>NC_137466.1:32956473-33556473 GCF_964235325.1 Thermobia domestica
TGCTATGCGTTAACAAGGAGAAAAAGAAACTTCAACACAACACATTCTTAAACCAGTTACCTATTATTACTATTAGACAGATGAAAAGCTTCTAACAACTATAAACTGTCGTTACATATTATCTACTATTCATTTGCCAGCTATAAAAACAATTACAGCCTTCAAAGTTTAATAACTATCTCTATGAAAACTATTAATTCTTCCTGAGTTTATGATCTTCAGTTATTTATCTCAGTCTTCAGTTCGAGAGCAGTTCATATTGATTGGACTTCTTTCCACTGACATACCTGAAATGTTATTAATGTGCGTCCTTGTGCTCACACATGTAATATACCCACACTGTGTCAATGCCTTCTCCAATAACAGCATAGGGTTTCCACGATGGCAGCGGGAAGCGACAAGCCACTATACAGCTGTCAGGTGGTAATTCATTATTGAATTTCATCTCCAATTCATGCATCTGGCAAAATAAATAAATAAATAAATACATACATACATACATACCCATACATACATACATACATACATAAATAAATAAATAAATAATAACCTAATCGCATAATTAATCCTGCGTTAGGCGCGTACGTTTTGGTTGCGCCATTAGGCGCGTGGGTGACAGGTGTCACCCACCTATTAAAATGTAACTAGAATAAGTAAAATCATCTTTAAATGAAGATTCTTTCATTTATTTGATAAAATGTTAATCACGGGTTATATTTTTGGTTGTACTGAATATAACAGACTTTTATTTTATGACTACTAGACTGATTCCAAGCATGTTACACAAACGTCTTTGAGATGTCCTACACTCATACATCTCTTACATATCAAGCACCTCTGCCTTTTAGTTTTGGCTCTACCTCTTCCATAAATATGTCAACATCCTCTGGAGCATGACGGCTTCTTAACATTGACCATTTCTTCTTCTTTAACATCAATTAACAGTCGCAGTCGCCCCTCTTCCTAATTTCAAGTGTAATTTGGGTAATACAACATAATCGTTGTATCTGAGATTTAATCATTTCCCAGCCAATATCCTCAAAACCTCCTTCGTGACAATTGAGGTGAATTGGTATTGAATTTCAGGATACAAAGTGCATTAATATCACATATTTTTAGAAGATCAAAATATTACACTATAACATATCCCATCTTGTTCCGACTCAATGTTGTGGTCACTTGCACTCACGTGATAAATTTCATAATCACTTTCATCAGAACACACCTCCAACTCCTCCTCTTCCTCCTCAAGCCACTGCAGAACGACATTCTTATATTTTGCCATCTCTGTCTTCCGGCGTTTTGACATTTTACTTTTTACGTATATAGGCGCGTGGTTGACAATTGTCACCCAAAAACACTCTGTTGCATAGAGAACTTATTTCTTACAAACTGTACACGGTAAACAGAAGTGTACTACTGCCGCCATAACAAACATCAACATCTAACGTTCAGCTACTGAAAGGAGCGACTCCGATTACCAATGCAAAGTGTTGCAAATATTAGATAAAGTCACTGGGTGACACCTGTCACCCACGCGCCTAATCTGAATTAAAATACCTGAACTAGAAGAACGATGATCATGAGTTCAGCCAAAGAACGTATATAAACCTTTTACGCCAGTTATCACACATGTTAATTTAGTTTTTTTTTTTTTTTTTTTTTTTTTTTTTTTTTTTTTTTTAACTATTTACGTTTTAAACTAAGTAATTGTACGATTTAGGAAAGCTGAGTCTGAGAGCTGCACGTGCTGTAAACAAAATGAAGGAGAGAGTTGTTCGTAAATCGCTGCAACATTCTTTCACGCTGTTTCTAGGCAACAAAGGTCACTGACCGCTTGTTGCCGATAGATGAATGACGAATCTTCTGTCAAATTATCATCATCCTCATAGTCAGGTCACTTGCCGCAAAACTGACGAGTTTCCATGCACCACGACCCTCAGCTAACCTCTTCGTTTTGACGTTGGAATTTTCAATTTTAAGACCGTCCATCAACTGTAGCCTGTTTCGCCTCACCCTTCTTTTCCTGCAACTTCATTTTCTACTAATTATCGTATTTGCGCGAATATAAGCCGGGTGTGAATATAGGCCGCACCTAAACTTTTGACACTAGATTATTGAAAAAGTAAATCTCGAATATAGGTCGCAGTACTAAATTTACGATAAAGTTCAATTAGACAGTACTTTGAGAAGCATCTCTCTTCCCTTTCTTTAACTCCTGCATAACTAAGGGTGACTCGTGAAGATGACATTTGTGATAGTGACTATGACCAGCATTCTGGATCACCTAGCGAGGTGAAAAATGAGACGCTGGTGATGCTGAGATGGTGGGAAGTGATTGTACTTGATTTGGGCAGGTACAAACAAGATGACACAGTTTCGCGAAACAAAGCTGCTTTTCTTTTTTCAAGAACAGATACTGTATATAAATAGTACGTATATATTATATCTAGGTATATATTGTATAACAAAGATGCATATTCCTATCAATAAAAGTATTACGTGTACAAGTGTTTTCTGTGTCGTGTAAGGTGTATCGATACCCAATGAAGGTGACAATCTTCGCAAACAAGATATGCTTTTTCTGTTATTTTCTTGCAAGTCTTTGATGCTTTACAAAAGTAACTACAGTAACTTGTAATGGTATTCATTTCAACCCACAAGATACGTGTACATGTCATTTTGAAATTTACGATTTATGATCTGAGGAGGAAAATCTCGACTATAGGCTGCCCCATGATTTTTCAAACCAAAATTTAGGGGAAAAAGTGCGGCCTATATTCGCGCTAATACGGCACATTCCCCATTATACAGTTCCTTCTTCAGCTAATGCTCTAATCAGTTTCCTTTTTCCTTTTTGAATTGCATCTGAAATTGTCTCTTCTCTCCTACTATTCCTAACACTTCCCCATTCGTTTTCCCAAATACAACATTTTTTATTATAAGGAAATCATGCGTTACAAATCATCCATCATAATATTACCATTATAGAATTATGACTTGTTAAACGTTTGCTGTCTGAGTTATTGGCTCTACTGTTGCAGAGTCTTTGACAACAGCGCTTCCAATGTGCCATGTTTTCTGTGCAACTACCAGACACAAGGTTTATTTAACCGTAAAGTAATTAAAACCTTTCAGAGCAGAATATAAGGCACAACAAAGTATTTGAGAATTACTCAAGCATTTCCCCACTTTGTTCGATATTCAATAAATTTAACAGTAACTTTAGAAATTATTACTTATTACAACGAAATGACATGATCAAATAAAACTGTACAATTACCATGATCATAACATTCACTGTAACTTTTCAAGCTCGCAATGATAACTACATTAATCATATTTTCTGATATAACAGAATTGAACACAAAATTTAAAAGCTTTAGTTTCTGCAATAAATTTTTCTCTGTATATATTGTTGTGCACTATAGTGTATTTGAGTAACGCATCATCTAACACCTCTTACAAGAATTTCAAGATACTGTAGTGCTTATTGTGGATATACTGAACGTTCGGATAACTTTATAAAAGTGCATTATTTTTTACTTTTCTTTTATCATACCCCTTTCCATACATTAAGAAGGTAACCGAATAGTATACCTAAACACGGCAGGTAAAGTTACTGAAGTTTCTGTTGGCGCCAAAAGATGGGAGTTGTATTTGCAGTTGTATTAAGCAGTATAGAAGCTATATGGAAAAGTTAATGTCAACACATATTATAAGGTAACTTTATTGTTAATAACTATCTAGAAACAACCTGTTAGCTAGAAAGTGAACATATTGAATTTATTTTCCACGTTTGGTTCTTGTCCTAAAAATGACTCCTGTCTATTTAGCAACTACACAACACGAATTTATTCGCTGTCACATGTACAATTCTTTTCAGTGTTCAATATTTTCAGAGGAACACTTGTTGGATTGTCGCGCTACACTGGATTTCTAAGTAGTGTACCAACTTAAAAAAGGCACAGTTAAATCTAACCAAATAAAAATAAATACAAACTAAAAATTAATCACAGAAAATATCTTCACACGTGAAACATCAGTGCTACTGCAAATGGTGACCAACCCGAGTTATAGATATTCAGGACATTAATTCATAACATCTACTATTGTTTTCCCAGTTTACATTTTAATCAAGTGATCTGTAAAACACTTCTAAGAATCTCTGGTATAATAATAATAATAATAATAATGTTGTAATTTACATATTAATTGACACCAAACATAACTTTAGCCTCTTTCATTCACTAACACTAATTTTCAATATAAACTGGAAGTATCAAACATTAAAACACCACATTAAACATATCAAAAAGACTTGAACTGAAAAACGTAACAAAAACTAGTGTGTTAGTGCTTGATGTTCGATGTCCTACTAATTTCTGTCTTGACTAGTAAAATTTACATACGTAAACAATCGTAAACAATTTGACTCTTATTTTACATATAACTTAGGAACTAAAGTTCTTCCTCAGAAGCGGATTAAGGGCGGAGCCAATGGATCCCAGGCTCCGGGGCCCCCAAAAATCCCTCTCTTTAATACTAAAATATAGCAATCAACTTATTATATTATAGGCTTCAGACCCATGCTATATTTTTTCCGCTCGCGGTATCGCGGTAAGCAGCGTCTTCACGATACTTATTTTGTGAGGTAGGGAGCTATTTTGGGCCTCTATTACAAACCAAATTATTAGCTTGTGGTGACAATTCCTTTGAAATATCTTTGTCATTACTTAGAGCAAATTTAGAACAGGGTGTGCACTAAAATTCCCAAATGAAATTTCGTGACTTTTTCGTAACCTTTTCTTTACCAAATCATAAAGTTTTCTAACATTTTCAAGGGCGAATTTGGGTGCGAATTAGGCCGAATTTTCATCCATGCGATACAAACGTATTTTGCTTGCGATATGGTAGCGTCTAAAGCCGACCATAGACATTTTTGGTGGTGAATTTTGATGTTTTATAGAACATTTTGTTTCAATCTGTACTTACATTTGTACAGTTAAAAAAAAAAATCGTGACCCAAAAGCTAAATTTCGTGACTTTTATGACCGTTTTCTGATTTCGTGACATTCGTGACTTTCGTGATCGATAGACACCCTGTAGAAGGTTTTCCAAATCTCATTAACAATAAAACGTTTCTATTCAAATCAATTTGGGCTCTCTAAGATATAAAAAGTCATTCCCTAACAACATGTCTTGGGAAAAATTACTTTACACGCGAACAGCATGATGAAATGCTCTCCCGTTAATTTTGAAACGTACAATTGCTATCTTGTTTATCAAATGAGAATTCTGAGTAATTCCTTTTATTCATGTGTCGATATTCAATATCTTAGCCTTAAGTGAAACTAAATCCTCTATTATTCACATCTGCGAAGCAGAATCTAATACAGCATCGGCATTTTTATCTTCAATCAGTGATGACATTAAGATCATATTATTTCGTATAGTAATGGAGGATTTTACAACATGACCCTTATTTCCTAATAAGAAAATGTAAGCGCTGGAATAATTCGTAACATAGGGCCACCTTGAAATAGTCGGCTTCAGGGCCCCAAAAGCCTTAATCCGCCCCTGGTCTTCCTACCATAAGATATCACAAACTTGTGTAGCAGATCAAGGTCTACTACGTGCTACCAAATTTGATCCAGATCGGAAGAGTTCGCATGAACTCGAAAGAAATATACAGGGAAATATCAATGAAGGCCGAAAATACTCCAAGCAAAGAACCAAAACTCCATCATTCGCGATTACTTCGGGTCACGAAGCATTGTGAAAGGTCATTAGTTTATTCATAACGACCTGAAGTCCCCATTTTTCGAAAGCTAATGAGCAGTATTATTACCAATAATACTAATAATAATAAAGAAATAATTACGAAACTTGTTGAAACTCCTCTGATTCAATAAATTCAACAGCGAGATAACACATTAATTGAAATTTCGGAGTTCCCTCCTTCTCAAAGTCAACACTCAAAACAATAATTTTTAAAAAAATCTCATGTAGGCTTTCCAATGTTAATGAAAAAATATATAGGAAATCACGACGAAAACATATAGCAGGTTTCGTGAAGCTGTAAAAAAGGAACATTTCAATTATCCAATAGGTAGAAATGAAAAAAAAATCACATGGAAATTACACCAATTGATATATGAATATACATTCTACTCTATAACTAAATGGGTAAATATCTCGTTGCAAAATTTTATACGAGTTTCTTAGTGTTTTCGTACGTAGCTCACTAGCACTAAGCAACGACCATAAGGGAAGTGTAAGAGTTGTAAAAGTCAAAAGTTGTAAAAATCAATACAAAATTCATTTAAAAAATCACAAAACACATGATACAAAGATTTGGTTTGTTAAGTATCTAAATACACATTTGCACACAAAACTTAGTGCATCTAAGGAAATATATCCAACAGTAAAAGTATCAGTTACACTTTCATTTTCTTCAGTGTTATAATAAGCTTATTTGCCATCTTCCGTTTTTCTTTGTTCTGCTTGTTTTGAATTTTCTGTATTTTTTTTCTTTTTATTTATTTATTTATTTATTTATTTTCTGTTCCATTTTGTAGGTCTATGAATACCTTTTTGCGCTTACTGTATATTCTTTGGTGTAATTATCTTTATACAATAAGCAGGAAAGGACGACACACAGAAAAGTCTCCATTCAACCACCCTACTGTGGAGACAAAAGGCTCTACAACAACCCACACCTTATTTCCTTATGTTATTTTTACAAGTGGAAATAGCAATGCCACAAAAATATAGGAGGTTTCGTTAAAATATACGAAATATAGGAGTTTATAGTAAGAGACGCAAATATATAGGAAAAATAGGAAATATAGGAGCAATGGAAAGCCTGCCCATGTGCTCAGCACATTAAATCATTAAATAAACTTCCATGCTTTTACCTATTCGAGCTGGAATTTACTAAATTCAAACATGTGAATGATGTGATATACATATCCACAACCTGTGAGGAAAATTATTTTCACTTGTGTTGCACTATTCAGTCATTGTTATGGAATAGATTGGGAACTGAAAAGGTTACTGTTCAGATATAACATGTTTCATGGCAACACATGAACTGTTTCTGTTCACATTTTGTAACACCACCAACGTAACAGTTAACTCTATCAGCAGTGTGCGATTTTTCATTAGTAGTATTTGATTTATGTACATATCCATTTTTAATACTAAAAAAAATAATAACAATAAAATCTCGTAAGTGGGAGAAGTTTATTTTAATTGTTTTTAGTCACATAGTCAGCAGAATATATGAGTATAATAGTTTGCATTAGTATCAATTTGCTTCGGTATACACATTAGGACGAGGTACTTAATTGTTATCAATTTTACTCTCAATAAGGTAATCAATAATTATTCTAAATTAATGAACTAAAAGGTACGGAACACCTCATGAACTTTCACGCTTCCATTTTTTAGATCATGTTATAGTACAGCTATTGTTTAAATATTTAAGAAATATTAACTGAATTCGAATATGCGTTTTGGAATAAACTCATAATACGAAACCTCACAATAGCAACAAAATACCCTTTCTAGGCTACTCGAATAACTGGATTGTGCCATGTTTTAGGATTAAGAATAAAATATTTATTCACAAAGTATCAACAAAATCAGAGCCAGTTTCGACAAAATCATCGGATTAAAACATATTCACACCAGAAAACTATGTTCAACGTAATTCTGTGAAGAAAATAAATTATGCAATATTTTAGGGTTGTTAATGGAATAATTATTTCTGAAATAAACGTAATAGTTATAGCAATTTTCGAAATAAAAATCGTGTTTTTAATTTTCATTCTAAATTAAACTATCTCTGTGTATAGGTATAACAAGAAAATTTGACTCCCTTCCCACCTCGAATTCTTACTGAGTTAGTGTTGTACAATTTGGTTTCGATGCCTTGGACAATTGTGACCTCTAGACCTCCGTGCATAGAAATTAACAAAGCTGGGATGTAGAAACTACATTTGACGTATGTACAGTCCGCAGCAAAAAACCTGCAACATGAGCATGTAATGTTAAGTTTATTGTGAAACGACGAAGGTTTTTGCTCTAAAATAAGTGTGCAGGGGAGGACACCGAGGTTTCTCCTGGCGTGATTCGTGCCACTAAGACATTGATCCACTGCGTTGTTAGGCATAGTTTCACAATAAACTTACATGCTCATGTTGCAGGTTTTTTGCTGAGGATTGTACAAGTCATGAAACATGCAATTTCACCAAAGTATCGACTCTATTATTATTATTATTATTATTATTATTATTATTATTATTATTATTATTATTATTATTATTATTTCATTTTTAATGATCACAAAACTTCACCACTATGAAAATCGTATGACAATAAAAACTCAACCGCCTGAATTACCACTTTTGGCTTTTTCCAGAGAAAAGGACATCCTATATTATATAGTTGTTATTAAAATATTCATTTACAAAATATTAACAAAATCGCCTATACAGTTTAAGAAAATTATTCCGAACTCTCTCTGCTCGCTAGAGTAAACTACCCCTTCTAGATTTTCCTAGAGAGATTACTTATACCATATTATCGGGTCGTTAATGAAATATCGAATTATAAACATGAATAAAATCTTTTAAAGATGGCATTGGACAAACAGTTTGGTTCAACAAAACTGTTTGTAAGTTTCTGTAAATTTTAAGAACACTTGGAGGTGTATATTTAACTTGCAATTTTCGATTTTCACCTCCAGTAAACAAACAAAAAAAGAGAACTTTATAAAAATGCTACGTTTACAATTTGGCCCGGACACATTGAATGGTATGTCCACTAAGTTACATACGTATATTGAAACGAAGAGTCGGAATTCAAAAACCACATTTTAGGCATATAAGGACTATTGGAATGTATAAATCATCTGAAATGTCCGATTTTTGTTTCCTTATATTCATTTTAAAACTGCAAGATTTTTTGGTTCTTTTTCCAAATCGTAACAACGAGGTTTGAAACATAGTCAAGATAAGAACAATGTAATAATATACGCAAAACTAGTTATTGTTAGTCTCTCATAAAATCAATTTATTCACATAATATTTATTTAGTAATACAAGAAAAGTTGATTTCTGCATGTTTAGTAAAATCGCCGCTATCCGCTTCGCACTTTCCTTCTAAAACCAAAAATCGGTTTGAACAAAATTAAGATTATAATTTTGGTCTTTACTTTGTTTTTAATATACATGTTTAACCTTGGTGGTAAGCAAGCTCTGGGTATACCATGCTACTAACAAGTACATTAAAAATTAAATTCTAAATTTTAATTACCATTTCTTTCACGCCGAAAATAACCACATTAGAATATGGCTGAAGGTTGTATTTCCATAGATCCTTACGGATAAATTTAGTTTGTTTGGAAACTCCACTTTTATAGGCCCATAATTTGGAAAATGTAACCAACCAAGGATTGAGCTCCACCCCATCAGCATGGAAACCCGCTTGCGCTGCAGCTATTACCTGTAAAATATAAGAATACATCTTACCATACACTAAAAGTCCACAAGAGAGATAGTGGTACACCCTATAATTTCATGAAGTCCGATTACTTTGTACGCTCAACTTTGGTATACATAGAACTGAGTTCCATTCGCCAGAGTTGTCTTCATTAAGCAACAGAGCATAATCAGAACACAAAATCGAACCAACCTACATATTTAGTTCTCTCAAAACAGCTATAATCTCTAATTCTCGTCTCTTTCTCTACATTCCGCACATATAACGAAAGGATTATTGCATGATATTCCACAATCTTCGCATGAATTAATCACTCCAAGGTTTTCTACACGTGTCATCTCTAATCCTCAAATCTTCCCTTCTATTCCTCCTTAATTTCTAGTTTTAAATCGAAAAGGAATAAACTAGCCACAGCATCTCTACTTTATTGGCTTAGTGATTCCACTAGATACGCTAAATAACAGAATACATAATATTGTTCACTGAATCAAATATGATGTTCTTTAATAATGAATGTGAATGAAAAGTGTGTAATTTCTCAAAATCAGCACTCACTAGCATGGTTTTGACACTGGAAATAAGTTACCCTTTAGATAAGAAGAAATACGAAAGGTAAGAGCAATCAAATAGCTGTTTTTATCATCTACAGGTTCAGGCAAGCTTTATTTAGCATAAATACAGCTTTTTGTGTCAGCTTCTCTTGCCTGTATTTGAACACAGGTAAGGGGAAAGCTATGTAGAACGAAGGAGACTCAAACTCAGAATAAAGTTTCATTAACTTTTCAAGAGTTATTTCTAAGCTACAGATGTCATACTTACTTAATAAGATAACTCAGTTACCGTAGCCGAGGCGACTCCAAATCCAAGAACTCCCATATATATATATATATATATATTAGAAAGAGTTAAAAATACATCTACAGCACATGCTGGGTATATTTTAAAAACTTACTATAAACGTACACTAAAAACCAAATTAGATACATAACTCCCTTGGTCGTCTTCAGTGGAAGAGTCCACTGAATCTATTGTTGTTTTTTATTGTTAATTTATTGTCAACTCAACAGGCTATAGCCTAATTACAGTGTTGAAAATTACATATTCGTAACTTTTGATAACCACATTTCTAAATTTCTTAAGCGACATATCACATACATTCATTGTTCTTTATATACATTCTATTATACAAAGTTGATGTTCTCCAGATTGTGATTTCATCAATATATTAGTTTTGGAATTTTTTACAATGATAGAGGCCAATGTTTTTAAGTGTTTTAAATGAAGGAACATGAAAATTCAATGAAGAATCTGTTAGGACAGTCCAAAATATTTTGAGTTACTTTCTGAACGAATAATAAATCAATCATATGACGCTTTTGTTCTAGAGTTGAAGATGGCAGTTCTCAAGGATGGTTTCATAGCGTCATGTAAAAGTTTCATAGCTGTCGTAAGTAGAATAATTGTGAGTTTCTTTGTAGATTAGAAATTTCAAAAAATTTGCCTGTATTCTTTCTAATTGCTTACGATTTTCTAGTTGAGACGGATTCCAAATAATAGATTATACTCTAACTTTGAGCGAACATATGCATTGTACAACTTCTGTAATGTTGAACAGTTTTTAAATTCTTTTCCCGTTCTAATTACGAATCCTAACAGCTTGAATGCTTCACTTGTTATATTTACAATGTGACTGTCAAACGTTAACTTATCATCAAACGTAACACAAAGATCCTTAACTGAATCATGTCTATTTACTACCTTTTTATTAATTCAGGGATGCAAATAACCACTCGCCCACTCGCCTGGGGCAAGTGGTTCATCGGTGCGGGCGAGTATTTAATATCATACTGAAGATAAGTAAATGATTTTTATTGTGGGATGTGGGCTAGTAGCTTTTTCCCTGGGCGAGTAAAATTTTGTTGCTTATTTGCATCCCTGTATTAATTACATAATCAAAGTGACGAGGTGATTTGCTCCTAGTGAATGATAACACTTTGCACTTGCTTGCATTGACTCCAAGTTGATTAGAAGAACACCAGTTACCAATATGATGTAGACCTTTCTGCAGTTTTATGTTCTAGTTCAGAGAATTGATTTTAGCATATATTTTTAGATCATCTGCATATAGTAATTTTTCATGGTCAGGAATGCAGTCAGGTAAGTCAATTGCAAACAAAAGAAATAGCAATGCTCCTAAGTTCTCCGAATGTCCAAGGTTAAAACAGTAGGCGAGGAAGAGGATAAAGTACGTAAGCTTATGATTCTATTCAGTAAACAACAACTCCACACCAGATATCACGAAAGAAAGATGACCCATATTTTTGAGCACGAAATTGCAGCAAAAAAAAACCTCGTCTTGGATTCAGAAATATGCTTTTTTTCTTTCTTTCTTTCTTCCTTTTACAATGCAGGAACATTACCGGTGTGATTCTACAAGGTACAGAAATTCCTTTAAAGGATTCGTACTGATGAAAGCAACAAAAAATCACTGAAACGTTTACTGTCAAGATTACGCTTCTTGTGATTCAGGTGCTTCGGTGAGTAAAAACTTCAGCACTTAGTCAAGAACTCGTCATCGGACACAACAAAGACTGTACCTTTCAGTTCCTTTTTAGCACAGAAGTTATACTTGCAAAGGAATGCCGAAGTATGATCCTTGTACATACACTGATTCCAAACTGGACTGACATGCTCTTCCATGAAACTTCTTTTACTATACAAACTTGGCAACATGTTTAATTACTTAATACTAATTTTCCTTTAAATCTTCAATTTCTACGGATTACACCCCTAAAAAATTCTATATGATGAACTCACTAGCGATCTGTACGGCACAGTTATATCTACTGTCAAACTTTCTTATGGCTTTTAACTAAAATAAAATATTTTCTTTAAAAGAAAAAATCGCACCTCTCCGTTTCGAATCATGTCACACAGATGGTGATCACTAAATAGAAATGAGAATACGTGCAAGTCCGTTTTCTACTTCAGCCACCTGCTAAACAGACTTTCAAACTTCACCCCTCTATTTTTCACTTCCTTCTAGGTTCGATTTCTTAAGTCAATGGTACAACCGTTGCCTTGAAGAAGTCTCTCCACCATTCTTTCGTCTCATTTCATTGCGGCATCGAAACTCTTTTCCAACATTATTATTAAGCTCAACTGGTATACTATTTATCTCGATTGTCTTTCCCCACCTTCGCTTTCTAACATTTTTCTCGAAGTACCGTAAAATCAATGATATACAACGAATAAAAAACGACGGGACCAAACCCGGGTCTCCAGTTTGCCACGCTGAAGTGTTTAACACTATTACGTCACTTGGTGGCCCACTCCCTGCCCATTTTATCACTCTTGAAGTTGGTGCACAGCACAACGGATGGGCTGTACCACAATTTGTTATGTTTAGATAATCAGGGTTCCCACTCCCCCCCCCCCAAAAAAAAATCCAGGACAAATCGACAATTTTTCAGGACTTCGACACAGGAAGGTATAACAGGATTGCAACTGTAGGTTCCGAACTGAAAAGTGAAATGAAAAGTACAGTAGCTTATGCAGTGAATATTAATGCAAGTACAGTACACAATAATTAAATACACAAAGCAGTCCGCGCGAGCGTGTGTGTGTGTGGGGGGGGGGCGCCTCCCAACTTCCCTTATAGCCAACAGATCCGCCCACATCCAACAAATGTATTTTAAGTTTTACATGACATTTTAATTGTGCACCGAACAAATTTAAAAACAACAAAACTCTATTTTTCGTACGTGGTATCTTCATTGCGTGCAGTGTGACAGATATAATTAGGGAGAAAAAAGGAATTACATTACAAGTTTTCGAACTGAGTATAGAGTTATGTGATTTCCTCATCTATACACATAATCTCTTTCTTCTTCAGCGAAGCTGCTCTATGGAGAGCATTTGACTTTGTCAATGAAGTAAAGCAAGACTTCTGCTCTGCTTCATGTGCAAGCTGGTTTGCTTCGGTCTCCAATGCTTCACTTGTTACCATCCTTACCATTTCCTTTTCTTTCTCTACAACTGCTGTACATTTTCACTTATCTTTCCTCTTACTCTGAACTTGATTTTCTTTTTCAATAGTCCTTATTTTCTCCAGCTCTGTCATATAGCGCTGCCTTGCATGGAAGGCATGATGCAGCCTTTCTTTCGTGATGTTGATTGAAGTAAGGTCTTTATGGGAAATGTTATCATACACCAATCCTAAACCGACCAATGATTTCTCCTTCATATTTTCAACAAGCAGATCTTTATTTATTCTGCAGCCTCGTTCAACAGCATCCTGTCCCTGACACAAAACCAAAAGCTTCTTTATGATTAACAATAAATCTTTAAATTCTTCCGAACCATCCAACAGTTTTTTGTACAAACAATCCGGCCTATCAGGATTCAACTTATACCCAGCAAGTGCATCTTTAAACTGCTCAGTAAATTTTCCACAGAAAACAAACAGCTGATCATATTCTTTGGGTGTAGTCCATTTCTTCTCCTACAGTGTCTGAAGGACACCACGAAACTTTAAGGATGACACACTATCTGGATCTAGGCATGTAAGGTCTCTCACAAGTCTATATTTCAGTGGCCTCTTCTGTATGACTTCTGTATGCAATTTGCAAAGAAATGTTTCGCATTCAACTCTGAACTGGAGTATTTCCCTTTCAGTAATGTTTCTCTCTCTGCATGCACTACGGAGACTTTATGAAAATAGCAATCAATTAAAACCTTCATTATAATTATGAAAAATCTGACATTCAGTATTTCTATAAATTTCAAGGACAGAAATGCATTTTCAAGGACATTTCCAGGATGTTTCCAGCACAAGTGGGAACCCTGGATAACCCGGTGACTACACAACAAAACACCTCTTACGATGATATAAAAACGGTTATTTCCTTCATTTATGATACATGATAAAATCAACTGACGAGATAATATCAGAAGCTTGAATATTTCATGGAACATTATCTATATTAATTCATAAGGAGATGAAAGTGAAAATTCCCGGTATGGACACTCGGTCGAGGAAGTGTAAAAACTTTCTTTTACCAGTCATCCTGAGTGATGTTTTCCTGGGTTTTCTTCATTCACACGAAGCAAATTCCGGCATTGTACCTAACATGATGGTCCCAGGCCGCTTCCTTACACTTTCCCACTACTTTCTTTCTCCCTAAATCCCCGAGTAGTGTGATCGTCGAAGAACGTTATCCCTCACCGTGAGGCAGCATGGCCAAGATGCCGGAAACCCAGAAATCTAATTCCTAATCCTAATGAAACTGAAAACAATATGGAAACATTTGGTACACCTGGACAGAATGAAACATGTGTAACGAAACGCCATGAACTTTCGACCCTACATTATAGCTATACAGAACAGTTCTTCAGGCTCATAAACACATCCGAGTTAAAGAGCAAAATAATGCAGTCGAAGTACGGACAGATCACAACCAAAAACAAGTTCGTATCACACCTTGTGCACATAAGGAAATGGCCATTATTTTCTAGGAGAGAAAGAACAGAACTTACTAAATGGTTTCCTATCAACCACACGATGCGTAGCGTTGCATATTGTAAGACTCTTACTGTTTCGACGTAGAATATAGCTGAGAAGATAAGGCAAATAGAGTGCTGCTTCTACATGACAATGTACGACTGCACACGAGCAAGATGAAAAAAAAAATGAAAATTTCCAGTTTAACGTCCTATGATTATGCCTGTAAGGCTAAGGGAGATGACGATAAAACAGGTGAATGATGATCGAAGAATTGGTGGAATGAAAAAGTGGGAGGAAACAGGAGTACCCAAGAAAACTCACAGACACGATGTTGTCCACCACAAACTAACTTGACCAGGGATTGAACCAGGGACCCCACGCACCAGAGGTAAGTGCTCTACCACTGAGCCACCACCGTGTCCCCCACGAATAAGATGACATCTCAACATCTGGGACCTTGCGTTTACAGTCTTACCTCATTCTCCATACTCCCTAGACTTTGCTCCATCAGACTATACCCTCTACAGCAAATGAAAAAATCTCTTCATGAAAGTAAATTTTCGTTCGCTGAGAATTTCATGTGTTCGCGAGTGTGTGCGACATATACTAAAAGACTGACTCTCTACGGTAATCAAAGAAGCTATGGCAAAGATGTGTAGACCTACTGGAGGAGGGAATACATAACAATTATGGGGAAACAATAACAATTATTTGAACTACGAACAGAGGTAAGAATTTCTTTTCATTTAAACCGTCTATTTCCCCGTCGACCAAATACCTGCAAAATATAAATTCAGTCTAAATATAGACTTACACTCGTAGTTTACCTATATCTTTCTTAGAATTTAAATTTTCACGGAGCACAAAAGTGTTTTCTTCCCGGCCTCCTAATGGAGCCTATTCCTTGGGGTTGACATCAGCCGCGGGCAAGATCAATCTATCTCCAGATCTAACATTAAATAATAATAATAATAATATTAATATTATTAATAATAATAATAATAATAATAATAATAATAATAATAATAATAATAATAATAATAATAATAATAATAATAATAATAATAATAATAATAATAATAAATTTCTCTAAAAAAAGTGTTGAAAAACTTTAACTCGAACGAAATCTTATAGTTACATCCACCAATAAATGTCCCTTACTCATACTACCCATAAGAAACAGAACCTTCCGCAAGCACAACCACAAGTCTTTTCTACATATCCTGGGGCTTCATCAAGTATGTGGTACCACTTGCAGCACTGAAAGTAAGCTCTTTTAATTTGAAGATGTATCGAAGATGAGATTGGCGGTAATTTGGACAAAATCCAGACGCTTCACGCGATAATACTGTTAAATTCTATAATTATCCATCGATGAAATTTTACTTGACATCATCTGCACTAGAAAGAAGGAGTAAGTTTTGAGTTTTACGTCCTACGGTTATGCCGGCTAGGCTAAAGGAGACGGTGATGATGAGCAATGAATGAAATAGTGGAATGAAGAAAGTGGGAGAAAACAAGAGAACCCCGAGGAAACCCACACACACGGTGTTTGTCCACTACAAAGTTCACTTGGCGGGAGCAGTGTTTGAACCAGGGACCCCAGAGGTGAACGCTCTACCACTGAGCCACCGCGGCCCTTGCACTAGAAAGGATTCTGCAGACATTATCACAGTTTCTGACAATTCTTCTTTACCAAATTGAGTCAGATACTGTGCCATGTTCTTTGCAGTGGTAACAGCAGAATGCTTAGTGCCAATTTTGCTTGTAGCTTACATCCAGTTAGAGCGTGGGCTGCCGGTACGACATCAACCACCTTCTCAAACATTCAGCAAGAATATGGATGGAAACATTCAGCAACATACCATGAAGTGATCCCAGCCATAATACCCATAATTCTACTAATTCGTGACTTCTGAAGTCTTTCTGATAATAATACAAGGCACAAACGAAGGCATCAATATCAGATGATGCCCCCAAGAATTAGGCACTTAATGCTCGAGTTGGGGACTGTATGCTTAATATGAAAAAATACCCTCTCATCAGCTTCCAGCTCGCACTGCAAATCAAAAAGATTGTTTATTTCCTCATTTAATATGCGAATGCTTCTTTCCCACAAACTTCTAACCCAGCAACATATATATTAGGGTGGAACGAAAAAAACAAGTTTTGATTTTTAATTTGTAATAGTGTGGAAAAGTTGCCTTTTGGTGTAGATAAGATAAAAATAAAATATGAAAAATATTGGAGCACGTCTTGAGGTGCCGCAAGGACGATAAGTTTCATAAAATTGCAATTTTCGCTACATTTTTTTTTTAAAGAAGTTGTCAAATATTTTTCTATTTCAAATACTGTCAAATAAGCAACTTTATGTCAAAAAGACACACACATATATATTTTATCTTTTTGGATTAAGTTCTGAGATGCCGCAAGACCTATAAAACTTTGTAAAAACACACTTTAGGAGCTAAATTTAGTGACATTTTGAAAATAGGAGTTGGCAACAGTGTTTCCGTGTGGTGACAAACTCAAATTAGGTGTCAGTAGCTTTGCCGAGTTCAGTTGAGTTGGCGTCTATTGTGTAACAGAACAACGTAATATTTTGTTAGTTTGTGTGCTACTTTATTGTTGTGAGTTAAAATGGCTCGGTCTAAACAAGTGAATACAAGACAAATGTCGGAATGTTCTATTTTTCGAAGATTTAGTGATTTGTGTGAAGTTGTACTGCCTACTTACGAAGATGTAATGAAGTGCTACTGTTTTATTAGGCGTAACTTCAAAGGTGCGTCAGGGAAGTATCCTGCTGTAAGTGAAATATGTGAGACTTTAGTTCCTAAAATAAAACAAATATGGTCAAGAGCTTCTATTCCCACTGTTTCTAACCTTAGAATTTCACAATTGAAAAAGTTAGTCATGCTAAATACAGGAATTTATTAAGGTCTAAAAGTAGAAAAGGGTGAGATAAGTTTGACTCGAACCTCGCAAAATTTAGAGAAGCTAAACGTTTATTTGATATTGCTGTCTGCACGTGTCAAAACTTTGATACTTGTTGTATAGAAGAAATAAAAACACGCGTTTTAGAACAAGACTTTCAAAGAGATCAACGCTCTACCAGGAAAATGGTTATGAGTAATGTTCATAGAGCTATATCACAAGCGCTTTGAAGAAGAAGCAAGAAAAAGTAAAGAAATACAGAAAACAGTTAAGTTTCATCAAGAACGGACACAAAGTAGTAGTATAACAGAAACGGTTACTGACGACATTGACAGCACTGAAGACCAAATAGACCTGACTTTTGAAGAGCAGCTACCAGGCCCTTTTAAACTGAAAAAAAGATAAGAAGATAAGCACTTAAATGCGTATGAAATTGCCACCTGTAGCTTCCATTTGTGACCGTACCGGAATATCAGATAGAGCTGCTGCAGCTATAACTAGTGCTGCTTTACAGGACTTGGGTCCAATCAGAGGGGAAGACAAAACCAAAGTAATAGACATGATGAAAATTAGACGAGCAAGATAAAAAAAAAAAAAAAAAAATCAAAGAACTGTCATTAATGATAGTCTTTATCAGATAATTGAAAATGAGGATTGTTTTTTGATGGAAGAAAAGACAAATCAATTGTTCAAGAAAAGAAAGGAACTAAGTTATAAAAAAACGTTATTTCAGAAGAGCACGTTTCACTAACAGAGGAACCAAACTCAAAGATTTTGGGTCACGTAACACCTAAATCTGGCACTGGAAACGACATAGCCGACAGTATACTGGAGTTTCTTGAAGATAGAGAACACAACGAACAACTTTTGAACTTCATGGCTATTGGGTGTGATGGAACCGTTGTCAATACTGAACATAATAATGATGTGATTTCTTCGATGGAAAATAAAATAGAAACACCTTTATAATGGTTAGTTTGTTTGTTCCACGGAAATGAGCTACCTTTGCGACATCTTTTCTATCATTTAGATGGCAAAACGAAGGGACCAATGAATTTAAAGGCGAAACAGGTCAGCAGCTGCAAAACTGTACTAATCTTGCTGTGGTTACTTTCTTGCCAATTGAAAATAACCTTCCTCTTTTGGAGAACATAAATGATGTCCAGTACGGACCGAAAGTATTTGTTGGATATGTGTATCGCTATATCAAGTGGAAATTGTTCGCTAGATTTATCTTTAAGAAACACTGGAAAACATGTTCACCCCAGGTGGCTTACATTAGCAAACCGTATACTTAGATTGTATGTGGTAACTGAAAACCTTAAGACTCTAGCTGAGTACATTGTAAAAGTGTATGAACCTATGTGGTTTAACATTAAGTTGAAACCTTCATGTACTTATAGTTCCAAATATCTATTTAAGCTTACCTCAAATTCACGCTCTCTCTCTGATGATTTCAAGAACGTTCTAGATCCAGTTATTCAAAGAAGTGGGTACTTTGCTGCTGCAGAAAATCTCCTTTTGTCCATGCTATGTGATGAGTGCAAAAATGTAAGAGAACTCGGTTTACGACGTGTTTTAAAAGCAAGAACAGAAAATAGAGGTGGATTCAGGAAGTTTAAAGTTCCACAGATAAACTTTGACGCAAAGGTTTTATCGACATGATATCATGGACTGGAAATGACGTAACTGAGCCCCCCTTTGGTAAAACATGTTCCCCGTACTTCTCTCAAAGACTTTATACGGAAGACATCTGAAGCTCAACCAAATAGTCAAGTGGACCTGCTTATCGACTTTCCAAAGCTTCCTTATTACACAAAAGCAGTGAAAAGAGTTGTGAAACTGGTGACCGAACCGGCTCAAAATGTCTGGTTCATTCGCAAGCGAAGGATATATAAGACCAAAAATTGACTCACGTGAGAACATGACAAAATTTGATTTTTTTAGAAAGTTTAATGTGTCAATGAAGTAGAAACAAACATTTTGCATCTGTAACATTTGTAATCATTGTGTGTATCTTAAACGATAAAAAATGAACTTTCATTGTCTTTAAAAGTGTATTATGATATTTTTTACGTGTATTCTAATAAAAAGTATATGTAATTGATTCCACGAGCTTTTATTTCAACCTCATTTACTACTACTTGTTACACTAAAAATAGTTCCCAGAAATTTCAAAATCAGCAAAAATACAAACCTTTTCACAATAATGTTTTTAAATTATATTTTGTAATTAATATTTTTTTTCCAATTCTAATACCTATATATGAATTTACAACTATCTTTTTTTAGCATTATATGTACGAGAAAACCATAAAAAATAATTTACCAAAGTTTATGATTTTTCAATTTTTAATTTCTTTTTACAAACTTTAAGCTCTTTGCGGCACCTCAAGATGTTGCAGTATAACAACTAAATTTTTTCTTCTTCTATTTGAACCTAAAAGGCAACTTTTCCGCACTATTACAAAACTTGAAAAAATAAAAATATAAAAAAGGCCATTTTCGTTCCACCCTAATATACATCCATCCCTCGCAATTCATACCTCTGTTTCATCAAATAATATTTTGGCATTGGGGTTTTTGAGGCACTGATGGTAATTTCAATGGGTTGACTCTCACATCTTCTGAGGCGTTCGTGCGATTTTACACTGTCTTCAGGCTTTCCAATGCTAATTGAAAAAAAAAATATATATATATAGGAAATCACGACGAAAAAAGGTTACGTGAAGCTGTGAAAAAGAAACATTTCAATTATCCAATAGGTAGAAATAAAAATAAAAAAATCTTGTCCGAGTCCGAACTAAAGTTCTTCCCTGGTCAGCAAGGTCACCTGATCTCTCCCCAACTGAGCACGTTTGGATCTTTCCTCAGTCTAGTAGCTATTTCCATCTCCTTCTGTCCGTTTCGTCTATTTCATTTAATTTATTCAGAGACGATTCACTCTTTGAAACTTCCTTTGGTATAGCTTCTTGCTTCGCATTTCTTCTCTGGAAATTTTTGCCACTGCGACCTCTTTGGTTCTGAACTCTTCTAAGTAATCTTTATACTTTCTTCAGGCGTTCTGCATAGCATCTATTAATTGCTTTGTAACAGGTAGGTTTTCAACATTTTCTCCATACATTCCAATGCTGTCCTTCACAGTCCTCAGAGCCTCTATACTCTCGT
Source organism: Thermobia domestica (assembly GCF_964235325.1). Lineage (NCBI taxonomy): Eukaryota > Metazoa > Arthropoda > Insecta > Zygentoma > Lepismatidae > Thermobia > Thermobia domestica. The sequence continues at coordinate 32,977,592 of NC_137466.1, forward strand.
GTGCAAGATGGGATCGATCACTTCCTAAAATGTGTTTGTTCTCTGAGAAACCACGTTCCACATCAGCACTACTATGAAATACTGACAGGCAAACTTTGACCACTTTAGTCATCATTAGATATTTAATTGTTCCACATGAATTTCTTATATAACATACTCTTGCCACGGGCACACAAATGTAGAATCGCTTCATATCACATATTGATCCACGGGCAAGTATCTGACATCACCATACTCAGTTTTCTTGGTAAACCAAGAATCTTCGATAAATGGCTCCACAGAATAGAGTTTCCTACGTCCATGAAGACATCGATGTTCTTACAATCTGCAAATACATGCTTCATTTCTTTTCCGAAATTCCGTGCAAGGTATAAACAAGTTATCTCCTTTCTGAATAGTGGATGTAGACACTGCAGGCACTCTAACAATGGTTTCGATATTAATAATTTCTTAAGCAGTTTTGGAACCACAGAAATGTAGAATCACTTCACATCCTCCCTGAATTCCTGCTTTTGTAACTCTGAGCAGTTAGCTATTACAGTTTGCGCTTTCACTCCAACTTTAGGTTGCCGCAGATGGTATTCGCAGTTCTTGAAATCAAATACAGATAATTCAGTACTCTCCTTCTCCCTCAACAAATCTGGCTTCACAAACCACAATAGTAACATCCAGACTAGCTCTGATAACTCTGAGTAGACTACATGAATTAGCGGGTCTTTGCATTAAAAGAAACACTGAAATTAAAAAAAAAAAAAAAAACGTACAAATGATGAAATGTAGTTTGGCTTCAAACAATTTGTCTTTTAGAAATTGTTTAATCCTTCTGTAACGATTATTTTCATGACATGCTTTATCTTGTGCTATACATTTAACCACCCTACTGTGGAGACAAAAGGTATTCCAACCACCCACACCTTATTTCCTTATGTTATTTTCACAAGTGGAAGTAGCAATACCACAAAAATATAGGAGGTTTCGTTAAAATATAAGAGTTTATAGGAAGAGATGCAAATATATAGGAAAAACAGGAAATATAGGAGCGTTGGAAAGCCTGCTGTCTTTTTTATACACATCAAATATGATATCTATTCTGCTTGATCCTTGTGCTATCGATAGAATTCTACCCAAGATATGATGTGCAAAATCTCCAAAAATCAACGATTTTCCAGCCGACGCAGCAACAACACGGGCATGAAGCATAAAGTAAAATGCAGCTGAAGTTGCTAAAGACGCAGAGAGAGTTACGATGTCACTATAATACCCTATTCGTATATGAAGGTGCACGTGAAGTTTACGGACTATGACCTCTTCTATCACATGTATTAGAATTGTATGTCAGCACAGTGAATAAAAACTACACATAAAGATTAGACTTACTATTCGTCCGTCTCCACTTCCGATATCAATGAGACGACCAGATCTCTTCTTCAAGGCCTTCAACACATTTTTTACTTGTGCATCTGTGGCTGGCACATAAGGAAGGCATATTCTTCGGAAAGCCGGGGATACGAAAGGCAGGCAGATAACGCTTAATGCCACTGCAATGCCACCTAAAATAAATGTCAATAAATTATATATATTAAAAGAAATACTTACATAATAGCTAGGAATATAAACACTGAGGGAACTAAATATGGCAACCTTCGATACTGAATGACTCGGCACTGGAATGTAGAAGAAGAAAAAAAAGGGGAAGAATTGGTGACAAGAGTCCAGTCACTTGACCACCGTTGGCCACATTGAATGTTGTGCTTGAATGTTGCTACGAAAGAGCATATGCAAAGATTTAAGCAGATAGGCAAGATGAGAAAGCGAAAAAGAAGAAAGAAAACGAGAGAAGAACAGAGGCAGTAGAAACTAAAGAGCTGTGATGCAAAAGGGTGGAGAATATGGAAATAGGATGATGAAGTTCACAAGAAGAAACAGAAATCAGTTCTGTATAAGAAAACAAAACTTGATATAGTTATTTCAAACATTTTTCATGCATATGTATCACGAAAATACTTCCTAGCTATTAGCATAGATATAAAGAAAGCATATGATTCAGTACATTCACATATCCTACTTCAAAAGCGCATATTCATCATCAAAACTAATCATAATCAGACACGATGTATGGATTAACAGGGAAGTTCCTATAAAAATTTAAAATATTTTAAATACTCCAAGAACCACTTTATTGAATCTATTGCAAGGAAGAAGCTTCCCTATTTTCTTTAACATATATATTTTGGATCTTATCAAAGAATTAAAACGAAAAAATATTGATATTTAGTTTAGCAGATGCCATAATAATATTGGAACAAACACAAGATCTAATACAAGGTAGAGTCAAATGAGAAAAACACTTATGCTATCACACATTGGTCTGTAAAGAATGATTTTGATTTAAACTGGGGCAAAACTATTTTCATTTTTAAGGAAAATGAATAATTTAAACTTATTTACAAAATCTGCAATAGTAAATGATTAAAATATTTGGGTGTAAATCTAGATTCTTCTCTCAATTGGAAAAATCATCTCAATAATCCAGAAACTGAAGTATATAACTGAATTCTCTCTCTATTCTTAGTGTAAAAAATGGGGAGGAAGCCCAAAAAATTTTTCTGAAAATTATGATTCACTATGTTAACGCAAAAATCCTTTACAGTAAGATCTTTAATACAGAAAATTTTACATACTTTTATAATAGGTTATCACAATTATAATATAGACTTCTTAAAAGTATTCTATCTTAGCTTTTGTCCCAAAAATGCCTTAATCGAAGAAACTAATGTAATACATATTCTTTTTATCATACAAATATTAGCTGCTAATTTTTTATTATGTTCACTACTGTAAATAACTCGGTAATTTAAGAAATCTTTATAAAGTAATGGCTATAATAAATGGAAATAAGACTCAATATAAAAGCAAATGAAACAAAATCTTTAAGTTTCAGGCCGGTGCCGGTCATGCCAGCTAGGCTAAAGGAGACAGTGATGAAAAATGAATGAAATGGTGGAATGACGAAAGTGGGAGGAAACGGGAGAACCCCGAGAAAACCTATGCACATAGCGTTTGTCCACCACAAAGCTCATTTGGTGCAAGCTGGGATCGAACCAAGGATCCCATGCACCCCAAGTGAACACTACCACTGAGTCATCTCGGCCCCAATATAACAGCAAGTGTCACAATGGATTATGAGAATATTCTGAAGTATACAGTAAGGATAAACATATGCACACACAAAGTTCCATTTCATCCTTGTTTTTCATGCAATTACTCTACTAACACTATCATAATTAACTCAGTGATACCACACTACTTCAAAATTGACAATGATGTTCTAAGGAATAAAATTTATAACTCTATTTGAAATTTTTCTATTCAAAAAGTCCCTGTGGATTGCATGTTCATTTTTACGGATCCTTCCAAAATGAACCAGTTTAGAATGCTCTAAGAGCATTGCCAGAACGAATTTAAAAAGAACTGTTTGTTGTCTACGACAAATTACTTTTATATATATATATATATTGGTAGGCTATTTGTCTCTTATAACAGGAAGAATAATTGTATATGGGAAGTTGGAATGCCGAAAAAGCAAGTCGCTTCAGCCATGAGCCTGGATATTAAAACAATAAGATATTGAATTCAACGATTCGAAGCTGAAGGAGAACAGAGATTACAAACTGAAGCGAAACTCAATAGACCGCAAGTGACAACAGAAGACTAAAATTTTTCGATTATTGAAGCTAACGCAGCAAACCCGTTCGCTGCTGCAACCTGAAAACAGGTCTGGAATGCAGCGTAGAGACAAGTAACTATACTCATATTATTTGTTCTGCTTTGCTGGTCAAACTAACAGATGCACATATACATGCTCGCTTAAGAGTTCGCAAGGACGCACATAAACAAGCCACAAGACTTCTGGAACCGTGTAACTGGGGGTGATGATGAAGTGTTTAGTTTATACGACGGAGACGGAGGAAACCTGTTAAAACGTTCTACGAAATGTTGTTTTACGGAGAGATATGTTCAAAATGGACAAATTCGCATTATGGTTCCCGAGATATGGCTCCTTAAATCTCCCGAAATCCGAGCGTTTTTCGCCAATATCTGAGAAACGGTCGCCAGTCGACCAGTGGCCACCAGTTACTATTTGGTACCAAAATGTTCACCATCCTCTTAGGTATTGATCAACACCAATATCATCTTTCTATGACTTACGGTTCCCGAGATATGGCCCCTTAAATCTCCCGAGAATTTTTTTAAGCCAATATCTCGGGAACGGTAAGAATGACGCGAAAAATCCAATTACTTTCTCAGATAATTTTTGATGCTCTATCGAATGGACGGCTCAAAATTAAAAAATTCGCAAATAACAGACACACACAGACAGACAGAAAATTCAGTAACGAACTTTTTAAGTTCGTTGAAAAATATAAACTACCAGTCTCCACTTCAATTTTTGAAGGAAGAAAGATTTGCAAATAGACAAGCATCACTTCTTATTTAAAAAACGTGACATAAAAACAGCGTGTATATGTACCGACGCCGTAAGTGTATTGTTGACATTAGCGAATATACACTGAACAGTAAAACGTTATGGACCATCCTTAGTATCAAAGCTCTAAATAAAAAAAAATACCAGAAAATCATTTCAATATCAACTTCATATTGGCGAGAACAGTGATTCTCAACCGGTGTGTTGCGATACATTCGAGTGTCGTGCAGTCCCATAGTATGTGTCGCGAAATTCAAAAAATTAAAAATTAAGAAGCATTTAACAATTAGTTAAAATTAATTTTAATAAAACTGTACCAGTCAACGCCTCCAGCGGCAGAAATAATGCTCAGCACTACAGAGAATCACTAATTTATAGAAACTTATTTTTACATTACTATAATTTACGAGGTGTATGTGAAAAAAAAAAGCCGATATTAAAAAAAAGAAAAACTAAATTGATAAAGGAAATTTATTGTGATTGATATACAAGTACATACCTTGACCATCTTTCAACGTAGTCACCACGAGTTGAGTTGAGTTGATTTTGAATTTAACGTCTCTTTCAGCTGCAAGGCTGTATGTGACGGGACCTACTGATTAATATGGAATCCGAGCCACATGAGTTCGTGCCGGGAATCGAACCCGGGTCTCCCATGCCAAAGGCGTAGTCAGCATGAATCTCCAGACATTTCTGAAAGCGTGGCACAAGCTTCCGTATTCCCTCTATGTAAAAATCTACCGTCTGAGAGTGTAACCAGTCCAGAACTGATATCTTGCGTATTTCACTGTCGTTGAAAGGCTTCGATGCAAGCAACTTTTTCAGATGAAGAAAATGAAATCACTGGGGGCAAGGTCGGGGCTGTATGGGAGATGACTGATAGTTCTCATCGAAATCTCTGAATTGTCTCAACAGTGCGAGTAGCTGTGAGGGGGCGGGCGTTACCGTGGATCAGAAAATTTGCAAAACCTAGCATTTCTCTCCTCGATTTTGGATAGTACAGGGTGGCGCACGAAATCATGCATCTTTTTTTTTTTCTTTAATCGTTTCAGGGGAACATGAAATCACAATGTACACTTTTACAGCAGTAGCAGTACAGTTTGGAGAAACAGTTAAAGAAGAAATTGACACCTAACTCATCATGTCGTCGCTAGAGGACTAGTTTTCAAGATGGCTGACAAGAGCAGACTGACCACAGAGCAGCGCTCAACAATCGTGCTTTTGTTCCATGAATCACAAAGTGTTATTGTTGCTCGACGACGGTTTCGAGAAAGGTTTAATACCCGATGGGCTCCCTCCAACAAAAGCATCCACAGACTGTATGAAAACTTTCAGAGGGAAGGAACAGATTGGAGCCGAAGCGTCCTCGACAGAAGCCTGTGTGTTCGCCTCAGAATATTGAAGCTGTTAGAGTTGCAATGTAGAGGAGTCCCGGGAAGTCGACAAGAAAGGTAGCAGTGCAACTTGGCATATCAAGACGTTCGGTTCAACGAATTCTGAAGAGTGACCTCCATTTTTATCCTCCAGTTCTGGACTGGTTACACTCTCAGACGGTAGATTTTTACATAGAGGGAATACGGAAGCTTGTGCCACGCTTTCAGAAATGTCTGGAGATTCATGCTGACTACGCCTTTGGCATGGGAGACCCGGGTTCGATTCCCGGCACGAACTCATGTGGCTCGGATTCCATATTAATCAGTAGGTCCCGTCACATACAGCCTTGCAGCTGAAAGAGACGTTAAATTCAAAATCAACTCAACTCAACTCGTGGTGACTACGTTGAAAGATAGTCAAGGTATGCACTTGTATATCAATCACAATAAATTTCCTTTATCAATTTAGTTTTTCTTTTTTTTAATATCGGCTTTTTTTTTTTCACATACACCTCGTAAATTATAGTAATGTAAAAATAAGTTTCTATAAATTAGTGATTCTCTGTAGTGCTGAGCATTATTTCTGCCGCTGGAGGCGTTGACTGGTACAGTTTTATTAAAATTAATTTTAACTAATTGTTAAATGCTTCTTAATTTTTAATTTTTTGAATTTCGCGACACATACTATGGGACTGCACGACACTCGAATGTATCGCAACACACCGGTTGAGAATCACTGTTCTCGCCAATATGAAGTTGATATTGAAATGATTTTCTGGTATTTTTTTTTATTTAGAGCTTTGATACTAAGGATGGTCCATAACGTTTTACTGTTCAGTGTATATTCGCTAATGTCAACAATACACTTACGGCGTCGGTACATATACACGCTGTTTTTATGTCACGTTTTTTAAATAAGAAGTGATGCTTGTCTATTTGCAAATCTTTCTTCCTTCAAAAATTGAAGTGGAGACTGGTAGTTTATATTTTTCAACGAACTTAAAAAGTTCGTTACTGAATTTTCTGTCTGTCTGTGTGTGTCTGTTATTTGCGAATTTTTTAATTTTGAGCCGTCCATTCGATAGAGCATCAAAAATTATCTGAGAAAGTAATTGGATTTTTCGCGTCATTCTTACCGTTCCCGAGATATTGGCTTAAAAAAAAAATGACAAGATGACCGTTGTGCAACGACTCACAAATGATCACAAGCAGCAGAGATTAGTGTCCGCGCAATGGGCAGAGGGTAAGCAACGAATCATTCACAACGTTTGGTTTACTGACGAGGCACATTTCCATTTGGACGGAGTGGTCAACAAACAAAATGTGCGTTTTGGGGCCAATGAAAATCCACGATTGATTCATGAAAATCAACATCATGCTCCCAGGATTACAGTGTGGGTTGCAATTTCCAGCCATGGACTGATTGGGCCATTATTTTTCGAAGAAACAGTGAACAGTGAGCGGTACTTGACTATGTTCCGGAATAACTTTGTCCCGCAGTTGCTACTGCTTTGCCCATCAACACGCAGTGGTTCATGCAAGATGGAGCCAAACCGCACACTGCGAATGTTGTCTTGGATTTCTTACATGAAATTTTTCACATGCGCGTTATTTCTGATCGGTTTCCAGACCGGTTTCATGCTGGACAATCTTGGCCAGCTCATAGTCCTGATCTTAACCCATGTGATTACTTTCTGTGGGTGTATTTGAAGGAAAAGATTTTTCCGAAACATCCCAACAATTTGGTAGAGCTCAGACGACTTCTTGTTCAGGCTTGCAGTGAAATTGATGAAAACATGTGTCGTCGAGTAGTGAATAACCTCAGTGTTCGATTAAATGCAGTTCAGATCAGCAATGGCGCCACATTGAACATGTTTTGAATTAGAACATTTCTCCACAGTACGTTCTTTCTTGTGACGTGCGTTTCTTTCTGTTCTGATTGTGAATAAAGTTTTTATTTAAAAAGAAAATGGTGTATCATTTCGTGCGCCACCCTGTACGTCGCAAATTATTCAGTGCTTGGCAATACACACCTGCTGTAATTGTTCGTTCTAGTTTCAAGAATTCCACAAGAATCACATCCGTTTGGTCCCAAAACACGGTTGCCATGATTTTGTGAACTGATGGTGTTTGAATTTTTTCGCTTTACAAAAACCAGAGTGACCCATTATATTGACTGACTTCGGCTCCCCAGTGACATAGATATCCAGGTTTTATCCTGCGTCACTATGTGAGAAAAGAGGTCATTCTCATCCTCCTCCCAGGCAAACCAAAAAATCACGTGCAGCTGTCATTCTTAGCTCTTTGTAAGCGTGGCACCCACCTCCCACACAGTTTGTGATAACCCAGCTTGTCAAGTCAAAATTCGATGCACCCTTTACGCAGAAATTTCTGGAAACTCTTTGGCGAGCTCACTTATTATGAACCGGCGACTGGATCGCACTTTCTTGTTAACGTGTTCTACCAGATCGTCCACCTGAACACTACGCTCATCGTCATGAACATTTGAAAACTCTTCCCGAAACATTCTGCACCACTGCCTGACATTCCCTTTACTCATTACTGTCGATCAGTAAATGGCACATAATTCCCAATGGTTAGTCAGCTGCATTCTGTTTTTGGCATTGAGAAATCGTATAGCAGATCTCACTACACGTTTGGCGGGTTTTTGTACTTCGGCAGTCATTTTACCTTACTACTACTCGCATGTACGCAACTTCATTTGGGAGCTCCCTCGTGGCTAAGCGGTTAGCGTACGCGCCTTTGGCGTGGGGTTCGATTCCCGGCGGGAGCTCATGTGGTTCGGATTCCACGTTAATCAGTAGGTCCACGTCTCATATAGCCTCGCTGCTGAACGGGACGTTAAACTCAAAACTCAACTCAACTCAACGCAACTTCATTTGGACGATTCTATCTTTGTTGCAAGCACAGAATACTAGGACACACTCTTGCGCATGTTCACCTTAATCAATTCCGAACCCAGCATAAAAACATCAAACCTTTTCTCTGACATGCACTTCGTATATTATTATTAATAAAACAAGTGTGTCGCGGGCGTTAAGTAAAGTGTGCCATCAGTGGAAAAATGTTGGGAACCATTGGATTAAAGGCCAGGTAAACTTCAAAAATAATTTACTTTTCCACATAACCACGAAAGCAGCATGTGAAGAGGGATATCTTATACTATTAAAAAAACCGCATCATAACTACAAATACATAATAACAGAAAACTATCAACAAAATATTTTAAGTGGAAGTAACAAAACAGAACTAAAGCAGGAAAACATTTATGAAATTTAATAAGATAGAAAAATAAACCATGAGAAACAATTAAAAGATGGTCAAGATCCAAAATAATTCTTTTTTATAGATTACTATGTAATACGGTATTAACTCTAGCAAAACTTTATCAAACTGCAAAAAATTAAACTTATCACTGTTGACGCGACAAAGGAGTGAGCACATTGGACCATCTAATCTTCGAACATGAACTTGATCAAATTTAACGCCGTCACCTTTAAAAATAACTTTATACAGACTTATGCCTTTCTAGGAAAATCTAGGAAGCTAAGGGGCTTTCTTGACTAAACAAATATCAGCTTTACCCATCTGGCACGCAATCAAAGAAAAAATTTAATTTAAACAACAGGCATAAATATTTTTTTAATGAAAAAAGGCACATTATTAAAAAAAATCTAACTATGCTAAGACGTCAAGCAAAGCTGAGAGAAATACTATTTCAGTGGAACTGCAATTTTCGTACTCTTATTTTATCTCATCTTCACTTCACATAGAGGAATAAGGTAACGATTTCAACAAGCTACTAATACAATTCCCTCAGGAAAGAAAAAAAGAAAAAATACTTATTTCTTAACTTTGGACTTTTTCGAAGATTTTTGCGTGTTGGTCCACAGCGACATTATTATTTAGATTTATATTTTTCAGATTTCTTGCTGCAGAGATGAATTTTATAGGAATTTCTGAAATTCAGTGAGTTTATCGATGTTGATTCCGATAGATACGTGGTACTGATAAACAAGTATCGGTGTTTGAAAACCTGTTCAACTGAAGAAAGAAAAAAAAATAACAACACTGACCTTATTATGTATGTCTGTATTTTTATTCAGTAAAATATTTCAGATACTTCTGTTTCCTTCGTCTGTAATGAGGCACGATGAGAAACTAGCAGAAAGAACTCAGTTCATATTTTATGAGTGTTTACTAGTATTAGTGTTTGAATGGTCATTGTTATTAGTGTTTTCAGTTATATTACTACAATTTTCTGTGTTTCACTTTTTGGATAATTAGTTGTGTGTGCATTTTAGATAGCGATTACACTATCTTCGTTTGAAGAAGTTATAATTTTTGTGCACTTAATTTTGACTATTACGTATGAGCTCTTTATACTTGTTTTTTGACATAAATTAAACATAACTTTCTTACAAGGCTGTCTGTATTCTTTATTATAAATTAACGAGAAAGTTTAAGATGGACACAAGGCCTTTTTATAAAAATATTTGTTTTTTGACCGTATATCATAACAAATGAAGGAAAGTAAAAAGTTCTTGAAATATTTCACTGGATAAATATATAGGATTCCTTTCATTATTCAGTTAATAATAATGTGCTACACATTTTCTTTATTACAAAACGTATTATTTGTCCCTGTTCTGCGATTAACTGCGACTACTCCAAGTCACAAAAATAGTTGCTGTCGTCTAAAGCAGGGTTTCTCAACCTACGGTCCACCGACCAACAGTGGTCTGCGAAGATGGTACAGCTGGTCCGCAAACAGAATGCAAAATACCATAATAAAACAATTTAAAAATAAATGAGTAGATTGTCACTAACTTGAAAAGTATCGCAGTACACGCCGACAACTTATGCTGCAGAAAGAAGTGAAGCAAAAGGCGGTAAACAAAGATTTTATTGCTTCTGCTTTTCCTTACTCTTTAAAGTAAAATGTGGTATCTGTATTTCAACAATCTCATTTTGTTTATTATTATTTATTAGTAGGTTTTCCCTGCAAATAGAAGTTCAGTAGATCTTCAGAAGTGCTAAGTTATAGTTAGACAAAATATCCAGTTTTAAGATTTTAGAAAAGAGTTTGAATAGTGGAAAAGTGGCTTAGAACAGGGACTTTAAAAAGAAAAGTAAGTGACACAAGCAAAGCTAATTCTAACTGTGAAAGGAGTGTAAGGAGAGTAAATGTGATTCTCCTATAGAAGTTGAGGCGAGCATGGAATCTTTCAGTTTAAGTCCTACGATTCTGCCGTTTAGGCTAAGGGAAACGACGATTGATTAAGGCAAGTGAATGATGATGGAAGAATTGGTGGAATGAGAAAGTGGGACGAAACGAGAGTAGTACCTGAGAAAACCCCACGGACACGATGTTGTGCATCACAAACTTACTTGGCCAGGGATCGAATCAGGGACCCCATGCACAAGAGGTAAGTGATGTACCACTGAGCCACCGCGCCCCACTTTGAAGCAAGCAGTTCAAAGAAAAATTACAATTGGAAATATGAGATTAGGAATTGAATTACGATTAGGTATTTGGAATTAGGATTTACATGGTACGGCGATTAAAGAGAACAGAAACCATAATGCTGTTTCTATTATGAAGTGTTGAAAAAGTGCAAGAAACGTATAGAACTCCGATGGCATTTAGAAACAAAGCATTGGGATGTGAAAAACAAATCAACTGTGTTTTCAGTGTTGTTTAGGGACATTAACTTGTGGGGTAAATGTTTGATTTATGGGTGGAATTAATAGGAAAGCACTGGAAGTATCCTACCTCTTAAGTTTGCACACAGCCAAAACAGGAAAACCTCATTCTATTGGAGAAAATTTACTTCTTCCAGCTAGGAAAGATGTAAAAAACATGTTTGGTCACAAGTTAGTTACTGATATCGATTTAATTTCTCTTCGTAATAACACTGTCCGTCACAGAATGAATACAGTGGGTAACGCAGAATCTGAGTTAACCGAAGGAGTTACGAAAAGTCCTAATTATGGATCACAAATAGACGAAACTATTGGTGTTACAAATGAGGCGCGTTGATGAGCTACCTTAGATATGCAAATCGTCATGACATATAGGACACTATTCTATTTCATAGTACTTTCCTAATCTGAACAACTGCAGAAGAAATATTTCACCCTTTCGATAGTTATATAAGAAAGAAAGGGTCCAGTGGAAAAAATGTGTGGACTTATGTTCAGATGCCCACTTCCTTACAGGCAGACAGAGTGGAGTTGTTTCTAAGGTCAAGGAACTTATAAAGCTTCAGATATAAAATGAGTGCACTGCTTCATACGAAGGGAAGCAATGGCCTCTAAAGGAATGCCACAAGAATTTAAAATGTACCAAATAATGCTGTAAAGCTAGTTAATTTTGTTAAGACTCGAACGTTAAATAATACGTTATTTTCCGTATCGTCCGGTAAAATGGTAAGTAAATATACACAGCTTTTTTGCATCATTCTGAAATTCGGTGGCTTTCTAGGGACAAAGTAATGCGAAGGTTATTTGAACAAATGCACGAAAATTTTATTGTTTGTAAATGAACATAATTCTGATTTTGCATGACTCATTATTGACGAAATATGGTTACTGGCATTATCCTATCTTACCGACATATTTTCTAGATTAAATAAAGACAGTCGAGAAGAAACTGGTGCTATGGATTAATTACATAAAAACAGGCAATGTGTACCCTTTTCAAACTCTTGAAATCATTTTTAATGAAAATTACGTTTTTGTTGAGTCTGAATTTCTTGAAAAGGTTTGTGCCCGCCTTAAAACTGTAAAACAAATTTTGCAACATATTTTCCAAATAAACTGTGTTACGAAATTTCTGTAGATTCGAGATCCATTTGAAGCTTACAGTCATGAGAATGATCTCTCACTATCAAAGAAAGGACAGTTATTTGAACTTAAAGTTGTCACGTACATTCGTAAGTGACTTCAAGCTATAATTATGCAACGCCTTCACTACTTTGCAAATATGATGGTAGCTTTCATTGTCATTGCGAAGGGATGCTATTGAATATTATTGACAAATTAACCGTGTAATGGATAAGGTCAGATGGCAGGAACTTGGCCAACGAATTGGACCCTCTGGCGAAATAATGACGAGATACACTCATGTCCAAAATTATTGTCGCATGTCTATAAATATGTTGTTCTAGGAATATAATTTGATAATGAATTCGCCCGGTATTTCTTATAATGTTAGTATCTGTATAATCAACAGACATGTATGTGGCAAATTTCGTGTCAAAAGACCAGCAAATAAGAACAATAAAACGAAAATAAAATTGTCTTGTCTATTTAGCAACATTTTATTTTACTCATTATAATTTTCGTATTTATAATCCTTTTCCTATGAAATTTACCACAAATATACATTTCCCGATTATACACATTAAAAGTACCCTCCAAAATCATTATCAAATTATATTCTTACAAGAAGACAGTTATAGATATGCGACAATAATTTTGGACATGAGTGTACATCAGGAATTATGAACTAGGGATGGCCACATTTTTTCGAAAACGAAAATTTTTTCGAAAAACGAAAAATGAAATTTCCGAAAATCGAAAAACAGATTTTTCGAACACGATGACTGTGTAAGATAAAATAACTTGTCAAGTTATTTCCCATCAAGATCCTTTATTGTCTTGACAATATAATTAAATAGTCTTTGAATCAGTCTAATGATAGGATTTTAATAATACAAATTTAAACAAAACAGACCGTAAGAGATAAGCAAAAAGGCTAATACCTATCGCAAAAAATAGCAGAGTTTTCTTCTACACGTAAGAAGCGCTTTCGAAAGAAACTTCTTCCATCTTCAGCTTACTTAAAATTCAAAGAGGATTTCAAAACATGAAGGAGACTGTGGAAAGGCAAAAAATGGTTAAAAGGATTAAGAAATGTAAAACACAAATCTTCTGTCAAAAATTAAACACATGCAAACAGGCACTCACTGTCATTGTTCACTGCTGTTCACCGTTTTCTTTTCTTGCTTTCCAGATTGCGAAAGTATGTAGTAAAAATCCTCATTGAAGTTTAAGTAAGCCGAAAATGGAAGAAGTTTCTTCCGAAAACGCTTATTACATGTAGAAGAAAACTCTGCTATTTTTTGCAGTGAGTATTAGCCTTTTTGCCTGTATATTACTAAATATCATCACCGCACGCAATGTTATGATAAAACGAATCGTTTTTCAGATTACAGTTAATGGGCCAAAAATTTTGACAACTCACTGATTTAATAATTTCATATTCTACAGGAAACTTGAAGAGAAAGCTTGAATACATTTGTTACTCAATACTCATAATTAGTTCAGAATTTTACATATCATAGCCTTTTTACTGTAATTAAAACGTTTGCATATATATATATATATATATATATATATATATATATATATATATATATATATATATATATATATATATATATATATATATATATATATATATATATTAGGGTGGTCCAGAAAACAAAACTAACAGCGGTTAGTTATTAGCACAGTTACTGTGTTAAATTACATTGTAGTCTTGACTCCTGTAATGTAGTATACAGGAAGGTAATGGGGCGTATATCCATTACCAACCTAATATTTTTATAGTACAGCATATATTTACCTTAAATTTACGAATGAACGAGTATATACGGAGGCAGGCATACGCTATATTTTCAAAACGGTCTAGCGTGTACCTCCTAAAAATTCTAACATTAGATCAATTGAGCGACCTGTAAATATAGAGCAATGGGGCTGAAATTTTGCAGCTACGTAGCTTATGACTCGAGAAAAAAATAAGCCTTGTGCAGGATTAATTTGAACAAGCTGATTTTTTTTGCATTTGGTTTTGGACCACCTTTATATATATATATATATATATAAACAATAATGTCACTTTGATCAAAATCAGGGTTGACTGGTTTAAACCAGACGGTTTTTTCAAAAAAAAAACAACTGGTTTAAACCACACAAAAAAAGAACGAAAAATGCTTTAAATTGTGTGTACTTAATAGTGACGTCTCCACATATGAAACCATCTGCATTACGTTTATGTACTTTTCACCTTTTAATCAAGGGGTCCCATGTCAATTCTCGGTCGAACCACAACTCATCTTTCAAGTGTAAACCAAGTAGCGATTCGAGATGTCCCTTCAAGCGAACGTCTTCTCCGTGATAACCTTGGTATTTCATAAGGATGTTAAGCCTAAACATACGAAACGAAACCAAATTATATATTTCTACTTGCCTGAATGCCTGTTGTTTTATAAAGAAGCCAAGGTTGCTTAAATATATTGATAGAAATTGGCAAAATTTATCAACTACCTACGTACTTCCAACATCAGCTTGGAATTGACTTTGTTTTAATTTTATTGAATGATATCTGCATACCAAATTTGTAATTTAACACCTCAGTTTCAGCGTAGTGATTATGATATGTTGACCTTAAAATTTTATATACAAATACATTTAAAGTAATAACAGGATTTTCCCAATGGCTAAGGCGGGAGTTTTCCCAATTTATATATAATTGTATAATGTTTTTACTTGTGTAACTGTTTATCTTTTTGTACTTCTGAAATCACTCTTGACAATTATATTAACAACTAGGCCTATGTAAAGATCAGTACACCGTATTTCTATCAGGAGTCCTTCGTGAGTGAGTCTGCAATCGCATTTGTGACCAATTAGTCCCGGCTTCGTGTCGAAATGGACAATTTTTCTTGGATGAAGCCGAGAAGCGGTTTGGATTCCGCTTTAAGCTTATGTGACCCCTTCCAGCATAACCTTGTTGTTGCAAAATAACACCAAGGCGAAACAGACTAATTTCTGTCCATATCTACTGTAAATACATCGAGTAAATTATTTAAACAAACAAAAAAAAAAAAAAAAAAAAAAAAAAAAACTGGTTTAAACAAAAAAAAAAACGTTTTGTTTTTTTTTAAATAAAAACCATGGTTTTTGCCAACCCTGATTAAAATGCATATCCTAAGTGAGGAGAGGGTTCAGGGCAAATGCTAAAAATAGTTTCAGGAGCCTCTCAAACTAGGGAAATGGAACTTGCTATATTAACTCATTAAAAATAACTGGACGGGTTTCTAAGAGGTAAAGAGAGAAATTTCCGTAACTTTTCCTCTATATTCAAATCAACGTTGTTTGCCTCCTCATCACGAAAGATACGGCTGAACCGTTTGAAAGGGAGTTTTGAACATAAATAAATGGCCACGTGTTCCAGCGTTTTAGAAAATTCCACTTCTAGAGGGGAGAGGGAAGGTGAAGAGGCAGTCAATTTCTATGTTATTCTCAATATAGAAGAATAACATCGACATTTTCTGTTTGATCACAGAAAAAGGGGTAAAGTTTGGAATGAATTTTTGAGCGTACGGAATGAATGAGTTTAGAATGAACCACTTGGCTCGAGCCGAGTTTTTATCTTCTCACTTTCCTAAAATGAATAGTTGATCAGTTAAAAAACTAATATTATTTAAATTGTATTCTGCTTCTAAAAAAGTAAGTGCAAGTCATTTAAATACGAAAAAACAGCGAAAATGATTTTTGTGAAAGAAAATCGTTTTCAACCGTGGAATATACACATACATAAAAAAAAGGCATGTAAAATTGTGACCCGTAAAAATATTTAAAATATTTTTGTGGTCCTCAGGTTTAAAAACGTTGAGAAACGGTGTCTAAAGGTTAAAACGTAATCTATTTACAGTGCTACACTACTAAATGCTGTTGTTGATGTTTAACCCCCCCCCCTACGCTTTGTCACTCAGTTTGATGTAAAAAGCTGTAGTGAAAGCATATCCGGAGATTTTTGCTGCTACTTTATGCTTTATACCTGTTTTGTGGAAAATTACTATATTCACCATGGGTTTTTATGCAATTTGGAACAAAAAAAAAAAAAAAAAAAAAAAGTGTTAATTATCTAGATAAATAGTAGAAATTGTGAATACCTGTAGTTGTGATCAGCAACAAGCCAGTTTTGCTTACACTCTTGGTAACTACAGCTTCTTCAGGGCGCTTACCGTTCACGTTTAACTCTTTAGTCACTTCCATTTTACCTGAAAAATAAATAAATGTACAGATAGATAGAGGGAGAGTTTTTATCCCGAATACTGTGATAATAATTATAATACACACGTTTTTGGTGCAATTTAATGCTGATGCTGAACAGCGATGTCGCATGAGACGTTAACTTTCCTAGTTTAAAGTGACTTCGAGTTATATGTACTCCCGGAGGGGATTTAACCTGGGATTCTGAAAGAAAAGGCAAAATCACATGTCGACCATTAACGCTGGATTTTTGCAACTACGTGAATTCCACGCCTGTCTTCTGTCAGCATTCCAATTAAGCGCTTACTGTAAGTTCAGACTGTATATAGATTTTCATAACGTCAATACTTTTCATTATTCAAATAATATAATATTTTACTAATATTCTTGCTGAATCAATAACTGCTCAAGTCTATGAAGACTAAGATTTGGATATATTTTAAATTTATGTGAAAATTTAAAAGTATGATATATTACTTTTTTCTTTAAGTGTATCTGTTTTAGCCCTACTGGCAAATTAATTCATGCTTGAAAATACTACTAGAACGGGATCTTACAATGGCACAAGTATATGAGTCACCTTGTGTTCTTCTCTAAGGAAAGCTCATAAATGTGAAACCAAAGAAGACACACCAATCATTATTTTTATTCCTGGGTTACACAGAATACTGCTTTAAATCAACGGGTTTTGAACAAAATACTGATACAAAGCATGAAGCTGATGCAAATCGCACACTGCGTTCTTACCCACCAGGTTCTAAACTTCTCACGAGAAAAAAAAAAAGCATTATGTCCTCCCGACCCCGCCATGGTGTACAGTAAGAAGGGACATACAGACCAATTTGGGAAGAGCATAGCTTCTGTTAATGGTTTTTATTTATTCCTTGATTTTATGAAGTTAATTGGATTTTTAGTAGAACTTCGAGATTGTATATAAGTAGTTGAGATGTTACTTTTTGTGTGAAAGGTTGGGTTTGGATTTAGCATTGCGGATTCGGAAGGTAGAAGCATTGGTTGTCTGAGAGTAGAGAATTTTAATTTATATACCCCACAAGGAGTATTGAGTGCCTACTCCCTCCGCACGCACCCCTGCCCGGGCCTCTACGCCCTGACCCGGTTAGATACCAGGGGGTGCTGTGGCTCAGTGGTAGAGCGTTCATGGTGCATGAAGTCCCTGGTTCGATACCAACTTGCGCCAAGTGAACTTTGTGGCGGTCAAACATCGTGTGCGTGGATTTCCTCGGGGTTCTCCAGTTTCCTCCCACTTTCTTCATTCCATCATTTCTCATCATTACCGTCTCCTTTAGCCTAGCCGGCATAACCCTGGGACGTAAAACTTAAAGATTTCATTTTAATTTCAGTTAGATAGCATCCGTGCTTTTCAGTGGCCACCTAGCACATGTTAGTTAATATTTTCAGCATTGGTCTTTTATCTACAATAGTTTGAATGGCGTTCGTCCGCATGCGTAATTATACTAGTAAGATGTCACATCAGTTTCCACGCATAGGCATGTTTTGATACCATATCAAGTATTTTTCCACTATCCTCGTTTATATATTGACGCACCTGCTCGCTACGAACGCACTTCCGCGCGAACCCTCCTGCTCCGCGTCTGCCGACTAGGTTAGATTACAGGTGCGAGCGGTCCCGGATTCGGTTCCCGGTGGGGGCACTGGGTCGAAAAGTGTAAAATGCTTTTTCAGGTCAGCCATACGGAATGGGATTTCCGTCATTCACACCAGGCAAATGCCGAGATGATACCTAACTTATAGGTCCCAGGCCGCTTGCTTCTTTCCCCAATCCTTTCTTCCTTCCCTTTTTCCGGATAGTGTGGTCGCCGAGGGACGTCATCCCTCATACGTGACGGGCTAAATGACCTTAGATGCCGAAATCTAAGTCCCAAATCTTAACTCGGTTGGATTAAATTTTTTATTTTTAGTGATGGACTAGCACAACTTGATTCGTGTTTTATACATTGTCACTTTTATGTCGTATGTCCAAATATTGTACAGACGGAACACTTCAACGGATATTTCGCAAATAGCTATTTAAAAAAAGAAAAAAAAACTGACAGCCTAGTTAACGTGGTGTTAGTAGCAGTTTGGAAACTATATCCTCTATCACAGTAAGAAAATAAAAACTCATTGTTTTCGTTATTTATCAATTGTGCGTAGTTTCTAACACTTAACAGTTTAAAGGTACGGTGCTAATTTTGGATATTATTTGGTTTCTTCCCGAAACCACTTGATAGTGACTTTGGTTCAAGTACTGGCCCATGAGCCATCAATGGAAGTGTGAATTTGCATTTCTCTGTGCAGATTCACTTTAGGATTTCAGTGTACGTACACGATAAGAACTATTGTGCAAAAAACACTAACTAAATTGTGGTAGGTGGCAAGTAAAAAGCACGAATGCTATCTATCCAGTTAGGACAGGAGCATAGCAAAGGGGTGCGTCTGCAGGAAGAAGGCCCGTCAGTAACGGTGGGTATACACATAAACGAGGATAGCGCAAAACATAGTATATGGCATAAAACACCTTATGTGTGGATTTGGAGGAGATACTAAATGCGATCCCTAATTTTACATAGTATCACAATATAGATGCATATGTATTTACGGAAGTGCAAAGAAAGGATAAAAATATGAAACATTCGTGAATAAGAGTTAGTAATG
Source organism: Thermobia domestica (assembly GCF_964235325.1). NCBI lineage: Eukaryota > Metazoa > Arthropoda > Insecta > Zygentoma > Lepismatidae > Thermobia > Thermobia domestica. The sequence goes on from NC_137466.1 coordinate 32,997,215, forward strand.
AAGGATGGAAAATGAAACTTTAAAAGAACACCAAATAAGGGTAGTGTTCGTTATTTCATATCCACAAAAATAAATAAAATTTCAAAAGCTTATATAAGTGAAACAATAATGATTTAATTATATTTTTGAAAGAAAATCTCCAAAATTAAAAGTAGAAAGGAACGAAATATATATATATAAAAACAAAAAAAAAAAAAAAAAAAAAAAAAAAAAATGGAAAAGAACTATTTCCAAGTAGTGCAATCCAAAACGTTGTAACACGGCAATGACGTAATCGTTCCTACTTTCATTTTCACCGATCTCCTTCTAAAAATCGGTTAAAATACCACTATTTCAATATTCAAATAACCAATTACAACTCATGAACATTACGAATGAAACAACACATCTTTATGCCTTGATGTGATACAACGAAATTTATGGAACTTGCTTTCGTCTATAACTATGTGAATGGAATTATTGATAATCATAGATAATGAAGAGTTTCTCAAACTATTGTATTTTAATATTAACAAGAAATTTTTACGAACGAGACCTCCATTTTACTGCAAAAAATCATATTCAGAAGCTCATTAAAATTCTTCCGTAATTAGATTATGTGAAAGATATAATAATGTTGTAAAAATGAATGCTGACGTAGATTTCCTGACGTCTTTTTTCGTGCATTTAAACACAAAGGAAAGCTCTAAGTTTCGGTGAAGTTTGATGAAACAAGTAGAATATATATTTGTGATCTTTGAAATGAAATGAATTTTTTTTTTAGTTTTACGTCCCACAATTATGCCGATTAGGCTAAAGGAGACGGTGATGAATGAAATTGTGGAATGAAGAAAGTGGGAGAACTCCAAGCAAACCCATGCACACGGCGTTTGTCCACTACAAAGTTTACTTGCCGGGGACTGGGATCCAACCCGGGACCCCAAGCACCACAGGTGAACGCCACCGCGGCTTACCTTTGTGATCTTTGAATACATAATGATATTGTTTTATAATGATATGTGCTAGCACAGAATTTGTAGTTAGTCCAATGGAAATGAACAATATGATAACTCTATTGTATTTGGATTTTAAATTTATATGAATGTTTACGTTCACTCTTCATGAGTCGCTAGTTTGTTATTATGATTTTACTTAAGAGGCCTAACCACTGCGAAATTAAAATGCCACTAATTTTACAGTAATTATGTGATATCTTTATATAACTAAAGGACAATCGAAATGTGGAACAAGAGCTCGCTAGACAATAATATTTTTGCATGAGGTACAGTTATCAAGAGTCACTTATTAGCTTTCCGTTTGCAGACATTTAAAAACGCAAAAATAAATGCCGATTTTCTAAATGGATGGAAATCACAAGCAGATAACTGCGTCGTGATAACGATATCAGGTGTAAAATAATATTGTCTAAAGAACTCTTGTTCCAATATTCGATTATCTTCTATCTATTTGAAGATATTACATAATTACTGTAAAATTAGTGGTATTTTAATTTCGCCGTGACGGGGCCTCTTAATTTTAGAACAGCTCAGCAGATGTATATGCAATAATGCTAAGTGATTTCAAAAGAAAATATGCAATTTGCTTTCTTTGTTTTTTCTTTTTTTTTTCCTTTCTTATTGTAACTTTCACTTACTTTTCCTTTGTTTGAATCTATGAAACCATCTTTACACTTTACTATATACAAGTGTATTGTAATTGCCGCTTAAGCCCTGTAATAGGTGTAAACAAATAATTAAACATATATATTTTAAAAAAAAATACAATATTACAACATCCACCTCGGACAAAAGGAGAAAAGCATCAGCTAACCTATTCTGCAAGTGACCGATTAGCTCTCACAACCACCATAGCCAACATATCATACAATATTACAAGATTAACCAATCACAAGGCATAAAACCATGAATCATTACAGAAGTATGCTTACAACTCATTCTCAAGCAAGACAAACACACCATTTCGAAGTACGTATTAACTTGGGTTCAAAACACTCTCTGTGAAATGACGGAAATACGGTAATACAAGTCAATGAAAAAACACAAAATTAACCTTTATATTGAATTTCTTTTAACACGAACAAGCTGACAAAATGCAAACTAGTAAAAAGTTACTCTGTGAAGTATGTACTGAACTGAACAAAACATTTCCACAAAATAGGAGAACAACTGAAATAGTGGACATTGACGACAAGGTAAGACAAGATTTCATATAAACTAAGAAGTTTAGATATTGAGAGGGGCAAGACTCCTAATTCCCATAACAGACTAAATAACGGGTTGAGTGTTGTATCGCGGACCAATTTTTGGAAATTTACCGGTCCAACCGGAAAGAAGAGTGAAAGTCAGGTGAGTGAAATACTTGAACTTAAAAAATGGGGTCGTTGTAAACTGTTTTTGCTGTTATAAGCGGCACTCAATGTGGAGGAGCAAGGGTCTATTTAGCGGAGAGGTACACTTGTTATCATTTAGTAACTAGAAAGGCACTGTAGAAATGGCGAGTATATGTCAAGATTATGACATATCGTATTTGAGTTTTATAGAATTATACAAAAATAACGACCGTCAGCTGTTAAAATTGTGTGAAAGGCACGGTGTACTATTTACAAGTGGGTCATTCCATATGAATTCACCAGATTGAAGAAAGATCTGTTGCTTCAGTCACAGATTTGGCTTTTTTTTCCCTGAAAAGCAGTGTGGTCTAGGCAACAGAAATTTTTTAAATACATACTAAAGAAAATACAGGGTGTTCAAAAAGTTACGAATTTCTCCAAATTGGCCGTTTCTGAAAAAAAAAAAAAAAACCTACGCCATATCTCAAAAACTATTTGACCAATTGTAATGATTTTGGCCTTGTTTGGAAGTGGAAGGTCTGTATAAACCAAAAACGTCATCTTTGCACGCCTAACCTCAAGAATCTCAGAAAAACTTTGGAAATAAAAAAAAAAATACTAACCAAAAAAAAAAAAAAAAAACACCCGAAATGGCAATTTTTACATGGTGAATACCAGGTAGTAAAATGAAATATTTTGGTACATCACCTTATCAACACATACAATAACATAAAATTAAAAAGGTATTACCTCTGACGATAAAATTATCACAATTTTATTGTACCCTTACCTGCTTGCACGTACGATCAGACATACAGAAGGTATTCTAAGCAAATCTGGCAAAAGAAGAGGTGCAAGCGTAAGCAATGATACTATAAAGTGTGTTCAAGAATTTTACCTACATGATGATGTAAGTAGAGTTTGTGTTGGTAAAAAGGATTGTGTGTCTGTGCCGACTGAGAATGGGAGGGTGTTGAAACAGAAGAGGCTGTTATTGTTCAACGTAAAGGAAATCTTTACATATTTTAAGGAAAAACGTCCAACCTGAATTTTGCCAGTTACGTCCCAAGGAGTGTATGACCACTGTAAGCCATGGAATGCATTGTCTGTGGATGTAAATATCATCAAAATGTCAAGCTGATGCTGCAAGCCATATACATACAAGATTATAAAGGTATGCTCCAAAAATTGGTTTGTACATTAGAGGATGAGGAACGCATGATTCATCGCTGTAAAAACTGTTCATCTGAAGTGCTTGTCATGTCAGATTCGTTCCAATCTGAAATGTTTAACTTTGGAGATACTATACATAAAGTACTACCAGTAGAAAGGAACAGACAGGTCAATTATTGCATGCATAGAATAGCCATGGGATGATGTTATCAACAAACTGGTTACCAATTTTTCAAAACTTACAGTTCATCACTTAATTTTCAAATGTCAAAGCATTTTTTTGCAATTATCAAGGGAGAACATAACACAAGAAAGAGGTATCATTATTGCCGATTTCTCTGAAAATTACTCTGTTGTAATCCAGGACTCCATTCAGAGTTTTCATTGGAGTACTTGTCAAGGTACGGTTCATCCGTTTATGGGTTATTACAGAGATGCTTCTGGGTCAGTCTGTCACCTCCGTGTGTGTGTAATAAGTAACTATTTGCAGCAAGATAGAAATACATTTTGGTCATTTCAGAAACACATTGTTGCTCATATTAGAAATGTTGTTACGGAAGTGGCCCATATTTTGTATTTCCGTAATGGCTCAGCTGCACGGTATAAAAATTACAAAAGCCTCACAATTTTTTGCTACCATCTGGAAGATCATGGCACAATAGCGGAGTGGCATTTCTTTGGCGGCATGTGATGGTATTGGTGCAACTGTGAAACGAATGGCTACTCACAACAGTTTTAAACACCCAATAGATAATATGATATTAAGTCCTGAAGATCTCTTCAATTATGCAGACAAGAATATCACTGGCATCAAAATGTATGTTTCATCATCAGAAATATCTCCTGCCATTGCTCTGGAGAAAAGGTACACTAATACACAGCCAATTCGTGGTATCAAGCACTATCATAGTTTCATCCCCATACCGAATTCACTAACACTTCAAGTGCGCAGATTTTCTGGTTCTCTCTATTCACATAATGCACACCTGGGTAAAAGGGAACATGTACAGCCACAAGTTACTGAGTTACAAATAGAGCAGTACGTAGCTTGTTTTTATTGTGGGAAATGGTGGATGGGAAAGATCATTGAGGTTTCACAGGAAAATGGTGAATTAAAAGTATAGTTCAGGCACCCTAATGGTCCATCTATGTCTGCACCTAACAATTAACTCATGACACTGAATCCTCACAGGCCATGTCTTGAAGATCAGTGTTCCCATCACATCAAGAGGACGAACATATGAACATATTACATCAATGCAGAAGATACTGTTCCTCTTCCAGAAGCAGTATTTGTAAGTATTTCTCGGTGGGAGCTTCTACATGTTGTATCTTTATACCATTCTTCTTTTTGAACATAATGTGATTATTATCATGTTATATCCTTGTTAATAACGAAGTAATTGGAACATTTTCCTTCTATTATGTGAGTGTTACTTTTTTTTTAAACACAGTAGTGACGTACTTCCACATATCTGGTGTGCTAGAATTGTTCAATGTATGACATATATGTTGTGTTTGCAGAAATATGGACTCAGATAGCAACAAGGTAAGGGTACACTCCGCAGCAAAAAACCTGCAAGATTTACATGTAAGTTTATTGTGGAACTACGCCTAACACCGCAGGGAATCAACATAACGTCTAAGTGGCACGAATCAGGCCAGGAGAAACCTCGGCGTCCTCTCCTGCACACTTACTTTGGAGCAAAAGACTTCGTCGTTTCACAAAAAACTTACATGCTCATGTTGCAGGCTTTTTGCTGCGGACTGTACAATAAAACTGTGATAATTTAATTGTAAGAGATAATATCTTTTTAATTTTTTTACGTTATTCTGTATGTGTTGATAAGATGATGTATCAAATTACTTTCTTTCATCACCTAGGATTCACCATTTATAAAGTCATTTCGGGTGCTTTTTCGTTAGTATTTTTTGCCTTTTCACAAGATTTCTGTGAGATTTTTGCAGTTAGGCATGCAAAAAGGACGTTTTGGGCTTGTACAGACCTTCCACTTTCAAATAAGGCCAAAATCATTACAATTAAGCAGGGTTGGCTGGTTTAAACCAAGGTGGTTTAAACCATGGTTTAAACCAAGGTTTAAACCAGCTGGTTTTTTCAAAAAAACCAACTGGTTTAAACCAAAAGACAAAAAAATGTTCGTAAAAGTGTAAGTGTTTGTAAAATCTTGATGAACACACATTTGTGGGTTATCACGTTTCACTCCCGTATGTTATTCGTATTATATTCAGACCTAAATTCCAATTCATTACTCAGAAAGATTAGGCCTATACTACAAAAGCAATCTTTTTTTACAAGTTTATAAATGTTTATTTTGTGATTTTTTTGTAGTTGTTATTATTGTTATGTAATTGCAATCGAAGAAAAATTCTAAATATTGTTTCGTTTCAATGTTTACTATTGATAAAATACATCGAAAATGCCGTACTTTTTGTGTGTGTGGGGGGGGAGGGGGGTGTCATACAGACCCCACGAGAGGCATGTAGTGAAATAAGTATCTTTGGTGTCAATTTATGTATAAATGAGTCTGAGCCAAAGTGGACTCAAATAATTCGTATCTTTATTCACTTTTCTTATTGATATGCAGATTAAGTCGGTGTATTTCTTTAATTTGGACCAATAAAAGTCGTTGTTAACTAACTTGAACTAAATAAGTTCTTCTGTACTCCGTCGTACTTTGAAATTGTTCATATGTAATTCTGTGTAATGGTTTCACTTATGCAACTGTTTACCTTTTTGTCCTTCTGAAATGACTCTTAACAGTTATATTAAGAAGCATGTAAAGATCAGTACAACGTATTTTTTTTTTTTTTTAATCAGGATTCCTTCGTGAGTGAGTCGGCAGACGTATCACATTTGTGGCCAATTAGTCCTAGTTCCGAGTTCAAATGGAGGACAATTTCTCTCGGATGTAACTCGAGAAGCGGTTTTTATTCCACTTTAAGTTTATGTGACCCCTTCCAGCATAACCCGGTTGTTGCATAATAACATCAAGGCGAAAAAAACTTATTTCTGTCCATATATGATATGAATATATAGAGCAAATCATTTAAACCATAAAAACCTGGTTTAAACCAAAAAAACCTGGTTTAAACCAAAAAAACCGGTTTTTTTGGTTTTTTTAATAAAAACCATGGTTTTTGCCAACCCTGCAATTAAGTCAAATAGTTTTTGAGATATGGCTCTTTTTCTGTCGTAAAGTGTTTTTCACAAACGGCCAATTTGGAAAAATTTATCACTTTTTGAACCCCCTGTATTCTCAGCAATATCTATTAAAAAACTCTTACGTTGCATTCTGTTACCTAGACCACACTACCTTTCAGTACAAAAATAAATAAATAAAATAAAATAAATCACTCAAATCTATGACTATGAAGCAACATGCATCTAGCGAATTCGTATGGAACAACCCAAGTGGAGAGTATGAAACCATAATAAGTGCTAATTGATATTCGTATCATGGCTAAAATCCATTCGTTTTCACTACCCTTGGTTATGAACATACCCAACATCGCTGACGCGCCTGCTTTTTCGGATGCACTTCCACGAGATAGCTTCGCCCGGTTCTGACTCGGTTAGATGGCGTTCGTGCTTTTAATAGTCACCTAGCACACGTTGGTTAATGCATTTTCCACTGTAGTTTTTATTCATACGCAAATAGTGATTTTCTATCTCAAATTGTAAAAGTTCACACGTCTTTGTTTTGAAGGTAACTGACTTGGAACTGAACCTAACCTAGTCTAAAGTAGCCTAACGTAATGTAATCTAACCAAATGCAGCACATTTCGTTACTTTTTTCGACTTTCGTGTGGTCAGGAGGAAAAGTGAGTGAGATACAGGTGAGACGAATAGTCAAAATTAAGAAAATACTTGCTTCTGATGCTGTAAGCGGCACTATATGTGGGGGCGGAAGGGACTATTTGGCGGAGAGGTACACTTGTTATGATTTATGGAAAATGTAATGTGAAAATGGTGCGTAAGTGAAAAATTGTCACGTATCGTGTTCGAGTTTTATCGAGTTGTACAAAAATAAGGAGTATCAGTCTTGAAATTGTGTGAAAGGCAGGTCTACTAAACAAGCAAACATTCTGACGTACTTGTAGAAACGAATTAAAAGTACAGAAAAGAGGAAATCTAACCAAACCTAATTTACTACAGTTTGGTAATTATGGACGGCATTTAGTATCTCCCCCAAAGATGTGCAACATATAAGCTATGCATTTGTGACATATAAAGTGTTTTCCCGCTATTTTCGTTATGCGTGTACCCACCACCGTTGACGCGCCTGCTCGTTACGGACGCATCGCCTCGTACCGCTCTGGGCCCCTGCTGCGCTCCTTTCTGATTCGGTAAGATAACATTCGTGCTTAGTACAAGCGGGTTTGTCTTTTATGCCAACCGTTCACACTGTAATTCGAGCGATAATGATTACCAAATGAGAAAAGTACGCAACCTAGTATTTTGTGGAAGAAACTAAATAATGTTCACTTTCTTTCGACTTATGTGTAGTTTGGCGATAAAGCAGAATTGCCGCAAGCTTTTGTGCTACTTTTTCTATATCCACTTTGTCTAACATTGTTTTGTGAACGTAGCAAACCACTGAAATAATTTAGGGTTAACTTTACAATGCCGCTCCAGTTGGTATTCAGAAACAAGAAATTACAGCCTATTAATTTTATAAAAATGGGTCAAAACTTACCTAACCATAAGCTAACCCAAAAAGTTCATAATAATGTATTTACGAACGATTACCTAAACTCGGATAGGGCCCAAACTGTAAGGTTCATATACACCCTTATGAGACAGTACCACCCGAAACGCATTACTTATCTACAAACAAGAAAACAATTAATAATTTACAACTTACATATGAAATTTTATAAATATGAAGTTGCATACATTTTGGTGCTCAAGAAAGGCACCATGTGTCCTTCTATTTACAGTTAATTAATTTCAAACACATCCATCTTCGGTGAAGTATTCAAATAATACGCAACTGCTTTCCTTTTCTTCTTCTTCTGCGTAGTGTTGCCAGATAGGAAGATTGAAAAGTAGCGAAGTTGTGCTTCAAAAGTAGCAGATTTGAACTACTTGTAGCCCAAACATAAAAATAAATTACATTGCAGCTTTGTACTTTTACTAATTTTATATACTTGGGGGTGGGGCATACGGTGTTTTCTCTCTCTCTTGTCGAAACGAGGGATTTTTTTTTTTTTAGGAGCGACTCATTAGTGACCTCAGCTTTTGTTTTCAATTATATAAGTTAATTAACTTAAATTTATATACATTTTTCTTTTATTTAGGTTAGGTAAGATTACATTTTGCATGGTTACGTCTGGTTAGACAACATAGGGTAAGTTGACCTTATGGTTAGGTTAGGTTGGGCCAAACCGAACTGTCAGCTCGTCAGTTGGGCCAACCCGAGCCGATGGCCGAAGTGTCTGGTTGAAAACCGGGCGGTTGGTAACAGTAGCGGGGATCTGGAAGCGAAATCACCAACGCGAATATGGAGAAATTAACCAGATATTGTTGTGCAGCAGTGCAATATACATGAGATGTCCATGTATATATGAAGAAATAATAAATGTTTTTGATTTAAGATTTGTTGGTTGATTTGGAATTTAACGTCTCTCTCAACACCGAGGTTATATGAGATTTAGATCCCTACAAATTAATGTGGAATTTGAACCACATGAGTTCCCACCAGTAATCGAAGTGAGCTGTCCTGCGCCAAAGGCGTGTATGGTAACTATAAAGTTAGCAGAAGTTGGATTGAGGATTTATTTTTAATACCTATGTGTTTCCATTATATGTACAAATTTTGTATAAGTTGATTATGAGTAACTGAGGCAGATATCAAAATAAACTTGCAAGCATTAGAAAACTTGAAGGCTAATTTTCTAAATGTCATGTTCCAAACACACAACGTAACTCTCATTAGAGTGGGAGTGAACTAGTGGCCAGGGGCGTAAATAAGGGCCCTGCAGACCTCGCATTGCAGGGTTGCCTTAAGCTATAAAAGGGCCTCTAAATCGTGAAGTGGGACGTAGAGAAGGGGCCCCACTCCGCGCTGTCTACGTTAAGCCTTTAGTTACGCCACTGCTAGTGGCTCTGCTTAGAGATTCTCGTCATCTCGTGAAACAATATAAACGAATAGACAACGTGAAATAACGAGTTGTTTATTTGTTATGCTGATACCGTCTCAATTAATTAAAACAATACGACAGCAGTTATGAAGCAATAAACAAGTGCAGAGAAATTATACCTACTCCTAGATCAGTAGAATAAAGATTTTTTTTTTAATGACGAAACACAAAATATAGGTAGTTTTAGTAGCAGAGGTTGTTGAAGAGAGCAAAGTTATCTTCCCGATCGTCAAGAAATAAGGAATGTTCTAAAATTCACTTATGCCCCACAAAACTGAGAATTCCCTGATATTTTTAAAACTTTTTTTCTTCTAAAAGTGGAAATCTTTTCTGGAGAACAGTATCCTAAATCTAAAAGAAAATCTTGAAAAAAGAAAAAAAAACCTGTTTGATAGGATCTTCTCTGCTCTTTCAAACTAGTCCAATTCATTTTCTTTCAAAAGCTAACCGTTTATTGAGAAATTAACAAAAACTCGAATAAAGGTGAGCTCTCTTTTTGCTATATGGTCAGCGTACGCGTCTTCGGGGCGAAGACCCGGGTTTGCTTCCTAGTGGCAGCTTATGTGGCTCGGATTCTACTTAACCAACGAGCCGAAAGTAGGTACCACTTCGTCCGCTTTTTTCTTTTCTTTCAAAACGGTGGAAGTAACACAGGTCGGAGAGTGTAATAAGAAAGACAATTACAGGAGTGCTACGAAGAAAACACTTCATTATTAGTTTTGTCCATGCAGACCATCAGTGGCGTATTTAAGGGGGAGGGTTTCCGGGCTTAAGCCCTACGAAATTTTATTTACTATATTAAAATAAACGAAATATTTTGCAGAATTTTCACATTTCCAGGAATAAAGTTAGGTAAGCCTCCCCCCGAAACTAAATCGTAAATACGGCACTGCACACCACATAAGCGAATTCTAATTCATCTGGCCTATATAAAGCTTTAATTTGATTAGAGAGTAAACACTAATAAATCAAATGGTGGCTATTGAAGTTCTTTCCCCCTGCACTACAGTCCAAATTAACCAAATTGCTAAGAAAAAGCTGTTTTCCATAAACCGAATTAAACTTCACTGTTTTAGTCGTAGGATTTTAGTACCGGTATAGCAATGTTCAGTTTTGAAAGCATTATACGTACGTCGGTGAAAATATATCAGATATACAGTAGAACCTATTGTACTTGTGTGAAAAAATCTTTATTCTTCTTTAACTGAATTTTCGTTCAACTGAAGTAGCATCGGTTCCATGAAATTCGGTTAAATGGGACTCTAGTGTATTATCAAATCAAAATCAAAGCCTACTTTTCCATTCAAGTCTTTAACAGATAACAGTGTTTCATTAGCAAACGTAGATAACAAATTTTACTATGAAAAATATATATACATATGTACAGAGGTTGTTCATCCTACGTTTGGCCTAGTTCGTTCTTTCCCCCTCCCGGGCAGAATGGACTCACCCGACCTGGCTCGTGGCGTCCTGCAGCAGTGATGCCAATTGAAGGGAAATTTCCCTTGGCGCAGGGAAATTTTGAGTAAATTTTGGAGAAAAGGGAAAAAGGGAAATTGCTTGTAATCTCTCAATATTGCAGGGAAATTTGAACCTCTCTTTAATCATTTATAGGTTGAATGTATTTACGTATCTGATTAATCTCATTAAAATTCAACGTCATATTTATTCCAAACATAGTCAGTTGCACATATTTCATATAAATTCTCACAAGTTATCTTGCTTTGCATTCGTTAATAATTATCAACATTACACATCAATCAACATATTCAGTTAAATTCGAAACATTACAAGAATGCTTATTTAAAATCTTTTATCAAAATTAATCTTCCCATTGTTGAATTAAATGCAATACAATAAGATGAAATATTTCTCAATTAAATTATCACTCCAACTATTATAACAGTTTGGTTTTCCCAACCAGAAAATTGATTGTGAAGAGGATTAATCGATGTAAGAGAAGAAAATCTGCGTGTCGTGAACGTAAATAAGTATACATGGGCGAATACTGGGTCATTAGTGTGTGTGTGTTTGTGTAAGTTTACAAATTTTCTGGTAACTGTGCGCACAGAATTATAAATTCTTAAGAATTAGGCATCTCTAAACTTTGGTTTAGTTTGTATTGTGGTTACGAACATTCCTCGTGTACAGCCAAAGACAGTAGCAGCTCGAGTTTTCTTTGTAACTGTTCGTATTCGTTTCAGTAAATAAGAGAGTGCTGTTCTTAAGTAAGTGCATACCAAATATATACTTAATATTTCCTTTGTACCTTAGGTTACATTAATATTAAAATCTATCATGATATCTAGGATAAAAATTAAATTTACATAATATTTATTTTATATTCTTTATGATTTATTTAGGTTGTCCGTTCTGACCGAGGTATTTATAGGGGTTTTCCTCAGTCACACCAGGCAAATGCAGAAATTGCACCTTTAACATAGGTCCTAGCCTACACCTTTCCATATTCTTCCCCCTCCTCTATCGCGACGCTTTAGATACGTAAACAACAAATCAAGTTCAAATTCTGCGTAAGCTCAAGGGAAGGCTGTCAGGTATCTGCTTGTTTGTGGTTATAAGATTGGGGTGAGGGGGTAGAAGCGAAAACGATTAAAAATACGTTTACTAAATACAGTACTTGAACGATTTGGATGAAGGGAAATTTTGCCCGGAAAAGGGAAATTCTGAAGCTTGTGAAGGGAAAACGGCTCTGAAGGAATTGGCATCACTGTCCTGCAGTGTTGTGCAGTGGCTTCCTGGGAACGGAGTTGTTTTTCCACGCGGACGACATCTGGCATAACAAAGGTGGATGTACATCGTAACGCTCGATGAAGCATGAATTTACCTTTCCGACTGCGGCAAACTGAGAGCCATCATGTATCGAGAGAAAGGCGCCAAGAACTTCAGAAGGTGGGTCCATGTCTGTAAAGAATTCTTCCCAAAAGGGTTCATGGTCGTTACTGGCTACTGTTACCGAGAAAAACTGAAGATTCATTGGGTGGCGAAGAACTGCAAAATAAACTCGCAGTATTTTCAGGAGCAGATCATGCGGTCGAACTACGAGCATAAGATTTCAACAATGTACGGAAATGACACCAATCTGGTGCGCAATCACATGGACAAGGCCTCATCACATACCTCATGATCGTCCCTCGCATTCTACAGGGAGATGGAGGAGGCAAGTGGTATACAGGTGATACCTTTCAATGAGGAACCTGTTAAATCTCCAGATGCAAGTCCTAGGGACTATTGTGGATTTGGATTGCTGAAGGGGGCTTTGGGAAAACGGCGTGTGACAACTGTGGAAGGACTTTGGAAAGCTGTGCAAAGGGAATTGGACAAGATTCTCCTCCCAGTTCTTCAGAGAAGCCTATTACAGTGGAAATTACGCTGTCGGGCTATTGTCAGGAACCAAGGGAAACACACCGAGCACTTACGGACCTGGCGCCATGGATTTTTCTAAATTTTTAGGTAGACTGAATAACCTCTGTACTACGACTATAAAATAACCGACTATGAAGAAAATACACTAATTATGTCCACGGTCGTATTACCTATTATCTGTTGAGCTTTACCTCTAAACGGAGATAAACAATATTCGTATCCTTACGCTGTTTAAAAACATGATTGGCTAGTGATGAATCACTTCCACTCTCTCATGGGAAGAGCAAATTATACACGAGCATTTTGACATCCTGGGTGGAAGATTGCAGCAAAGAAAACAACACATATTCATAGTTGAATTGGCTCCATCATCGCTGCGCATGCCTAAATGTAATATATATTTCTATTAGCCATATTTCACTAAGCATACGCAATTACAATATTACTAATACTTACTCCGTATTGTATCTTTGTCATTTATATGTTAATATGTGAGTTTCTTATAGTTGTTACAAAACAATAATAATTAAAATCGGTGAATTATTTTGCGGAGGAATACAGGCACCGGTAGGCCAACAGCAAGGGTAAGGTTAGATTTACATCAAATTTGCCCCACCCGAGCGTGACGTAATGTCACGTGGTATTATTATTGGGGAGGGGAAGGTGGAATAAAACGAGTTCTGCGGGGCTTCTGACTCACTTCGCTCACTGTACTGATGCTTGCTCAGCTGTTTCGTAAAGTATGTAATTCACTTTTTTTTTTAATCAATGAAGTTGAGTGTGTAGAAAGTAGAGTAATTACGTGGTAATGACATCATGATCGAATGGTGCAATTTCAATGTAAATTTAACTCCAATAGCAAATTGTGGCCCCGCGTAGCGTAGTCGCCAGCGCTCTCACCTTCGGTGCGAGCGGTCCCGGGTTCGATTCCCGGTTGGGGCACTCAGTCGAAAAATGTAAAACCTTTTGCAGGCCAGCCACCCTGAATCAAGTTTCCCTGGGTTTTCCACATTCACACCAGGCAAATCCTGGCGTAGTACCTAACTTATAGGTCCCAGGTCGCATTCTTCCTTCCAGTAGCGTAGCCAGGATGTGTGTTTGGGGGGGGCCAAGTGCTTTTATCTATATATATAAAAGAGAACGCACAAAATCCTTTGTCCGCTCATCACGCTAATACGGGTGAACCGATTTCTTTCATTTTTGGGGGGTTGTTAGGATTTGGACCCTAGATGGTTTTTATCATATCACTTTAATTTTCAATTAGCAGTGTCTTGAGATAATTGACCAATCAGGTGTTCATACGTAGAAAAAATCCTTTGTCCGCTCATCACGCTAATACGGTTGAACCGATTTCTTTCATTTTTGGGGGGTTGTTAGGATTTGGACCCTAGATGTTTTTTATCATATCACTTTAATTTTCAATTACCAGTGTCTTGAGATAATTGACCATTCAGGTGTCCATACGTACAAATCCTTTGTTATTAGTTCATCATATAAAAATAAACGTACTTATATGCAACCCGCATGACCCTGTGACTCGGCGGGTTAACATAAATGACAGGCGCTATAAATCACTTGAAAGCGAAAAAGTAAAAATTATCTAAGTAACAAAGTTTATTGCGTTCCGGGATGACCGCAGCGAAGCGGGGCGGGTTGGGGTGACCGCAGCGAAGCGGGGCGGGTTAACATAAATGACAGGCGATATAATGTTAACATTAGTGCAATCTTCTATGGTTTTTATCATATCACTTGAAAGCGAAAAAGTAAAAATTATCTAAGTAACAAAGTTTATTGCGTTCCGGGGTGACCGCAGCGAAGCGGGGTGAACGCTGCTAGTAGGTACATATAGAAAAATTACAAACAAAAAAATATATAAACATAAAAATATATAAAAAATTACATACATCAAAGTACTAAAGTACATTGTCGGACCTCTTTGGGGGGGCCCGGCCCCTCCGCCCCCCCCCTTCCCTACGCCACTGCTTCCTTCCCTTTCCCCGGATCGTGTGCTCGCCGAGGGATATCATCCCTCAAAGTTGACAGGCTAAATGGCCATAGATACCGAAAGCCCAGAAATCTAAAATCCTAATCCAACACACAGTGGCGTATTTAAAGGGGTGGCTTCCGGGCTTAATTCCCCCCCCCCCGAAATCTTACTTAGTAAAGTAAATGAAATATCTTGCAGAATTTTCACATTTCCAGGCAAAGCCCCCCGAAAGTGTGCCAAGCCCCTCCCGAAACAAAATCGTAAATACGCTACTGCCAACACATAATCAAGATGCTTTATTTATATGTGTCTTTGTTTATCGCGGTTTAATGGTACGCCCGAACAGATAATAGTTCGAGTTTTAACTCAATAAATTGATTTCGATAATATTAATCAAACACAATTTTGCTTATGTTTCTCTCCTTTTTTCTTCTTTTCATTTGTTTATTATTATTTTTTATAACAATTATTGGTGTTATCTTGTAGAACATGCTAGCCGTGTTCGCGTGTCTCAATTTTAAGTAACTACGTAGATAATTCATCCGTGACATGCCTAGATGACAGCTACATCAAGATAAATCCTAATGTGGTGGCCACTGATCTGTGGAACTTAAGTCGTGTCGCCTGCAACTATCAATCAGAACGACTGCGGCTCCCCCTCATTTTACGCTCCGTCGCCTTCATTATTCTGGGGAAAATCTTCCTGAGAGACGAACAGGGGAGGGGAGAAGGGGGTAGATCGACAAAAATAGAAAAGAATTCACATTTCATAGAACACATTATTTCAACTCAATCCGTTCATCATCCAGTTTTTCTTTTCTTTTACCTTTTTTCTTCTTCTACTTGAAAAAGAAAGAGAAAAATATTGGAACACTTTCATATTTATGTATCAATCCACTGGCTTCCCACTCTCCCTCTTTCGTGGGTTGGGTTTGCCGTTTGATTTGATCGCATATCACAGGAGAGAGGTTGGGCTAGCTTTAAACTGTGGACAATCACAAAAACCTCGTAATGGCTTTTATAGAATATATAATTCATAGCCATGACGTTAAGGGAAAAAGAAGTTTTTACAATTTCGGCACGATTTTTCCTTTGTTTCCCCCTACCTTTCTGTAAAACCAATTTTTAAATTTTGCTTTTTTTTCGTTCGCTCGTTGTATGCTCCAGTTTTTCCTAAACTCATGGCTGATTTCGATTACGTTTCTCTCTCTCCTCTTTCCTTCTTTTCGGAATAAAGGAGGGGTACGGGCTGTATAAGTGGGTGAAAGAAAGGAAAAGAAGCATTGATAGCTTGTGTGGTGGTAAAAATGATTCTTTTTTCCCAACCATTTACATTCATCGACTATTATTCGCGCTTTATTTGCTCAGTGAAATATGATTTTTTGTTACAAAATCACTTTAAAATTCATTTCTGACTTTTTGATTATTTTCTTTTCTTTCTTTTTCTTCTTTTTTATTATTATTATTCTGAGAACGTTGGTCTCAAACTTGCTATTCTTCAATGTCTGTACATGTGCGACATACAACAATAAGCAAACAACAGTAGCCAACTAGTATAATAGAAAAACTAGATTGTATGAATACGTCGTGTTACTTATAAATTATAACAATGATGAATTATAAGACAATTGTGAACTTAGCAAGCTACGACCCTTGTTAGAAGGTTAGAAGGTGCACATTTTAACGTACGGTTTACTTTTGTCACACCACTAGGAAAAATGGTTGAAAAATTATAATTCTTTCACTAAGTTCCTTCTTACTTTCCCCTAAAAGGTTTCCGCTGGGTGACGAACATATCTCACTTGGCATAGGTAAAATTCAAGAGGGCTATCAGAATTGTTGGAATTTACAATTCTTATACGATTTGCGAATAAATACGGCTTTCAGATTGTTTGGCAAAAAACTACCAACCTGTGCTAGGTGGTCACTAAAAGCACGAATGCTATCTAACCAATGTATGTAGAACATGCATATGTAATAGCTATATGTAACTATATAGGCCTAAGTTCTATGAAATAGGGTACAGGAAAAATTGCGCCCTTCCCGCAATAAACACTTTGATATGAATTAACTCATGAAGAAAAGCGAAGAGCTTTAATGGAACAAGTAAAGGGTTTACCTATAAGAGCGCCAGAACTTTAAAATGATACAGAATAAGAGCGACAAATGATTTGAAATAGGTTCTATTTTATTATGGAAAGCAATTAATGGTGTTATGTTGCGAGGATAATGTTGTTCAAGTGTCCCCTGCTTTGGTGTGTGTTCCGCTGACGTATTCTGTCGAGAAATGATGTAAACTGGCTGCTCAGTTCATGTAATATCTCTCCCTCTGGATTATTTTCTATGGGGTTATCTCAAGTCTTAGGTTTATGGAAATGTGCAACGAACAATTCGTGAACTGAAAGGGAATACTGAACACGCTATTGCGAGTTTATTGCGTAATACGTGTGCAAAAGTGGTGTAAATTGGAGCCACCGAAGCAGAGGTGGTCATTTGAATGAAGCTTTATACCATTGATTGTTTTCTACAATAAAACAAAACTTATTTTTTGTTACTTGCAAAAATGAAATGAAATCTTTCAGTTTAATATTACACGATTATGTGATTTAGGCTAAGGGAGACGATGTTTTAGGCAAGTGAATGATCATCGAAGAATTGGCAAAATGGTAATATGGGAGGAAAGAGAGTACTTCGAGAAAACACACGGACACGATGTTGTTCACTACAAATTTATTTGCCCGGGGATCGAACCAGGGGCTCCAAGCACTAGAGGTAAGCGCTCTACAACTGAACCACCGTGCCCTAGAGACCTGCACGGGCCGAATTTTTCGGCCCGAGCCCAATCCAGCCCGGGCCCGAAAATTTTTGGAGATTTTCGACCCGAGCCCGGCCCGGCCCGATAAGTTTTTTTAAAATTCTTGGCCCAAGCCCGGCACGGGCCCGATAAATTTTAAAAGTTTCTGGCCCGACCCCGGCCCGATAATTTTTTTAAAAAAATTAGCTCGAGCCCCAATCTTTCTCAAAATGTAGTATTAAACCTGACCTAACCCTCAGAAATATTTTCTAAACTCTGGTTGACAACCTGACGCTTGCCTCCCGAATGCCTCCTAGCCTCCTAGAACTTTGCCTGTCATCGAGAGAACAAAAACTCTATTTTCTGTAACAAAAATCTAACTTAATTGATTTTAGCATTAAGTGCCGATGGCAATATTTAGCGACAAGCAAAACTTTCTCACCCCTTCTTGTCATATTTTGGGTTCAGTGAAGATCAAGGTCAGAGTTCAACTTACCGGGCAATGCCTGCAATCCTCTATATAATAGTGAAGTGGAGACGCTAAGCAACGCAAACTGTAAATAGCTATTGCATTCTTTGTAACATTATTCACGGGCACACTTCTTCAACGTTTGGCTTTATTCCAATTATCGTTTAACGAAAAGCAATAATTATTAAAGAATTGCAATTAATCGGCCCCAGCCCGGCCCGACCTGAAGAGAAATCAGTGTCGGCCCGCCCAAGCCCGGTCGGCCCAACGAAATAACAGAGTCGGCCTGCCCGTGCTGGTCTCTACCGTGCCCCCTTTTATTACTTGTAGTTTTCGAAGTTCTGGAGTTCTCACAGGTAAACCTTTTACAATAAAACTCTTTATTATAACAAATAAATATACAGAATAACAATTAATTAATGGCCACATTTATATTTAATACAATTTAATTCATGTAAAACTTTCAACTACAAAATCGAAGTAGTAAGTATTATGATGCATGAACATACAGAGCAGTAACAAGCATTGCCTATGTTTTTGAAAATTACAGTCTTTAGGTAACCTCCCTTGAATCGTATGCATTTCTGACAACGAACCAACACGTCATCAATAACTTTCGCAAGAGCTTCATTTGATATCAAGTTAATTGATTTCTTATGGCAGCTTTCAGATCCTCTACGTTAATTGGTTTATTGACATAGACTTGATACTTTAAATAGCCCCATAAGAAAAATCTGGAACAATTAAATCTGGGGAATGGAGAAGCCATTCGATCTCAGCAAAGCGAGAAATCACACAATTGGGAAATGTCTGATGTAGTATGTAATTGCCTTGGTGCAAGCCGTGTGTGGCCTTTTGCACCGTCTCCCTGAGAGAACATGTCCTAACATTGGGGTTCCGACGTTTCAACCCAAATTTGAACTTTACTGTCTTATAATAACTTTGAGGATATTAATTTTATATTAACTAGGCTAATCTGTTTACGTTATTTAAAAACATATATGACACCGAAATTCTTTTTCTTTCTTTTTTTCTAACTTAAATTATATTTGGTTCATTCCGTTATCTTTTCAAATCTGTTAAGCAGTGGAACATCCTTGGGAACTAAGGGACCTCAATCCATATCTATGATTAGATTTTCAGGGGAACTAAATAATTTATTTTCACTTCCAATAAGAGATCTCTTCTTCACGCTAATAATTCTCTGCATGGTTGGTAAACTCACCATGCAGTCCGCTGTGCTTTCACAAACCACAGTCTCTTTCATGATCTTTCATGTATTTTTAAAATGAAAGAGTACTAAACTCTCGCTATTTTCCATTGTAAGCATGTAGTCGGTGTAATGGTAAAGAAATAGTAAGTAATTAATCTATTTTTCGACTACGAAACAAAATACAAACGGTAATCATTTGTACGATGCCAACAAGGATACAACTCTTAAAATACAAACTTGTCACTTATTTAAGAGTACGATACGGACACGGACACTACTCTTAAAATACAAACGTTTTTTCGTTTGTTATATGATACGGACACGAATACAACTCTTAAAATACAAATTGTTCGTAAACAATTAGGACGCCTGCCAATCCCAGTAATACATAATGCACATTATTTTTTTTTTTAATTTGACTTTAGCGTACCTTTCAGCAGCGAGGTTATATGAGACGTAGAGACTATAGCTTCACGTGAGATACGAACCAGAGATGGACTGGGTCAGTGGATCAAGTTATCTGAGTGGGTCAGTGGGTCGTGGGTCAACAGCATGTTGATCCAGCTAACTATTTTGACCTCCGTATGCTTGTCTTTCCGGACTATGTGAGGTGTTCATAAACAAAACTCAATGCCGTTAATTGGCTTATCGGACAGACTGTCTATTATGCTATGTCCTCTATGCCGAAGTGTACCGTGGAGGAATATTATTTGTACTTAAAATATGCTCATCATCAGACTTTTCCTATGACCACTCTGAATTAAACATCTGTGTTTTTTTTTTTTAATTTTCTCAAAGTGATCTAAGCTTCCATAGTAGAGGAAAGTACCCAAATTTCACCCAGTAGCGTAATTTCGCCCACCATTATATCTTAGCTATTATGAGTAGACAACTATGCTGAGTGTTTGCCCGTGGAACAGTAATACTACATAGTAATCTATGAGAAAGTCAACAGCGTAGCGTGCTTGGTAAAAACACAGTGACAAATCAAATAATTTTCGTCATCTGAAGTTTTTCAGAGGAGTTCTCTTGTGAAACCTGCAGTTGAAAGTAGGTTTGTTTCGTATTTCAAATTCGTATTGCTAATTAGTGACAATTGAAGTATAACATTCAGTTATACTTCGGCTGGAAAGAAGTGTGAAGCCGCGCTTTGGAGATTGATCATTACCATGCAGAAGAAACCCTTATTTCGCCCACTTCGTACATCCTAATTTCGAATGGTACGAAAATGGGACACCAGTTTGTGTAGAACTTCATAAGTGTACGTTGGTATCAAAAAAGCGATAATAAAATGTAAGATGTAAGTAACTGTATTATTTTTTAATGGGGGTCAAGAGGAGGAATCTGCATTTTATTTCTGCACATTACAGTTTTATATCTTACCGTTCGACTATTGCTCCAGCCCCGACAGCGTGAATATCGAGTTGTCGGGTGAGATCAGCATTTTTTTCACGTTCTACACAATTGTAAGAATTTGTGGGAAGTAAAACTTTACACAGTTAAGTCACAATGTACTCCCGTTTCCTTTCAGATGGGAGGTGACCCTGAAAGGAAACGGAGTACATTGTGAATGGCAAAATAATAATAATAATAATAATAATAATAATAATAATAATAATAATAATAATAATAATAATAATAATAATAATAATAATAATAATAATAATATAAAATAAATTAAAATAAGAATGAAAAAGTGAAAAGTGGGTTGCGTGCGCAAAATGCCACACTTAGTTCCATGAAACAAGCGCTGACCATGGAACCAAACATCCCTGTTTTACTTGTGATACTTGTCTTGGTAACTAGGGATTAGTTTTTGAAGAAATTGTACCGTGAACGAAATAAATTTCTCATTCTCCGGAGTTGACCTCTCTCCTTGACCAAAAAAAAAAAAGTATATAGTTATGTGTGCGGTTCATTAATATTTTATTTTTATGTGTAGAATTATTTGTGTCCTTAAGTTTGAATATTTTGTTCTTAAAAACTTGTAGCATTTTTGTTTAGCTTGTGTCAAAGTTTAAGACATGGAAATATATGTACTGGGCGAAATTTGGAGCCCATTTTGAAAATGGCAAATTTTGCGTTAATGAATAAAATAAATATTTTCTTCATGTAGATTGCTTAAATTAATTTTAAGATGCAATGAGTATTTAGGTAATAGTGTGTAGAGTAGTGCTGTCGAATTTTTGTGACATTTGCGGTTTTCGGTTTTGAGAAAACCGGTTTTCAAAATCGACATTTCGGTTTTATGAAATTTCACTTTTTCAAAAACCGGTTTTCGATTTTTTAAAAACCGATTTCGACAGCACGAGTGTAGAGTACGTAGTAATATTTATTTGCTTTTCATAACTTTACGTATAAATGCTATGGAAATAGAAAAAAGTGGGCGAGATTTGGGCACTTTCCTCTATACTTGTCTGATGCAATGTAACATCAGTGTTTGCAATGTAATAGTTATTACAGTTCAATAAATATATTTTAAAAAGTGGCTAGCGCGTGCGACTTGGGTGTACGTCTTCCCAGGTTCGATTCCCGGTGGGAGAGCCTTTGGAATTTTAACTGTACTGGATATGTTTGTATTTGTGTACCTATCCTTTTGGTAAGGGTTAAAAAAAACTGCACGAACAAACTCGGGTGCTCAAGAAACAGATATGATCGGTTGATCTTTTTTTAAAAAAAATAAATAAAAAGTGGCTCAGTGGTAGAGCGCTTACTCCTGTTGTGTGGGGTCCCTTTTTCGATTCCCACGCAAGTATGTTTGTGGTGACAACATAGTGTCCGTGTGTTTCCTAGGGGTACTCCTGTTTCTTCCCACATTCTCATTCCACCAATTCTTCCATCATCATTCACTTGTCTTAATCATCCGTCTTGAGCTGCCAGAGCTAGGCGGAGTTGCGCCTCATGGACAAATTTATGTAAACATTTTGGCTTTTAAAATGACTTTTTAATTTGTTGAGAGTATTAAGCATACACAGTTACACACAAAACGACTAGTATGTAAGTGTTGCATAGCACAGATTCATAATATAATTACAGCCAACAAAGATGTGAGTGTAGGATGGATAAATTACCATAGTCTACTTATTCCAATACAAACAGAAAGAAAAAATACCATTGGGTAGCTACAATTGTATGATTATATTAAATTTTACATCATGAGTAATCATTTAAGACGTCTTGAGTTTTTTGCTATATAAATTTCCATTGCTTCCATTTAAAGTCAGCTCATACAAGAATGTAAACGCACTGTGTATGCAATCCTGGATTCAGCTGATTCTGATTTTATGTTTGGTTTTCACACCATTCGTCTTTATTTCCAGAATCAGCTGGGCACTGAACAACATCGAAGTCATGAGTAGAAGTATACTTCAGATTCTTCCAATAAGCTTTGTAATGAATCGCAAATTGTTTGAGTTCGCGTGACAGGAGTTTTTTACACACCCCTGTATTTTCTGCTAATGTTTTCAGGGCTCCATCTTTTAACCATTTTTTTTTTTTTTATATATTATTTCTTCAAATCTCCTTGGGTCCAAGCAGGCACAATCTTTCATTAAATGTTCAGTTGGAATAAACCTCTCCTCAACACTTGTAAAAGGGGTGTCACAATTTCTGTAGAAGGATTCTATTTGGTCCTTCTTCCACTTGGCTTCTTCTTGCAAAGGCGAATCTTCATCAGAGTAGTTCTCATCAAAAAAAGCTTTTTGCACCGAATTTTTTTCGTTGCAAAATCAGCATCCACCCTGAGATTAAGCTCGTTTTCATCCTATTCTCTGTTAAGATTTTCCGAAAAAATTTTAACATTTCCATTCAGGTGAGAAAATTCTTCTCTGAATGACTTTAAACTTGTTGCTAGTGTTTGGACCATTTTCCACGCCGTTAAGGAGTCAATCTTTGGGGACAGTGGATAATTCGAAGTTAGTGTTGTAAGCCCTAAATAGCTCTGTGTAAAGAGCTTCTGTGATTAGAGTTTCGACTTTCAACTATTTATCTCATAAACTTTTTGCTCTGACTGCTCTGCTCTCTTTGCACCACATGTGTACTGCATATTATTTTAAATTACAACTAGCTGAACCTGCGCTCTCTACACAGCGCATCATTCTCATATGAGCATGAATCTCCTTGTCATTCCTCACAACATCTGTACATGGCCCTTCAGAGACACAAGTGAAGGATGTCTTGATAAAAATCGGCAAGGGGTATCATAAAGGGGAGATTTTTTCGATTATTTTTTCAATATCTCGCACCGTTTGCGAGATTGAGCCTACTTTCAGTTAGAGTTTCTAATTTATGTATGATCAGTATTTTCTTTCTTCTTATATGCAGTATGTAATAAGCAAATCTATTACATACACAATTAATTATAATGTATGGTGTTTATTGGGGAAAACACTCCAAGCAATAAAAATTCATCTTAGCCTTGAGAAATTGTTATCGTTCGTTTTCTATTATCATTTGGCCATGAAACAAACGCCTGAGAGATGTACAACCCCTGTATTCAACTACAGTTGTATTGGAGTATATAATTCAAATGATATGGTGCTTTATTTTTTTAAAATTTCAACATTTCCAGTGTACCCCTAAAAAAATGTACAGTAGAGCGTCGATTATCCGAACGTCGGTGAACCGAACGACCGCTTAACCGAACTGTGTACTCGCTCGCACCTGTTACTCTCCCACCCTACCGTCCATCATCCCCCTCACTCCCAAACCAAGTTTCCCACAGTAGTCGCCGCACTGAGCCACCGCTGGCGGAACATTGCTTCTAATGGGGCCTTCATAAGGCGCTGCTGACCGACCAAGCCGCCAGTCGCTGTGTTTCAACAATCAGCACACTTCTTTTTATGAATAAATTTACTGTACAGTACTTCTTTTTGGCAAATAAACATGTACAGTTCGATTATCCGAACAAACCAGTTTTCCGAACACCCATGTCCCCCAATTACTTCGGATAATCGACGCTCTACTGTAATTAAGAAATAACGGCCGCGGTTTTTAAATATTCAATTAGAACTGGACAATCTACATAAAATTTGGAATCGACCAGCGAAAACGGCACGTTTCTAGCTAGCACTCATGATTTCATTGTCGAAAGGATTGGAGACAAACATACAAGTTGTCCCAAAACTAGGTATACAGTCCCGTACTGATTGAATCAGGGCATTTTAAATCATTTACTTATTTTTATCCATACAGGTTAACTTAGTTCCTTCATTATTTGTTCTTAATTTATTTTCACTTATAGGCCTACATTAAGTTCGGAAAACATCGGAGCAAATAAATTCATTAACTTAATCAATTAAAACGTCATACTTGATCGATGCAGGTCTATATACCTACTTTTGGGCCACTCTGTATAAATTTTCTTTCGAGACAAACATATAAACCTAGCATTTTAATATATAGATATAAATAAATATTGGGCTATTGAGGTTTCAATATAAAATCCAAACTTCCTGTCGTTCTAACAAAATTTAAAACGTTAAATGTACATACTTTTTCGTCTTACAATGCGGACGATACAATGATCTAATAATAATAATTAAAAAAAGAGCGACTGTTAACTTTTTAACCAAAATAAACATAATTTCATAACTACTGAAAATTCAGCCAGACGAAATGTGAAGATGTCTTTCAGATATGTTAAACGTAATTTAAGCAAAATTTGGATATTAAAATTCTGAAGAAAATTTTATATATAAAAAAATATTTCCATTTTTACCTAAATATCTATGACTACCAAAGTCAAATTACATTACTAAATAACACTTTAAACAATAGCACACCATATTCTTGTCTTAATTAACACCTACTTTCCTACCTGAGAACACACAGGCGGTAGGAAAGTACGTTGAGTCTCGATGCTAACACCATATCATTACCACAGTCAAATAACACAACAAGAGAATGAGCCATACAGCAGTCACAATGCGACTTGTGATAATACTAGATCAGATCGAGTTGTTACATATCACCTAGGATATCTGGCAGTGCTGGTACCCGCAACGAGGAGAGCACGGCGACTTGACAGCTTATAGCCTTTAAATAATCTACGCAAACCTGCAATAACTCTGTTATATGATATTTTTTATAAAAGACAATAATGAAAATTTTAACTAAAATTGTCATGACTTCAATACAACTAAGCCTGTTTTATTCTGACAAAGGGGCGCCAAACGAGGGTGCGCGCAGTCGGATATCTCCGCCTCGCCACCCTGTCCAGTCCGACACTGTCCATACATTTCTTTCTTTGCTTTTCAGTCCAGTTGTTTCTCCAACTTTTAGGCTCAGTTCTGATAAGATAATTAAATCGTTAATCATTTCTTTTGTAAGGAATGCATCGGCTTTTCTTTTATTCTGTGATAGAGCAGGTGATATATGTATTATCTGCCAGGAAAGTAAATGTACACCTATTTTTCGAGTCTGGCATTCCTGCGCTCCATCCGTGGAGAGTATGAGAATTAAATCAATCAAATGTTTACTGAGGGACAAAAAGAAAAGTTTAATCTCAATAAGACATTGCACAAGGCACAAACTGTGAATACGAATAGTGCATTGTGTAAATAAAGGACGACACCGAAAGAGAAAGCCAAAAACAGCTATTAAACTTGAAAAAAAGAGTAAAAATTGTCGAAGTGGGAACATAAAACATAAACATACCAAAGACGCCGACAACTAAGCGTTCACCATGCCATGATCTTGGTGTAGTGGTTAAGGTGCTGGCTTACAAATGCAAAGGTCGCCAGTTCGAATCTTCGGCGAGGACCTTTTTAAAAATTGTTTGTTACTAATACATGCAGTTCATGAGAGATGCTAAAAGAGGTCGTATTTAGTTTTTCGTAGCAATTATTATTGGTAATGTTTAGTACTGATAATACATTTTGTCTTTGCGTATTGCTTTTATTCTTTTCTTCATTTCAAAAGAGAAGAATATCCGAACAAATGCCACCAAAATTCCTCATATTTTGAATGTAAACACCATTTGCAATTAGTAAAGAATAAAAATTGAACGTTCCGATGTAGCTGCAAAAAGTAAAAAGAAAAACATGGAAGTGGACCATACTCATGGTTATTAAAAATACAATTTCTACATGCCTTACACCTCCCGACCACGTTTCTACGTTAGCAAGTAAGAGGTTTCTGTTTAGGTTAGGCTGGTCAATAGTTTTGCAAAGGGGCCCGGTTTAGCTCTGACGCACCACAGGTGCGAAAAGGGAGCAAAACACTTTTTCTCTCTCCCTCTGTGTGTCTATTTATCTATCTATCTGTAACGCTACTTGTGAATGCCATAACCACCCTAATTTTCAGCGGATTGAGACGAAACTTGGCACAAACATTAATTGTTCAAATATCTTGATGAGTTCGTTAACCAGAATAATCAGACGAAAATGTTCAAAATGGCGGCCCTTCAAACTCTTAAAAACTTCCAAGGAAACCAAATTTCGCCCATAAATAGGTATTCCGAAAGTTAGAATAACTTTTCCGCTTTTACTGAAATATTTGTGTGCAGAGACTTATTGAAATATTGGACCCGATTAATCGCATAAAGAAGGTTCACGCCCTTTTGCTACGGTCAGGATTTTTATTTTTTGCAGGAGAGGGTTATTTTCGTATCGGAACAAGATGATTGTTAGTGATGATATGAAATTACTTGAATTCACATTGAAAGTGAAGTAACTTGTGAAACGTGTTATTTGAAAGAATAATATAATAAATGTGCTTTCCTCTAACACAGAGAACTGTAAATCATGTATTTCGAGTTCTGGAGCGTGAATGGCGAGGAGTGTTATTTGATTTGCTTTTTAGTAACACATTGCATTGCAAATAAAGGTAGGCAATATTAGTGGTAAGTAAAACAATAATAATAATAATAATAATAATAATAATAATAATAATAATAATAATAATAATAATAATAATAATAATAATAATAATAATAGTTGTTGTTTGTGGCAAGGCAATATCTTCCTCAATTCGTCCTCAAACGTAATGATTGTAACGCCATATCTCCCTTACAAACAAAATATTAGCAATTTATATCGAGAGAACGGGAAATTGTAGAGTGATGGGAGCAACGTTGGATAGTAAGCACTCATAGTACTCAGAAAAATAAGCGATTTCAATGCAAAATGAACGAAGAGTCATTGTCATGGATAGTCATGTAGCCACGGCAGAGCCGTCTTTACGCAAAATGTCAATAACTTATATCGAGAGAACAGGAGGTGATAGTGAGATGGCATTAACGTTGGACACCGTGGACCCATAAGGCGCATCGAAAAAATTGGGGGGGGGGGGGGGGGCGCCAGCCAGCCTTACTTATTTCCACATAATAATATAAAATTATATTGTCGAAATACACACACGAGTTAGCTAGTGATATTTCATATTATTATTATTATTATTATTATTATTATTATTATTATTATTATTATTATTATTATTATTATTATTATTACTATTATTATTATTATTATTTTGACAGTGTCTTTTCATTACGTGTGCATGTTTGGCATGAAGCCAAAGAGAAGATCCATCATTCGTAGAAAGAATAAGAATAGTCAGTTACTTTAACTGTGGACGATGCGGAAAAATACGAAAAGAGTGACTGCCTGTAGCGAAAATAAACAATACTTTCTCTCAAATGGATAAAAAATCAAGCCAAGATAGATTGGAACTCACATGGTCGGCGCGAACAGCCAGTTCATTGCCCACTTTTTCTTTAACTGACTCACCGAACGTGTTTTATTAACTTACTTATTGCTAATTTTACTTCCTTCACTCGTTTACCTTGCTTTTTCTAATAACTTATAACGACAGGGACACGAACACAGAAACATCGAGTACAGTTAAAAATCATAGATGCTCTCCCGCTGGGAATCGAACCCGGGACACCATACACCAAAGGCGCACGTGCTAGCCATTACACCAGCAGGGAGAGCACTGCTCACTCCCTGTGTCGTTAGGGATTACGACCACTGTATTGCCAGCTATCACTTCTGTGGGTTGTATACTACGATCACATGTTTCTTCTTTGCTGGAAGAGTTAAACCTACATTCTATGTAATACATGAGGTATTTAGACCTACATGCTCCTCATATAATGTAATAAAAGGGTCATGCTGGGAATAAGAAAAAGAACATTCCTTGGACAAAACGGAAACTATTGGCATCAGAAATATTTACCTACGAGGCATGCGCAGTAGTATATTTCGGAATAGTTACTGTTTAGTTCAGTAAACGAAGAAAGGGGTATAAAAAAGCAAATATTTCGCGTCAACGAGACCGACCAGAGTTGACAGAGGCGAAAGCAGATGTGTAGTAATGCAACAACTTGGTTAAATTGATATTTGGTTCTTTATTCTGTAGTAGATCGTATCACAACTTTACGGGAGAGCAAAGAAAGACTTACTGACGCTGTCATAAGTAAGCTTTAGTAACACGATCATATAGACACAAATGGATGTAACTGTGAGTACTACAACTTGGATTTAACGAAAGCCGTTTAGATATTCAGTGGTTTGCAGGGTTGTATAAGACACAAAAAGATAAGACACAATACAATTCTTCATACCTCAGCTTCCAGTAACTGGATACATGCATTTTCTGGTTAGATACTGAAACTGCTGTTGGATTTTAATACATGATGTATTGCAGGATACAAAATGTTTTGCATTACTTGTTTGTTTGTAGACAGCTACTAGCTTAGTGTTCTGAAAGGTTGTGTATAAACTAGAGATAGCCAATTCCGGAATTATTACTTTCCGGACTTCCGAAGGTAAAACCGGACAAATTCTGGAATTCGGAAAATTCCGATTTTGGAATAATTCCGGAATTCGGAAAAATCCAGAATTTAGACATTTCTGATTTCGTTAACATTCCGGAATTCGGAAAAATCCGGATTTTTTTTCGAAATCCGGAGTTTTTCTCAATTCCGGACTTTTCTAAATTCCGGATTCTTCCCGAGTTCCGGAATTCTTCTCAATTGGGAAGTTTAATTGAATTCCATATTTTTCCGAAATCCGTAAAGTGAAAGTTCCGCTTCCAAAAAATGAATTTATTTTGGTTAATATGAAATGTGACGGAAATAAATCTTTGACCAGGTAATGGTCACTGCTTTGAAAGAAATAGAGAGTATGAGAATTCAAACTGTCATATTTGTAGTTTCGTGTGGAGAAAAAACAAACTTGTGAACCAACGGTTTAAGAAAAACTCAAGTTATTAATGAAAGCTTTGCCGACATTATAAAAGAAATACGAAAGACATTTCGAATCGAAGAAATATAACACACAAGTTTGCAAGCGGAGACAAAGAAACCTAACGTAACCAGACTAAAGACGAATCGTTTACCGCGTAGCGATCAAGGTCAAGCTGTTTTCGAGGTCGAGTTTCGAGTTGAGTCGAGTTTGATAATGGCTCGCTCGCTCGTTCAGCTCGTTTTAGCTCGTTTTGAAATAATGGCCTGATTAGACTGGAAAGCGAAAGCCATGAGAAATGTAAGCAGTAATGTGGAATACTTTTAGTGTAGCTCACGACAGGGGTGCGTCTCAACTCGTAATTTTAGTGCATCTCGTGGTTCAATTTCAGTGTATCTCGTCTCGTAATTTTAGTGCATCTCATGGGGCAATTTCAGTGTATCTCGTCTCGTCTAGATAACGAGAAGACAAGAGTTTTTTTTTTTATTATTACGAGACAACTTCAAATGTCGTAATCACCAATATAAGTATATACTGTAGTTCTTAAAATCAAGGCTGAGACCTGCACGGTCGAATTCTTGAGCCCAAGCAGAAGACCAACTCGGGTAGTGATATCAACTGGCTCGGCTCGTATCAACTCAGCGAACAGCTCGAGTCGGCTCGGTTGGGATGAGCCGATGCCCTGAGCCGGCTCAGTTGGAATGAGCCATCGACTCAGCTCAATTGAGCCGATGGCTCGAGCTTTCTTGGTTGGGATGGGTCCCCTACTCGGCTCATGTGAACCGGTTCAAGCCAGCTAAGTTGAAACTAGTCCATCGGCACGTTTCGATTCAGCTCAACTAAGCCGATGGCTCAAATCGGCTCGGTTGGGTGACCTGTTGGCTCGGCTCACTTCTCGGTTCGGTTCGATTGTGAATGAGCTGTAAGCCGAGCCGCTCGAGCCGTTGAGAAGCCTAAACCCGGTCCCAGATGTTTTGAATATGTTTGGCTGAAGCCTATAACTTTTAACAATTTTTGGCTCGAGCCCAAATACTTGCCCCTTCGGAACTCAAACCCAGAACGTGACCAATGTCCTTCCCTTCTGAAGACTTCTCGACGACCGAGATCGACAGTCAATTAGCTTTTAATATTCAGATACAAACCGCATATCTTTTAAAGATTATACACGGTGTCGATATAATAATAATAATAATAATAATAATAATAATAATAATAATAATAATAATAATAATAATAATAAAAATTTTAAACTTGCCTGAAATAACTGTAATAAATATAACTGAATATCACGCAACAGTAAGGCATATAATAAACTAATTTTTAGGATATGCAGAGGTAAATATAAAAGCATTCCTACAAAATACCTACACAGAGCATAATTCAATGAGCTCTGAAATATAATGTAACGAAATAGCCTATGAGATTCAGTCTACAGAGCAATTGTTACTTAAAGAATGGACATACACTATTTCGAGAATCGAGACAAGAGGGGAAATGTTTACGATACTTTTCGTCTCGTCTCGATTCTCATCTCCAAAGAAAGACGAAAATTTTGAGTTAGCCTTGACCCGTCGCGAATGTAAAATGTTAATTCTCATGTTATTTTATTTGTTTTAGAAGCGAGATGAGAAACTCCTCTTCTCGTGAGCAACATTAATCCAAACCGAAATATTTTTTCCAAATGTCACTTTCTGCTTGTAATGGTATGACCTGAGCGATAATTAGCTACTAGCTTTTAATCTTCTACGAGATAATAATAATTATTATTAGTTTATAATTATTACTATTATTATCCCTGAAGATTTGATAGTTCAAGTATTGAAACATCCGAGTATTCAAATATCTGAATATAATAAAACGTATGTTATCGCCGATCAATCGCCATCAAAAATCCTAAAGTAAAAAAAAAATTACAATATACATTCGCACAAGCACCTTGACCACTGAACCGCGATCGCTACGCGGTAAAAGATTCGGTTTTAGTCTGGTTACGTTAGGTTTCTTTGTCTCCGCTTGCAAACTTGTATGTTATATTTCTTCGATTCAAAATGTCTTTCATATTTCTTTTATGAAGTCGGAAAAGTTTACATTAATAACTTGAGTTGTTCTTAAACCGCTGGTTCACAAGTTTGTTTTTTCTCCACACGAAACTACAAATATTTCAGATTGAACTCTCATACACCCCATTTCTTTCAAAGCAGTCGCAATTACCTGGTCAAAGACTTATTTCCGCCACGATTCATATTAACCAAAATAATTTCATTTTTTGGATGCGGATTTTTCACTTTATGGATTTCGGAAAATTATGGAATTCAGTAATTTCTAAATTCCGGATTTTTCCGAATTCCGGAATTATTCCAAAATCGGAATTTTCCGAATTCCGGAATTTGTCCGGTTTTACTTTCGGGAGTCCGAAAAGTAATAATTCCGGAATTGGCTATCTCTAGTTTATACACAACCTTTCAGAACACTAAGCTAGTAGCTGTCTACAAACAAACAAGTAATGCAAAGCATTTTGTATCCTGCAATACGTCATGTATTAAAATCCAACAGCAGTTTCAGTATCTATCCAGAAATTGCATGTATCTAGTTACTGGAAGCTGAGGTATGAAGAATTGTATTGTGTCTTATCTTTTTGTGTCTTATACAACCCTGCAAACCACTGAATATCTAAACGGCTTTCGTTAAATCCAAGTTGTAGTACTCACAGTTACATCCATTTGTGTCTATATGATCGTGTTACTAAAGCTTACTACATGACAGCGTTAGTAAGTCTTTCTTTGCTCCTCCGTAAAGTTGTGATACGATCTACTACAGAATAAAGAACCAAATATCAATTTAACCAAGTTGTTGTATTACTACACATCTGCTTTCGCCTCTGTCAACTCTGGTCGGTCTCGTTGATGCGAAATATTTGCTTTTTTATACCCCTTTCTTCGTTTACTGGACTAAACAGTAACTATTCTGAAATATGCTACTGCGCATGCCTCGTAGGTAAATATTTCTGATGCCAATAGTTTCCGTTTTGTCCAAGGAATGTTCTTTTTCTTATAATCAGCATGACCCTTTTATTACATTATATGAAGAGCATGTAGGTCTAAATACCTCATGTATTACATAGAATGTAGGTTTAACTCTTCCAGCAAAGAAGAAACATGTGATCATAGTATACAACCCACAGAAGTGATAGCTGGCAATACAGTGGTCGTAATCCCTAAGGACACAGAGGGTGAGCCGTGCCCTCCCCGCTGGTCTAGTGGCTAGCACGTGCGCCTTTGGTGTATGGTGTCCCGGGTTCGATTCCCGGCGGGAGAGCATCTATGATTTTTAACTGTACTCGATGTTTCTGTGTTCGTGTCCCTGTCGTTATAAGTTATTAGAAAAAGCAAGTTCAACGAGTGAAGGAAGTAAAATTAGCAATAAGTAAGTTACTAAAACACGTTCGGTGAGTCAGTTAAAATAAAAGGTGGACAATGAACTGGCTTTTCGCGCCGTCCATGCAAGTTCGAATCTATCTCTGCTTATTTTTTTATTCATTTGAGAGAAAGTATTGTTTATTTTCGCTACAGGTAGACACTCTTTTTGTATTTTTCGGCATCGTTCACAGTTAAAGTAACTGACTATTCTTATTCTTTCTACGAATGATGGATCTTCTCTTTGGCTTCATGTCAAACATGCACACGTAATGAAAAGACACTGTCAAAATAATAATAATAATAATAATAATAATAATAATAATAATAATAATAATAATAATAATAATAATAATAATAATAATAATAATAATATGAAATATCACTAGCTAACTCGTGTGTGTATTTCGACAATATAATTTTATATTATTATGTGGAAATAAGTAAGGCTGGCTGGCGCCCCCCCCCCAATTTTTTCGATGCGCCTTATGGGTCCACGGTGTCCAACGTTAATGCCATCTCACTATCACCTCCTGTTCTCTCGATATAAGTTATTGACATTTTGCGTAAAGACGGCTCTGCCGTGGCTACATGACTATCCATGACAATGACTCTTCGTTCATTTTGCATTGAAATCGCTTATTTTTCTGAGTACTATGAGTGCTTACTATCCAACGTTGCTCCCATCACTCTACAATTTCCCGTTCTCTCGATATAAATTGCTAATATTTTGTTTGTAAGGGAGATATGGCGTTACAATCATTACGTTTGAGGACGAATTGAGGAAGATATTGCCTTGCCACAAACAACAACTATTATTATTATTATTATTATTATTATTATTATTATTATTATTATTATTATTATTATTATTATTGTTGTTTTACTTACCACTAATATTGCCTACCTTTATTTGCAATGCAATGTGTTACTAAAAAGCAAATCAAATAACACTCCTCGCCATTCACGCTCCAGAACTCGAAATACATGATTTACAGTTCTCTGTTAGAGGAAAGCACATTTATTATATTATTCTTTCAAATAACACGTTTCACAAGTTACTTCACTTTCAATGTGAATTCAAGTAATTTCATATCATCACTAACAATCATCTTGTTCCGATACGAAAATAACCCCCTCCTGCAAAAAATAAAAATCCTGACCGTAGCAAAAGGGCGTGAACCTTCTTTATGCGATTAATCGAGTCCAATATTTCAATAAGTCTCTGCACACAAATATTTCAGTAAAAGCGGAAAAGTTATTCTAACTTTCGGAATACCTATTTATGGGCGAAATTTGGTTCCCTTGGAAGTTTTTAAGAGTTTGAAGGGCCGCCATTTTGAACATTTTCGTCTGATTATTCTGGTTAACGAACTCATCAAGATATTTGAACAATTAATGTTTGTGCCAAGTTTCGTCTCAATCCGCTGAAAATTAGGGTGGTTATGGCATTCACAAGTAGCGTTACAGATAGATAGATAAATAGACACACAGAGGGAGAGTGAAAAAGTGTTTTGCTCCCTTTTCGCACCTGTGGTGCGTCAGAGCTAAACCGGGCCCCTTTGCAAAACTATTGACCAGCCTAACCTAAACAGAAACCTCTTACTTGCTAACGTAGAAACGTGGTCGGGAGGTGTAAGGCATGTAGAAATTGTATTTTTAATAACCATGAGTATGGTCCACTTCCATGTTTTTCTTTTTACTTTTTGCAGCTACATCGGAACGTTCAATTTTTATTCTTTACTAATTGCAAATGGTGTTTACATTCAAAATATGAGGAATTTTGGTGGCATTTGTTCGGATATTCTTCTCTTTTGAAATGAAGAAAAGAATAAAAGCAATACGCAAAGACAAAAAGTATTATCAGTACTAAACATTACCAATAATAATTGCTACGAAAAACTAAATACGACCTCTTTTAGCATCTCTCATGAACTGCATGTATTAGTAACAAACAATTTTTAAAAAGGTCCTCGCCGAAGATTCGAACTGGCGACCTTTGCATTTGTAAGCCAGCACCTTAACCACTACACCAAGGTCACGGCGTGGTGAACGCTTAGTTGTCGGTGTCTTTGTTATGTTTGTGTTTTATGTTCTCACTTCGACAATTTTTACTCTTTTTTTCTAAGTTTAACAGCTGTTTCTGGCTTTCTCTTTCGGTGTCGTCCTTTATTTACACTATGCACTATTCGTATTCACAGCTTGTGCCCTCTGCAATGTCTTATTGAGATTAAACTTTTCTTTTTGTCCCTCAGTAAACATTTGATTGATTTAATTCTCATACTCTCCACGGATGGAGCGCAGGAATGCCAGACTCGAAAAATAGGTGTGCATTTACTTTCCTGACAGATAATACCTATTAACACACGCAGCATTCTTCTCCAACACACCTCGAATAATTATAATTTTTTCTCGTTCCTTTTCCAGCAAAGAATCTATGTTATTTGTCTACATTCCATAGAGCTACACTCTATACACAGCTTTCAATCCCCTCTGCCTGGGAAATTCTAATTAGGATCCCTAATTTTCTTGGCTTTCGTAGCCCATAATATGTGGCGATTGTACGTTGTAGTTCCGTTCTTTGCCGATAGATCGCAGCTGCGTACTGTTCCATCAGGATCGTGGAGACCGAGAGAACAACATAATGGGAAACCTTACTTGACCAAGTTCATTTCAGTACGTATTTATTTTCATTCACTGTTCTTGCTTGAGGCACTAAATGGTGAAGAAAATCCAGAAAGGAAATAATTAGAAAGAAGATAATTCATTTGTAAAATGAAAAGGAAAACAGAAAAAGAAAAAAAAAAGATCAGATTAGAAAGGGTAACGAATCTTTTCCTTACTGCTATCAACCTTAATTACCTTGTACTATAATTCCCGCATGTTTCCCATTCAAGCTTTCTTCAAAAAAAAAAAAAAAAAAAAAAGGGGGGGGGAAAGGAAGGCAAAATAGAAATGTAAGTGGCTGCACTCGGACGCTATTTGCTAAAGAAATGTCCTACAAAAGAGTGACATGTAACCGCAACTGAATCAACCTTAGCTCTGGGAGGAGGGAGGGGAAAAGTCACCGCAAGTAGGCGTGGTAGAAACGCTGTTTCCATTTCTTCCACGCGAACACAGTAGCAATTTGTTTTCATATGTAAATCGAATAACGTGAAATCACAACAGAAGAACCACTGAGTACTTTCGCTTGATATCATCGACGAAATGCGTACGTACTGCATATAGCCCTCCCTATGGCTTTTCCTCTAATGCGGTTCATATACGAGGAATATGCCGAAAATTTTTAAATCCTCTTTGAAAAATCAATATATTAACATAAGACCTTTTTTTGTAATTTCTCAAAATAATCTCCATAAGCATCAATACAGTATTGCATTCTTAAAAACCATGTCAAATATTTTTTTTTAAAAAATCGTCTTTTGGAATATCAGAAATTTCATTGTTATTGGCTTTGATAGCCTGTTCAATTGTTTGAAGGCGTCCTCGAAGCTTTTTTGTTTGTTTGTTTGTTTGTTTGTTTTGAAGAAAGCAAAATCGCAGGGAGCCAAATCTGCAGTTCCAAACCAGCTTTGCAGTTGTACCTTTCACCACGACGACAGGGCATAAGTTTTTAAACGTGATACATTTCAGTATGGGAATGGTATTTTAATTTTAGTATCTCAAATCTTTCTGCTTACCCCTCGTAATCCGGAATTCACTGTAAAGTAAATTGTAGTTCCATAAATAGTCTTTGCTTTGAAAGGCCGGCATGTTTAATGACATCCAAGGAAGAAAGAAAAACGATGTTAAAAGGTTGCAGAACATTTTACTTAGAACATTTGAGTTCAGTTTCTAAGTTTTCAAAGCTGATAGCATCCGGCTTATTAAAATTTATATTTTTTCCTTTTTCTTTAAAAAGGAATGCAATTGTGGAATGAAGAAAGTGGGAGGAAACGGGAGAACCCAGAGAAAACCCAAGAGCACGGTGATTGTCCACCACAAAATCCACACAGCGCGAGTTGGGATCGAACCAGGGTCCCCAGAGGGGAACGCTCTACCACTTAGCCACCGCGCCCCCTCTAATAAAATTCAAATATGCATTGTTTACAGCAGAACTTAAGAATAGGGTTTAATGTTCCATTATCTACCATGAAATATTATTTATTTATTTTTTAGACTCAAAAAGAGAGAAGAAAGTATTGTAGATCATGAAAAATTTGAATTCGAGATTTTAGTGGTTTTATATTCTGAATTCGTGATTTTAAATGTTCATCTGTTCATCTCTGTTCAACGTATTCAGACAAAATTTTTAATTAAACATGCTCAAAGGTTCTTCAAATACTGTTTTTTTTCTTTTTTTTTCGAATTTATTCCCTACTTTCAAAAATAAGAACAGTTTACCAGAGAATGAAAATCGCAAACTATTATTTTCTCAAAAACAGCTCTAACGATTTTATTTATCTATCTATATAAAAATGAAAGTGACTATGTGACTTCAATCTCTTGAATCACCTGACCGATCTCAACCAAATTTTCAACGTAGTTGAGGTTCGGGCCTGGGATGGTTTTCATCATTTCACTTTGGCGGTAGAACTTATGGAAGGGGAAGGGATATTATATATATATATATACGATGCACGTCCAGAAAGTAAGTTCCGTTTGGTAATAAAATTAAATTGTGTACAGATACAGAAAAAATATTTATTGCACAAAATTCTACAACTCTTAAACTACTTTTCCACATAACTGCCGAAATTTTGCAGGCATTTGTCATAGCGTGGCACAAGGTTTTGTATACCTTCTTCATAGAAGTTTGCCGCTTGTGTCTTCAATCAGTTGGAAACAGTTTCTTTCAGCTCGTCGTCATTGTTGAAGTGTTTACCGCCAAGCATACCATATTCCATACCGAGAGCGAGTAAACATCGCAAATTTGCCGATAAATTTCACTTGGTTTCACTTTCCTCGCATTCAGAATCACCAAATGGCGCAAGTTTCTTCTCCTTGATACAGAGCGTCTGCCGCGCATGGGCGGAACTGCGATCGCAGCGCTGCAGCGGAGATAAATTGAAACGGAACTTACTTTCTGGACGTACTATGTATATGTATGTATGTACAGGGTGGTAGGTAACTCCACCGACAAACTTTGGGAGCTGATTCCATATATGAAATGAAAGAAAAAAAGTTCTAATAAACATGGGACGAAAAACGTCTCCTTTCAGAGTTATGAACTGCCGAAAATTCGAAAATTCACGTTTCAAAACGCTCTGCCTTAGAAACTACAAGACCGATCCCAAGCGGTTTAAGGAATTACAAAGGAACTAGTATGCGAACTATCTAAATATCCACGTTTTACCATCCTCCGTTATCGGCGAAACGGAGGATGGTAAAACATGGATATTTAGATAGTTCGCATACTAGTTCCTGTGTAATTCCTTAAACCGCTTGTTATAGGACCTATAGTTTCTAAGGCAGGGCGTTTCGAAACATGATTTTTCGAATTTTCGGCGGTTCATAACTATGAAATGAGACTTTTTTCGACCTATGTTTATAAGAACATTTTTTCTTTCATTTCTTTCATTTCATTTCTTTCTTTTTTTCTTACCTACCACCCTATATATATATATATATATATATATATATATATATATATATATATATATATATATATATATATATATATATATATATATATATATAAATCTCTCCTTATATATAGATTGATATATAATATATATAAACTTAATAATTCTTGAACCACCTGACCGATCTCTATGAAATTTTCAACATAGATAGGGTTTGAACCTAGGATGGTTTTTATCCTTTCACTTTGATGGAGCAAGAGTTAGGGAGGAGGAGGAGGAGATATACGAAAATACATAAAAATGAAAGTAACTACGTTTGTGACTTAATAACCCTTGAACCATGAGATCAATCAAATTTTCAAAATAAATTAGGTTCTGTCCTGGGATGGTTTTTATCAGTTCACTTCGACGGTGCAGCTTAGGGGAGGATGACGGGGAAGATATTTTAAAATGATAGAAAATTACCGATATTAGTGTTCAATCCATAATTTTCATGGTAGCTGAGACGAATAGTGACACTTCCGA
The DNA here is from genome assembly GCF_964235325.1 of Thermobia domestica. NCBI lineage: Eukaryota > Metazoa > Arthropoda > Insecta > Zygentoma > Lepismatidae > Thermobia > Thermobia domestica. Next base: position 33,036,421 of record NC_137466.1, read on the forward strand.
TGCCGTTTAAATCGAAATGCAGCCATTTATGTCCAAAATGAAAGATATTCTCCACGTGCGAAGATCGGGTATTCTGCTAGTACTATTCCAAAAATTAATATTTCATTAACACCTCTATAATATACTAAAAATATTTTCCCTGGGAGAAATTTAGAAGAAATATCGTATTCTTAGGCCGAGATTTTTTTTCCCTCAAAAACAGATCGGGGAATTTTGTTAATGTTTCATAAATACAGAAGGGTTCCGGTTATCTAATGTAATATGGTAGAAGGGCAACGGTATGGATAACAAAAACTCCGGAGTCCTATAATTCTCACTTTCTGCCCCTCCCATACAATTAAAAATACACTATTTATACCAAAACCCCACTCTTGTTCATATTTTCTCATGTCTTAGTATAAACTAGTGCTTTATGAATGTTTGTTACAGACTGTACGTTACATTTTAAAATTTATAACAAGAAAAGGAAGTCCCAGAATAAAAATATTAATTAATCATTCCTAATTTTATTACGGAGGTTTTTTAGTTTTCTCCAACCTTATTGCATCGTACACACATATAATTTTTATTTTCAACCAAATTATCTTGTGCTGAAATTTTAAAAATTGCTATTACGTTTTGAATATTCTATAGCTCTTACAGGCCCTTGGCTATATTCCTTACCCCGTGAGATGAACCTATAATGGAGAGAGATTTTCTGTATGTGTGAAAAATTTTTCATGCTTTAATTCTCTTTGAGAAAAACGTCGGAGATGGAAGCCCTGCAAGAAGGCTGTTTTATTATGAAAAATGTTCCCTTTCGACTTAAAAAAAAAAAAAAAAAAATCTACCAGCCGCCACTATATGGCGCTACTGTTCTCGGTCTGACAGAATCACGTCCTGTTGGCTTTTATGCTCGATTGCCAATACAAAATAATAATAAAAAAAAGCATCTTTGCCACAGATCGAAACATGAATAAAAGATAGCTTTCTCGTAACATTTTTTTTTATTTGTTCACATTTCTCCCCTATCGTGTTCTACTGATGGTTAGCTTGACTTCCGTGATCGAAAAATTGGGAAAAGAGCAAAAACAATGAGAGAGAGGGAAAACAGTTGACAAACACAAAATAATAATATTTTCTGATAAAAATCTGCATGTAAATGAGGAACAGATCTTTCTACTGAGGAACAGTTGAATTCACTGGCGGATTCACGGGGAGAAAACTGGGGCAACTACCCTTCAAAAGGCTAACTTTGTATAGACCTATATTACACTACTCTATTCTGAAGTGATGAAAAACTAAGTATTTTAAGTCTACATTAATTGTCCAGAACGTAATAACCTCTAACCCCAAACGACTCTTCTGGATCTGCTAGTTGTCAGATCGGACATGGTAGAAAAGGGAATTAGCATTATAGGGTAGAGGTGGATAAAATGCTCCCCTTAAGACAAATTGGCCTCCAGATCTTAGCTCTAATGATCTACATTGTGGTAATTTTGTCGGTAGGATAAGGTGTTATCTCACAACGTCAGGTTTCTAACGTGCAATTTTGAACATTGGCAATAAAAATGTCGATATTATTTTGACACAAATTTGAACCTATTGCGAAAGGACCATTTTCCTTTAGGGGGTGGGTAAAATGATCCCTGCATTGAAAATAATAGAAAAATCTTGTGAACTTACAAAAATAATTATATTTTAAAAAAAATGAAGTACATGGTGTAGTAATACTGTGTTAAAGTATGTTAGTAATACAGTATTAGTATTTATAGTTTGTTAAAGTAGGCTAATAAAGGTATATTATTCAATATTGAAAAGTTTTTTGAACCCATAATTCTGTATACTTTTTTAGGGATCAGCTTTCTTGTAGCCTAAGTGGCAGAACACGTGTCACACACAACGAAATCTTCATCTTCATCAACACTAGCACACTGATGGTGGGCCCATTCTTGGAACTGCTGATATATTATCCAACCCTCACCTCCATTGAATATAAGTCATGACAATAGATACACTCGGTATCTATCATGGATTCGTCGTCAAAGACAAATGATACTTAATATTTCTTTTTTGCGCTCTGCAACTTTTTCGTTTTAGAAATCATCGCCTTCTTTTTATATTCCTTTAATTTTGGAACAGCAGCTTCCAGAACAGCAGCCCTAAATGGGTCATCACTACCAAAGCTGGACATCACTTAAAGTAGGCCTATCTCCAAGAATTTCATTATCATCCTCATCTGGATTACCTTAAGTCAAATAAACAAAAGCAGCAAAATGATCCCTAAGAAAATGGAATAATCCTAAGGTAAAATGATCCCGGAATCGTTTTGCCTTTTTATATGACTTATATTAAATACGTACTTGTGTGACAAAACATGGAGAAGATTTCCATCTGCATTGCTAAATGTATAAAATTAAGCACTGACGTTTCAACAAATAGTATCTCATTTATATGCTAATTCATGCGTTAGTACAAGTACAGCAAAAGCTAGCATTTACCTTATAAACAATGTTATGAAAATGTTATTTTTTCGTCTGGAAGACTAACAAAACGTTTCTCAGCTCAACGACAGGCAGCACTACCAGTTTCCACTGTAGGGGGAGGGGATCGTTTTACCTGCAGGGATCATTTTACTCACCTCTCCCCTATATTTGTATTAACTGTCAAAAGAAACCGTTAATGTTCTTTGCGGGTTTGCATCTACTGTCAAATGCAATAATAGATGTGTGAAAATCATCACTTCACTGTTAAGTTATAAATTGTAATAAAGCAAAAAAAAAAAAAAAAGATAGAAAAAAAGAAAAAGAAATATATTTGCTAATGCAGTTTATTCAATACATAACAGAAATACAGTAATATACTAGGAAAAATGCGAAAGAGTTATAAGCTAAGATCCACACAACAGAAATAAATATAAATCCACGAACAACAGAACGCTCTTCTTCAGGTCAAAATAAAGCGAAAATTCCATATAATGGTATCCTCTAGGTAGATGTCTGCACGGGTACGGGCCTACAAATCATATATCACTTCGAGCCCGGGCGGGGCTTGGACCATAATTTTTTAAATATACAACCATATTTCTCGGGCCTAAGTATATAAATATACTGTACAACGATATATATTGCACCGTTCTTTCTGGAGAACTTTTAAAGCACAACTGCAAAATTAAACCTCTAATTGCCGTAAAAAAAATCAATTATACGTTAATGAGTAAGTTTCTGTAATTCGGTCTTATTTCGGGCTCATTTGATTTTTACACGAGCTCGGGCCGGGCCTGGGCTAAAAATTCCGGCCCATGCAGACCTCTTTCTTCAGGGCTTCCTTCAGCCGTTATAGGGAATCAAAATTTCACTATGTGACAACGTCGCAGATTAACTTGGAACCATTAGCATTGCTGTACGAATCCGTCAAGCGATTACATCGATTGTTATGTTAATAAATGGTGCTAGTGTTAACGTATATCGACTTATCGTGTATAAGAATCAATGTAACTATTTAACTATTTGATAGATTGGTAGTGCAATTCGCTTCTCCAGATGAGAATTCGAAAGGTACTTTTCGCTTTATTTTGACTTGTATTATAGTGCTCTGTAGTCCGTGTAATGGTAGTCTATCAATTTTGGAACACACGATATATATATAGGGTGTTTCAAAAACATCAACAACGTTTGGGAAAGTATTCCTGACACCAAGATAAGACGAAAAGTATAGACCAACCTGGGTGCACAAATGCTTCCTTTAGGAGTTATAGGGTCCCGAAAACATGAAAAAATTAACTTTAAAGGTCCCTAGCTCCAATAGTATCAGACCTACCGTAGTCGGGTCAAGACTTTATTTAGGAACTAGTATGTGCTCTATCCAAATATGTGATACTTCTGCAACAATTATTACAGTGGTAGTTGGTGAGTACTTCTAATTATATGCCTGTAGCCAAACTCCCTCTATAAAAATTGTTGCGTGAATACCTTAGGAATCTGAAACATGTATTTTTTGGATAGCGCACATATTAGTTCCTAAGTGAAGTCTTGACCCGACCACAGTAGGTCCGATGGTTTTGAAGCTATGGACCTTTAAACTCCATTTTTTCATGTTTTCGGCAGCTTATAACTCCGAAAGGAAGCATTTGTGCACCCAAGTTGGTCTAAACTTTTCAACTTATCTTGGTATCAGGAATCACCTCCCAAACGTTGCCGATGTTGTTTTGAAACACCCTGTATATGTCTTTAATGTTTAAAATCATTCGCTGGAGTAAAGTAGGTGGATATGTATGTCATAATGAATAATGTTCTTACTTGTCAGTGGCAACCTTGTTCATGTTAAATTCTTTATTATGTTTATTATTACTTTTTTTCTTTGTCGCCGGATTACCTATGGGAAGTGGTTCAGTAATCTTTCAGTTATCCAGCATAGTTTTTTTTAAAAAAAAAAAAAGCTCCGTAATAAAATGAGAAATACGTATTTTTATTTTTTGAACAATTTGATGGTTCTTTAACGCCTCCCTAAAACGACAAGGGAAAGAAATCATCTATCAAGGATTTTTTTTTTCAATATTTAAAAATTTTAACAAGCTAACTTTTTCATATGTGTGTAATTATTTATCAATGAACCAAACCAAACCACATGGTGTAACAGCCCTTTTCGTGTACCTGAGAAGCTCCAACGTCATCTGTTAGCGACCAGTTGAACTACGTTCACCCTAGCGACGAATATGTGGTTAGTGCGCTGCGTTACTTTGTCTCTAACAGGAATAACAGGCGCCGTCACGGATTTTATTCACATGGTTCCCCAGTTTGCCTCACGATGAATGAACAGTAATGTTTAAATTATTTTTCTAAGAATTAGATCAAGTTTTCCGTTGATGTTTTGTTTATTTTAAAATTATATGTGGTCATACTGTACAGCATACATCACTTCATGTTTTCTGCATGCATTTCATGTTTGGATTTAAGACTTGGGTGAACTAATGTTGACCAAGAGACTCTTGAAGCATCTTGTCACGTCTCGGAAACATGACGAGAATTACACTGGTCTACATCAATTTTGCTGACTGGAGGCTACCAGCTGTTCTTTAATAATTCAAGTCTGCTAAATCTAAAAATGAAACCCGTTTTCCTCTATCACGTCAGGTTTTTACACTAAATGAAATTTTATCTAATATTTCATGTATGCTTTAGAACCATTAATCGTAATGTAGTTCTAAAAGATGTCACAAGATGACACCACATACACTGTTATGTTTAATTTTATTTTTACGAGTTATTGGAAAACATTTAAATGTAAGAATTAAAGAATATATTAAATAAAGTATAGGTAATTCAAAATCATGTTCAATTAAAATTATTTGTTTATGGGACAGCCATGCAAGGAGTGAACACTGGGTACGAAGATTGTGGTCTGCCAGAATAAACTTTGAAGTGGGAGAGAAAAACATCCAGAACGAACCGCTTGTTGACCCTAAGAAAGTGTTACTCCCTCCACTACACATAAAGCTGGGATTAATGAAACAGTATGTAAAAGCTTTGAATCAGGATGGTCCTTGCTTCAAATACATTTGCTCGAAATTTCCTGCATTGACACAGGAGAACATGAAAGCTGGTATTTTTGAGGGCCCCCAAATAAGGTTGCTAATGAAAGATAAAGAGTTCTTGCAAACCATGAACCCCACAGAAAGAGATGCATGGGATGCTTTGTGTGCCGTTGTTTCAAACTTAATTGGAAACTTTAAAGCGGACCACTACGAGAAACTTGTTGACAATTTGTTGGCCACATTTCAGAAGTTAGGAGTAAATATGAGTGTCAAGCTTCACCTCCTACACACAGCCATCTAGACTATTTTCCTTCCAATCTTCGTGCCCTTAGTGAAGAACAGGGTGAACGATTTCACCAGGATATCAAAACCATGGAGAACCGGTATACCAGGGAAGGTCGAACGAAATATGATGGCGGACTATTGCTGGTGCTTGCAGCGTGACGTTCCGGAGGCCACTTACTCTAGAAAATCAAAGAAATGAAGATTTTTGCCTAAATAGGTAAGCACGTTGGGTTATTTTATTGTGTGCATTTATCAGCTCGAGGTCGTAAATGAAATTTAAATAAGCAAATCCATTACATTATGTAATGGATTTGCTTAACATTCTATCAATCTGAATTCATTACTGACAAATAGGTTTGTAAAACTACTCCATACGTAATATTCTGGAACCATAAACATAATATTGCACATCAAATCGTATACTAATATATATATGTGTAGGGGGGTGGGGGGTGTCAGTATATCGTAACTTGTTCCGTATTTACATTAATATTAAGGCAATAGTACAATATTTAATGTAAGTTTCTTAATAACAAGATATATGGAACAAATAAGAAACTTCTGTGAGTGTAATTATGATCCGATTGTGGAAAATTCTGACGTGATAGGCAAAAACTAACTACACCACTGGAATCAGCGACCTCGATTTTTTAAAAAACAAGTCAAATATTTCAGTCAGCAGAAAAAAAGTTTTCATATGTAGACCACTGTTATAATTTTTTTTGTCTCGTCTCAATTTAAAAACACTTCTCGTCTCATTTTCGAGATGAGACGAGAAATTTCTTTTCTCATTGTTACACTATACACAAGTTACACAACATAAATCTGTATTATGCGTGTGCCTTTCCATTTCTGGGTTCGATTTCCGATGGAGGAGCACAAAAGAATTAATTTCACAATACACTGTTAAAAATACTTACTCAAAAATGAGTAAAATTGACTCAAATTTGAGAACATTGTGTTCTCAGAATAGCTCCGAATACATTGTTCTCAAAAGTGAGAATATGTGGGTGTTCAAAATATAAGAACAATATGTACTCAAATTTGAGTAAATTTTACTCACTTTTGAGTAAAAATTCTCTTAAAAGCGAGATAAAATATTCTTAAATAAAATGAGAAACTGCTATTTCTCAAAAATAACGAGAACGTATTTTCTCAAAAATGAGAAAGTTAACCGTAAAATGAGATGAATGTAATCAACATTGAGAAACTCTTTGTTCAAAAACTAGTAATGCTCTCCTCACAATTGAGAACATGTATACTCAAAAGTGAGTAGAAAAGTATTCGAAATGCTCAGATAGCCGCAAAATTGAGAAACACACGTTCTCAAAAATTGAGAATATTTCCTCTCAAATTTAAGAAAAACTCTTCTCAAAAGTAAGAAGGGTTTTTTAAAAAAAATGAGTAAAAAAGTACTCAAAAATGAGATTTTATTAGTATTCAAAAATGAGAAAAAATTACTTATTCTGCTGCCTTGCTGACACAGGGAAGGTTTCCTGGAACTAGAAAGGAAGATTACTCTCACATTGCACTGGCCAATTTATAGTAAGTACGCCTTCTACACATTAATATTGAAGTTAAAACATTTTCCTCTTAAAAGTTGGAAAATAGAAATCAGTTTTTGAAAAAAATACGAGTACTTCAAAAATTACTTCTATTTCCCAGCTTTGAAGATGAAAATGTCTAACATCAATATTAATGTGTAGAAGGCGTACTTACTATAAATTTTTTAGTGCAATGTGAAATTCATCTACCTTTGTAATTTTGGGGAACTTTCCCTGTGCCTGCAAGGCAGCAGAATAAATACTCCCATTCCTATTTTTGAATACTAATATAATCTAATTGTTAAAGTATTTTTTACTCAATTTTGAATCTGCAAGGTTACATTTTTATGCTGAGACCTGTTGTTTCCATAAATAGCATAGATGAGAATTTTAATTTAATCAACACGCAAGCTCCTTGTAACTTATTATGTTGGTTTGCGTAGTTTTAAACAAGTAAGCCTGATATGGTGGACAAATTTTATGTGCACTGGTTTTCTCGATGTATTCTCGTTTCCTCCTACTTTCTTCATTGCATCACTTCATTATCATTGCCTTCTCCTTTAGCCTTGAAACATAATCATGCGACGTTACACACACACACACACAAACAAACAAACTTAAATGTATATATATATATTTGTTTCATTTTGATTAAAGGAAAATATGTTTGTACATTGTATTTTTTATTTGTCAAATAATAAACTAAGTCTATACATGAGCACAATTTTTATAACAACTTACATAAGACAATGAGGATACATGAACCCTCTGAATATGCCTACAAAGTACTATGACAGATGTATGCATTCGTTGGAAAACAGTCTGTGTTGACTGCCAATTCAGTGCCAATTCCAACATTTAATCAAATAATTTCTTCCTAACGTTCACATTACAACTAACATATGAAAACTCGTCAAAACTTGTAGAACTTGCTCACATATTTCTAAACCGGCGTATTTTTTTTTTCGGAGAGTAATTCGCTGACTACTTTCTCAATATCAACGTGGGCTATGTTCGAGATCCTCCCAGAAGTTTTTCATTTGCTATAAATGTGTCTATGCCTTCATCTCCCTGGAAACAAAGAGATTGTGTAATTAGTGACAATAGAAATAAAAATAAAATGAAATACTTATAAATCTTATTCGTGTATGGCGATATCTCGAATAATAATAGTGTTGCTACGTTCTAATTTGAATTAGTATCAATTGAAATACGATAATATAGACTCTGGTAAAGACAGTAAAGAGAATTACGCAATATTTCTTCAATTAATATTGAAACCAGAAGTTGTAGTAGATCTACCATTTAGTGTTTTAGCAGAGTGATTAGAGTGGAAATGGAATATATTCTGGGGACGCTTAATCGATTAAAAAATATACAATGTGAGATTACTGTCTATGCTCTATAGTGATCAACGTTAACCGGAAATGGTTTATTTCTATCACTACAAGTAGGTGGATCACATCCATTAACGAACTCCTTCGAGATAATTATCTAGCTGTTGATTCCAGAAAACAATTTTAAAATTATCTTTTGTTGAAGAGTTATTGAGCGGTGTAACGGACGTACTTAGCCAGAGGTGTTTACCCTTGCGAGGATGGCAGTCTCGAGGGCATCCTCACCCTCAAATTCTCTCAACAATAATGACGCGAGGACAATGACAAGCTTGGACAGCGAGGGCGAGGGTCAACTGTCACTGTCAGGGCTAGAGCGAGGACAAATTCCCAACACGAAGGCGAGGGCGATGGTCAACTCTCTTCGAAGGTGAGGGCGAGGGCCAATTCACTGTGAGAATGAAGGTGAGTGAGGTTGGAGTAAAATGAACACCTATGGTACTAACACTACAATATTATATATATCCCACTTGCGTCATCCTAATAAACATCAAATGAAAGACTTAAGACCTGACTCGTCTATGGCTATCTTTATAATAATAGTAGGGTTGTCACGTTCTGGAAGGATTAATATTAATTGAAATAAGATTATAATAAATAAGGAAATTGAAAGGTAACCAAAAACATTTCGATCTGTTTCATCTATGCAAGACAAGGAAACAACAAACCTGGAAATCAGTCATTTCTGCTTATGTGTGACGAAAAAAAAAAAAAACATAAGTGGCGTCTTTTAGCAGAGCTTCCTGAATCAATACTTGTTCTGCCACACCTAATACATTTACTCAAAGTCGAACCGTTTTAAGAAAGGCTATGAGTCACCAACATAAGTAAAATCCTCTTATCAGTTTCCTTCACTGTTTCCCTTCCAGGAAAAAAAAGAAAGAAAGAAACAATGAATCACACCACAAATTCTAATTTATATAAAATTTCACCGTTATTCGATTTCTACTTTTTTAGCAATTGTTAAACCAATTACTAGAATGCTTTGAGAACAGTAGCGTAACTAAGAATGCATGCCCCCCTCCACCCGCGAAAATGCCAAAGGGCTCTTCCTGTTTCTACGTTCATGGCACACGTACAATTTATACAGTAGTAGAGTTATTTTTCCATCTAGTCAGACATTACTTGCTAATATACAAAAATTGCACATTATTATTATTATTATTATTATTATTATTAAGCAATTACATGGGACTAAAAAGTTTCTTAAAAGAAATAATTTCTAGGAATTAGGAATTAGATTTCTGGGCTGTCGGCATCTAAGGCCACGTTAGCCCATCCCGTATGAAGGATGACGTCCCTCAGCGAGCCCACTGTACGATGAAAGGGAAGGAAGAAAGGATTGGGAAAGGGAGGAAGCAGCCTGGGACCATTATATTAGGTACCTCCATCCCGGCATTTGAATGGTATGAATGAACGAAACCCAAGAAAGACTTCACTCAAGATGGCAGGTCTGAAAAAGCTGTTACACTCTTTCGGCCGAGTGTCCCCACCAGGAGTCGAACCTGGGACCGCTCACCTCAAAGGCAAGAGCAGAAATAATTTCTTCCTAACGTTCACATTACAACTAACATATGAAAACTCGTCAAAACTTGTGGAACTTGCTCACATATTTCTAAACCGGCGTTTTTTTTTTTTTTCGGAGAGTAATTCGCTGACTACTTTCTCAATATCAACGTGGTGCCATTCTTCGCTTTCAGTGCTCAGGATTGACAAAGGGCTCAACCAATGCCGTAACTTTTGCGGGGGAATGGGGAAACTGCCCCCCAATTAAGCTTCCAGTTGTTTGATAGGATTCATTTGAGTTAAAACTTTGTGGCTTTGTATGATGTGATATGAACAGGAACTTATAAATAAAGCTTGGAATAGGTTTACCACATAACAGGAAAAAAAAAATGAAACGAAAATGTGTTCCGAGCCTCATTCAGTAAAATGTGTCCTATTAGAGCCCCAGACAAAATATATATTTAGTAAGGCTTTCAACATATTGTCTCATTTAGTTAACTTGTGAAGCACCGTACTATTTTAAAAAGCATTGCAAATAATTTAAGATGTTTCTGCTGCCCCACTATCTGAACGAAATACATTCCTTTAAGATGTAGCATATATGTAATTTGGATCTTAGTTTAGTAAACCATCAACTGGCGCCCCAAGAAGTATCGAACACGTTTAGTAAGGATTTCACTTCAAATGCCATCATTATTCTAGGGGGCCTCAACTTGACATATTTTAGGAGGTCTAATTAATGTTTGGTCTTCCAAGAAAAAGCCCAAGTTACGGGGCTGAGCTCAATTTCATCTTCGACCTTGTTCTACGAATATAAAGTTTGATGGCTTTTAGTGTACTGAATGATCGCTCAGGATTGGCTTCGTCAGAGGGACAGTGAGATACAGTTGCAAAGAAGTACACAAATCCAGAACACTACTAACATAGGAAGTTATCTACGACTAAATAATTGGCTAATTAATTCCAAGTTAAAATTTCACTAAATTGTTTGTTCTTCACTACTCATCGGAAACTTGTTAGTTGTTGCAACAAAAGGCGATACATTTTCCGAGTAGAATTCACTAAATCTATTATAGCTGGTTCCGTGATTTCTTTTTCCTCTAAGTAGAGTACTCTTGCAGTAATATGAAACCTGCAAAGTGCTTTTGAATGGAGTTGAATTTCAGTTTAGCGTCCCTTTCAGCAGCGATGCTATGTGAGACGTGGACCTACTGATTAACGTGGAATCCGAACCACATGAGCTCTCGCCGGGAATCGAACCCGGGTCTCCCGCGCCAAGAGCGCGTACGCTAACCGCTTAGCCACGGAGGAACTCTGCAAAGTGCTTTTAACATCCAAACATTATAAAGTTATACTCCGAAACTTAAATACCGGGAGCCTGTTAGTTACGCCACTGCTTGAGAATACAGATTCTTTATTCACAAAAAGGAAACTTAATGACTACATATCAGGGTTGGCTGGTTTAAAACATTGTTTAAACCAATGTTTAAAGCAGCTGGTTTTTTCAAAAAAACCAACTGGTTTAAACCAAAAAACGAAAATGTTCGTAAAAGTGTAAGTGTTTGTAAAATCTTGATGAACACACATTTGTGGGTTATCACGTTTCACTCCCGTATATTATTCGTATTATATTCAGACCTAAATTCCCCATTCATTACTCAAAAAGATTATACTACAAAAGCAACTTTTTTTTTATGTAAGTATATAAATGTTTGTTTTGTGATTTTTTTGTAGTTATTATTGTTATGTAATTGCAATCAAAGAAACATTCTAAATATTGTTTTGTTTACTATTGATAAAATACATCGAAATGCCGTACTTTGTGTGTGTGGGGGGGGGGAGCGTCATACAGACCCCACGAGAGGCATTTAGTGAAATGAGAAGTATCTTCGATATCTATTTATGTATAAATGAGTCTGAGCCAAAGTGGACTCAAATAATTCGTATCTTTGTGATATGCAAATTAAGTCGTTGTATTTCTTTAATTTGGACCAATAAAAGTCGTTGTTAACTAACTTGAATTAAATTAGTTCTTCTGTACTCCGTAGTACTTTGAAATTGTCCATATGTAATTCAGTATAATGGTTTCACTTGTGCACTGTTTATCTTTTTGTCCTTCTGAAATGACTCTTGAGAGCTATATTAAGAAGCATGTAAAGATCAGTACAACGTATTTTTATCAGGATTCCTTCGTGAGTGAGTCGGCAGACATATCGTATTTGTGGCCAATTAGTCCTGGTTCCGAGTACAAATGGAGGACATTTTTTCTCGGATGTAACTCGAGAAGCAGTTTTTATTCCGCTTTAAGCTTATGTGACCCCTTCCAGCATAACCCGGCTGTTGCATAATAACATCAAGGCGAAACAAACTTATTTCTGTCCATATATGATATGAATATATAGATCAAATTATTTAAACCAAATAAACCTGGTTTAAACCAAAAAACCCGTTTTTTTGTTTTTTTCAATAAAAGCTATGGTTTTTGCCAACCCTGCTACATATACAGATGACGTTAGAACCATCCATTAGTATGCAAATCAAATTATTTATAAAACCATCCTTCTATTAAGATATTTCCAAAACGTATAACCTGGAAAGTAAATGTATTAACTCTGTAATTATGAAACTATGACTACAATTGAACGATAATGGACATATTCCTAATCAGGAAGGTATACAAAAATTATGTGTCCAATGAAACGCCTGACACGACCTACTTGTAGCTCTGCAATGACATATTCGTGGCTCCTGTAAGATGCCGGCCTTCTCCTTACTATTTTAGCTCCTTTCTTACGTATGGTTACACCTTGTGGTAGTAGAAATGGAAGCAAATGTAGTACGCAATTGATTGCTATAGAGAGAAAATATGACTAAGTCAGTATATAATAATGTTTGGAATTAGTAGATATTGCTATTGTCTGCCAAAATATTTTTTGAAGTACAATGTGAATCACACTAAATTATTCAAAAACTACGTCCATGAGTTGAAATAAGGTTTTACTTAAAGTGTACTGCTTTCTAAAGCCCTAGACAATTGTTATATTCCTTAGCACAATGATGGGGAAACATTTTGGGCCGCAGGCTAAAGAAAAACGAAAAAAAATATAGGTGGGCCAATATAATTAAAAAAAAAAAAACAGTGATTGTATCACTTGTAAAACCAAGCTCTATTAATACTCGAAAGATCATGAAGGGGAATGTGATAAATGGTATTGTGAATGTATTTTTAAACATTTCTCATAATTTGGCTGGAAGTATAATCCACTGATTCTCAGAAGTGAAGTTATATTCGTCAGGTAATGAATCACGTCGTGGGCTGGGTGGAAACGTTTAAGGAGCTACATCTAATCCGCGGGCCATGCTTTGCCCATCACTGTCTTAAGACGTGAAGATAATAAGCCAAAGATGTGCAATTTTGAGTTCATGTACGTTTATTTAAAAGGTATTATGTGTTTCAAAATACTGACTTATTTTTACTTCTCAAAGTAAAGCATATAAAAGCTACTATTTGCTGCGATTGAATTATAACAATAAAACAATGTTTGTGAATAGACACTATAAAAAGATAATGTAAAGAAAGAAAAAAAAAACAAATGGGTGCTTTGCCAGAAGTAGGGTTGTGTTGATGACAAATAGACTCTTGTGTATATATTTATACATGCAACCTGAAATATGATAAATATACACGAAAACTTGATCTTACTCACCAAGAACTTTCTCTAGCGAAACCTTAAAGAAAATTATCACTGCCAAACAGATGACATTGAAAACAGACTCTGTCGCGCCGAACAAATTTTTAAATTCAGCATCCATCTGAAATATAAAGATTTAATTGTTATACAAATATATTCTATTAAATAATATATTTTACCTTTTTCTAGTCATGAAGTTCCAAAGTAGTTCATTGTCATAATGTTTTACTGCAATGTTAGAAATGCGCATACATGAATAATGTGAAGTAGCAATTAGACTCTTGTTCAGGCAAAGTAAACTATGATAAAACCAGGCAGATCGTGCTGTTACTGGTTGTACGTACAACTAATAAGTTAGATATTCCCGAAATTAGTATGATAAATTTTTACCTAATAACATTTAGTTTTATATTAATTTGGTATCTGATAAAAAACACTGAAATAAGACTAAACTTTCGAGCTAAACGTGTAAACCTGTTCTTCAAAACCTCGAAATATTTTCAGTTTACTTCGTGTTCTTTAGTATTGAGTATTATATTAGTGGCATTTCGGTAGCGCTTGCTACCTTCTCAGTTGCACGAATAACTCACATGGAAAATATTACACCTCTCACGATGTCATCGTAGAGTTTTGCATGTATGCTTTGCTTGTAAAATTCTCAACTCTAATGAGGAAGGTAGTAGGGGCTACCGAAATTGTTTGGATTAGAATACTGACTACTATAAAAGACAGAATAAAAGATAAATGCCAGAAGTATTTCGTTACTATGAAAAACCCTGCCAAATCATATCGTTGCAAACATTCAAATGAAACAAATGAAATCAAAGTTTCAGTATAATGCCTTACATTTATACTCTGTATGCTACAGAGGTTGAAGTCTTGAAGGCCGAAGTCCCGAAACAATGAGGTCGTATGTTTTGTAAAGCTGTATATGAGAATGGTTATTTCTTATTTTGAAGGGAAAGAAAATCAGAAGTTTATTGGTTTCTTCCGAAGCCTACTTTTGTTTAATTGAAGTAATAACTAAATATGATATTGATTGATAGACTTGGATTTTGGGGACTAGTCCTTTTCCATCCAGGGGCGTGTACAAGGAAATTGCGGGGGGGAGGAGTAGAATAGTACATAATAGTCATAAGTATTGAATCTTGTCAAGGCAGATTTTTAATTGTAGATTCCATTACAGGGAAAACGAAGGTAGTAGTTGAATATAAAAAAAAAAGCTGTATCCCTTAAACAACGTGCTTTTCTTTCATATGTACGCAGGGGGAATGAGAGATGAATTTGTCACTTGAGAAATAAAGGAAATGGGGGAATGGAGAAGTGTGAGGAAACGGGAGAACTCCGAGAAAACCCACGCACACGGTGTTTGTCTACTACAAAGTTCACTTGGCGGAAGTTGGGATCGAACGAAGAACACTATGCACCACCTCGGCCCTTGGTAAGACGGATTCAAAAGCACTGTACTGTCAGATTCATATCCTGACTGAAATGTACCAGTATAAAGTCCCAGCATTGTACGGACAAAACATTAACCAGGTTGAACTGCACGAAGCCAAAGAATCTAACCAGACGGTAAAGGGAGACAGTGATGGATGAGACGTATGAATAATAATACAAAAATAGGTACAATGAAGGAATTGATATGAAACTCGAAAAAACTAACCTTCTGTGCAACTCGCATACCTTCATTTTTCAGGCTCCTACACTTCCCGATGAGTAACGAAACCAACACCCGTGTTAAACAATAAGTAATTCAGCTGAAACAGCCACCGTAGTGTTCGTAGTTTGAGGGAAAGTTCCCTAGTCTAGGGAAATTTCATAGGTAAATTTAGCAAAAAGAAAAAAAGGGAATCTTTCGATAAAACGTGAAAAATTCAGGGGAATTCTCTAGTTGACTGATTAACGAACATCACTACTTAAATTGTTCTTTGTTATTCAGAAATAAATCAATACAATTGCAATAGTTTGTGTGTGCTGCAAGTAGCATAATTTGCACCCATTATTAGCTGGTGGGGTGCACGGTGGCTCAGTGGGGAGCGCTTACCTGAGGTGCATGGTTTCCTTGGTACGATTTTCACCCAAGCAAGCTTGTGATAAACAACATTGTGTTCGTGGATTTTGACGAGGTCCTTAATCTAAAGGCATAATCATGGGATGTTAAACTGAAAGATTTCACTATATTTCATTTTGTTGGCTGTGTGTATACTTTTGCCCAAAAAAAAAAAAAAAAAAAAACTAACGTAAACGTAAAAATAGAAGGTAAAAGTAAATGAATAAAACAAATGTGGTTGGTAGCAGAAGCGTCATTTCAGATTTTGCTTGTGGGAGGGCAAGACCCCTTGATATAAGAAAATTTTCCGTTTTTCACTGACTACTATTCTACTCAAAAAATCTATATAAATCTCAATCTCAGGGGGTGCAATTACCTCTCCCTGCCCCCTAAATGACGCCACTGGTGGTAGTTCCCTTAATATAGCTAAATTAAAATTATTACATAACTTCTGTCATACGTATTGGACACTCAACAAACAACGGAAAATTTGATAAAGTGAAAAGTTGTTGTATGAACATATATTTACTGTTATTTTTTTTCTTTTTCTTTTTCTTATTTTGTTTATCACCTTCGATGCACCTCCCCTCTTAGCAGTACTTACCTGGAATGTCACTGTATATAGTGTATATAAAGGATCGGGGTTCGATTATAAGTTAGTGTATTTTATAGTTGTTATATTATTTTTGAAGTCAATGTTAATATTGTATAAAAGACGAATCTTTATTCTTTAAGCTATTGATAATGTGCCAGCCAAGAACAGGATGTAGGGTCACTGAAGGGTCATACATATGTGATGATAGTGTACGTACTTTCAAAATACTCTCTTTTGTAATGGTTTCTTTTTCAAGGAAGTATGATAATGTACGCGCGTGTACATCACGCAGTGAGAGCATGGATTACTAAGTCCAGTTTCAAAGTCTGTATGATAGGTCTCCACGTGCGTCCACGTGTCGACCTAAACTCATGTGATGATTCGATCTTTGTGCTTACGATAGTTTTATATACTAGTGACTATACAATGTTTGGCACATTCCAGGGATAGACTGTCATATTATCATTTTTCGTTCTGCGGTCTGTATCTTAGGGACGAGAATTAAATAGTAAATAGTATCTTAGTTCTATATACATATGTCTTTACATGTAACTAGAATCTTGGAACAATATATATATACATCTTCGAATTCATATAGTTTTGTATTTCGTCGTATCTAGTGTTTCCAATCTTTATCTAAAGTGGAACTTTAATAATTTTACTGAAAGAACAGTCAGTGAGATTTTGTAGTTGTTTGTTGTGGAACTTGTAACTTCTATTTTTCTTATTAACTTCAATAAACTTCTCACGCTTACCAAAAGGAGATCCTATTTTATTTGAAGAAAAAGAAGAACCTGCGCGAAACGCAAACGTCAATCATACAACAGGAAAATAAAGTGGTGGCAGCTAGGCAGGATCTCAACCGAAGTACTCGAAGTTCGATTCCAGTGCACGTTCCACAGTTACCAAGTTGAACATTCATCATTGTAGTCAGAGTTCGTTCTTCGACACGAAGCTGATACGTTTTAAAATATCGTTACGTCCAGATACAGACCGCACTTCGTCGACAACACCTTTTTTACTGTGAGTGCAAGAAGCTTGCCTGTACTAGGTGTAGCGGATACCTCGGCGTACACACCGTTCCAGTGTTCCAGTTTTATTGCAACCAGTTCCAGAGATCCAGTAAGCAGTACCATTCTCAAGTGTGGCTGGTCCCAATTGAGCAACATTCCAAGCGGAGATCTTGTGGAAATCCAGAGGCCTCATCTTTAAACCAACATCAGGAAAGTACCAGGATCGACGCCAGCAGCACCCCCCATCACAGGAAATTCAAGGTGGGTTACAATTTTCATTGCTTGTTTGAACTTCCAAAATTTGAAAGTGTTACGCCTGGAGATAGAAAAGATTTGTTCTTTGGTTACCGCGGTTGTTGTTTACTTGTGAAGTGAATAACGTAAAATCAAGACAAGAACAGTCTAGGATAGAAGGCTTTAGTATTCACCGTTCCTCTAGGGAAGGATTAAAATATTTCATTCGTTTAATCTTGGGAATACTTGGCAAAACAGAAGGTGTAAGAAAGGTATTGTCGCTAACAAAATTTTTGTAAATTTAAATTGTATAGTTTAACGTAAGTACTAATTGCCAATGGCTACCAGTGGTAGTGCTGATTCTTCTGATACAGAAGTAGAGTATTGTAGTGTGTCAGAAGCACTAAAGTTAATTTCGGTACCATTTTCGGGAAAAAGAGAAGCATTAGAAGAATTTCTGTCTAATGTAGACGCTGCTTTTGAATTGGTTGACCCAGCTAAGCATAGTACACTTTTGAAATTTGTTAAAGCAAAAATAACTGGGGATGCTAGATCTAAGTTATTAGTTAGAAAAACCACTACTACGTGGGAAGCTGTTAAACAAATATTAATAGAAAATTATTCCATTAGACGAACTATTGATTTTTATGCATGCCAGCTTTTTAGTGCTAGACAAACCAAAACTGATTCAATTGCTTCATGGGCAAGTAAAGTAGATACTCTTCAAAGTCAATTACGCGAAGCCGTTGCTCGTGTTATAGATGCATCTAAATTGCCAGGAGCTATAGCACTTGTTGAAATTTTAGCTAAAGCAAGTTTTATTCAGGGGCTAACAAATGACAGAATTCAGATGATTGTACGATCTAAAAGCGATGATGATACATCCTTAGGATATATTATCGAACTCGTTCTAGAAGAAGAAACCCAGATCACTTCCCACACTTCTCTCCCCTTTTCAAATGTAAATAGTAAGAAAGCTCAAAAGAAAGAATTAGTATGTTACCTATGCCATAAGCCTGGTCACACCAAAGCTCAATGCAAATTACAGAAAAGAAAGGAAAGAGGAAATTCTTCTAATCAGTTTATGAAAACGGTACACGTTTGTGAAATTTGTCCTGAGATCGCCGCGAGAGGCACAGGATGTGTTAATGGAAATTCTCCTGAGATCGCCGCGAGAGGCACAGGATGTGTTAATGGAAATTCTCCTGAGATCGCCGCGAGAGGCACAGGAGGGGTTAATTGTAATTTTTCCGAGAGCGCCGCGCGAGGCACGGAAGGTTATAGCAATTGTTTGCATGTTGCTAGTAAGATAAATACTAGTGGAAATACTAGTAGGGTAAATACTAGTGGAAATGCGAGAATTTGTGATAAAGAACAAAGTTCTCTGCATTTTAATGATGTAAAAGCCTGCAGTAGTCAGATGTGCTCAAGTTGTAATGGTCAGGGAAACCGCAAATGGATGTAAATAAGCAACCTGTTTGCATCTCAGATAACACGAAGGGTTGCATAGTAACAAATCAAGAAGAAGGTATTATTACGGCATTCATTAAAGAATTGCATGTTGATGCAACTTTTCTCTTAGATACAGGCAGTGATTTAAGTCTTTGGCAAATCCATGCACTTCCATGCAGTTTTAGAAAGAATATTGATACAACACAAACTGTGACATTGAAAGGATTAAACAATGTTAAAACTAGGTCACTAGGTACTATTTATCTAACGTTAGTGATAAAAGGAGTAGAATTCTCACATAAATTTCATGTTATTTCTGAAGGATGCTTATCAGAAGGCAGACACATTCTTGGACGTGATTTTTTGAAACAAAAAAATTGTTTGTTAGAATTCCATCCTCCTCCTCCTCCTCCTCCCTTGTCAACACATGCTTGCCAGAAACTTGACCTTAAGGGCAGCGATAAGCTTATACTACCGTTGACATATAGTATTCCAGCTCGATGCGAGAAGTTAGTTTTTGTTCCCACAAACAGCACAGGAATTGGAATTGTAGAAAAACGAGAGATTAAACCGGGTGTTTTTCTTTCTTCTTGTTTGACAGTAGCGAAAGAAAATAAATGTATAGCTAGTGTGTTAAATGTGAATTCTTCAGTAGAGAATATTACTTTAGATCCGATAGACTTAGAGAAATTAGAAGAAAACCATGTTTTAAATATTCAGTGTGAAAAAGACAGGGTTCCACAAAAGTCAAATTCAGAAAGTTTAACTGAACGTTTAAAATTGCTTCATAAGCTATTAAGGCTAGGTCATTTACCACCCAAAGAAAAAGAAAGTATACTTGAACTTTGTGATGAATTCAATGATGTTTTCTTTCTACCAGGAGACAAACTAACTGCTACAAATGTTCTTGAACATGAAATTATTATTGATCCCAAACATGTAGGCAAAATTGTTAACAAAAAGAATTACCGAGTGCCAGAATGTCATAAGGAAGAATTAAATAGACAAATAGAAGAGTTGTTAAAGCAAGACATTATAGAAGTGTCAACTTCTCCTTGGAACAGTTCTATTTTCCTTATTCCAAAGAAACTCGATGCATCAGGAAAACAGAAATATAGACTAATAGTCGATTATCGATCTGTCAATGATCTATGTGTCCATTCATCCTTTCCGTTACCTAACATAGACGACATTTTGAGTAATTTAGCCAATGCGCGTTACTTTTCCAGTTTAGATCTCCATAGCGGGTACCATCAATGCTATATTAGGGAAAAGGATAGACCTATAACTGCGTTCAGTACACCTGAAAATCATTATCAATTCAAGCGACTTGCTTTCGGTCTGGCGACAGCACCGGCCACTTTTCAAAGATTGATGAATACAGTGTTAGCAGGGCTGACAGGTACGAGTTGTTTCATCTACCTGGATGATTTAGTGGTCTTCTCTAGTTCTTTAGAAGAGCATAATAGTAGATTACGTGAGATTTTGCAAAGATTTCGCAAAAGCAATTTGCAGTTAAGTGTAGATAAGACTGAATTTTTGAAGCCAGAATTAACATACTTAGGACATGTCATTACACCTAACGGAGTAAAACCAGATCCAAGATTAGTGGAGAAAGTTCAGAACTTTCCTGTTCCTCAGAATAAGAAACAAATTAAGGGATTTCTAGGACTTACTGGATATTATAGGAAATTTCTAAAAGACTACAGTAAAATTGCTTTACCCTTAACGTCCTTATTAAAAGAAAAGGTCCAGTTTTCTTGGGGAGTCAAACAACAAGTTGCATTTGATTCTCTTAAAGAGAAATTGACAACTCCTCCAATTTTGCAGTATCCTGATTTTAAAAAGCCTTTTATAATCACATCGGATGCTTCGGCATTTGCCTGCGGAGCTATTCTCTCACAGGGTGAAATAAACAAAGATCTTCCAATTGCGTATGCTAGTAGAGTTTTCAATAAAGCAGAGAGATCGTACTCAGCGACTGAACGGGAACTGGCGGCTCTAGTGTGGGCTAGCAAAGTTTTTAGACCGTACATTTACGGAACAAAAGTAACTTTTGTCACAGATTGCAAGCCACTAACGTGGGTTTTTAGAGTACAAAATCCGACATCTAGACTTTTGAAATGGAGAATACTTTTAGAGGAATATCAATACGAAATTGTGTATAAGAAAGGAAGCTTAAATACAAATTCTGACGCCTTGTCACGAATGTATTCTTTAGATGTTATTGAAGAAGAAGATAGGGTATCAAATTGTGATTCACAACAGAAAGAAAAGGCTGAAGCTTTAGACTTAGAAACGAAAAACAAAATTTTAGAAGAGTTTCATACTCAAATTCTAGGTGGACATATAGGAATGAATAGGTGTTATGAAAAGATTAGAAAGTACCTTTCTTTAAATAATATTGACATTAAAGAATGGCCAAAACTGAAGGAAGATGTTGAAGATTACATAAAAGGGTGTGAAATATGTCAAAAGAATAGGAACACACAACAAAAGGTAAAAATGAAGATGGTAATAACTGACACGCCCAGTACAGTTTTTGAAAAGGTCTCTTTAGATTTAGTCGGGCCTCTCCCAGAAACTTTAGAACACAGAAACAAATATTTATTGACTGTACAAGACAACCTTTCAAAATTTGTTATTGCAATTCCCATCCCTTCTCAAGATGCTGATACAATCAGCAAAGCCTTTGTCGAGAATGTAGTGCTAAAATTTGGCATTCCACACAGTATATTGTCTGATTGCGGAAGTAATTTCTTAAGCGATGTCTTCACGCGTATTTGTAAATTGTTACAAATAGAAAAACTACATACAACCCCATACCATCCGGCATCGAATGGTGGTATAGAAAAATTCCATCAGTCTTTAAAATTTTTCTTGCGATGTTATGTGGCAGAAAATCAGAATAATTGGGACGAATTAGCATCATATGCTACTTTCTGTTATAATACCACTCCTCATAGTTCCACTCAATATACTCCCTTCGAACTGTTATTCGGGAAACCTGTAAATGTACCAGGTGTATTACAAAGAAAACCCTCTGAAGTTGTATACAATTACGATGACTATGTAAAACAGTTGAGACACAAATTGCAGGAGATGCACGGATTAGCTAGAGCAAACCTCATTGACAAAAAGGAGAAAAGTAAAGAATATTATGATAGAAACGAAAACGAATGCATTTTTCAGAAAGGAGATAAAGTGTTATTATATGATGAGTCAGTCCGCCGCGGCAGATCAAAGAAACTTGACAGTCTCTGGCGCGGACCGTACGATATAATTCGAACAAAAGGTGTAAACTGTACCTTAAAGGTTGGCAAACAAGAGATGACTGTGCATGCCAATAGATTAAAGATGTATTATTAAGTAACTCAAATTCTTCATGTTATCTTGTAAAAAAAAAAAAAAAAAAAAAAAAAAAAGTAAGGAAAGTAAAATAACGTTTCTATATTTACAGGATTGTTCAAAATGATAGGACTTAAAGCTATTCTACTGGTTTCTCTTATATGTAGTAGTCTAGAGCTTGGAGCACGCATAAAGAAATTTGAAAATACGGCAGGTATTTATTATGACTCTTTAGGAGAGGTTCAGTTATATAATACTTACTGGCAATTGGTCTCTTACGTTAACTTAACTAAGCTAGATATAAGCTTTCGTAATTTGGAAACTTACGTAGATAGGACACAAAACCTGTGTAGACACTCAGTGGTAAAATCAAATAAAACAAGTTGTGCTACAGTGTTCGTAAATCAAGTTTTGACTAAGGTATCTGATATCAAAGAGGTTAAGGAAATAATAAAAGAAGTAACAAAAATTTCTTCGCAAGAAAGTAGAAGAAAACGAGGGTTAATAGATGGTATTGGTCACCTTGCTAAATTTCTATTTGGCACCTTGGACGATGAAGATGCCAATTATTACACTCAGAAAATCAATAAACTAGAAAAAGAACAATTAGATTTCTTGAAATTGAGTAAAGAGCAGATGACTATTGTTAAATCTACCCTACAAGGTATTAATAACACTCTTCACACAGTAGAGACTAACGAAAATATTTTGAGTCAAGGTTTAGAGCATATAAGTAAAGAAATATCAAAAAGAGAGAGACATTTAAATGAAGCATTTTTGGATTTAAATTTAAAGTATACAATAAATGAACATATCGCAAAAGTTGAAAGGTATTTAAGAGATTTAAAGGATCAGTATGAAATTGTTTTGCAAGCAATTTTAAATGCACAGAAAGGTGTATTACAGCCTCACATAATTACTCCTTATCAAATAATCCAACATTGGAAGGCTAGTCAAAGTGACCTCCATAGTGCGTTATCTTTACCAATTGGGACAAGTACTAGGAATAGTTACTTGTTATTGAAAATAATTAATTTAGATGTGTTTATCAATAATGGAATATTAGCCTATGTAATTCGTCTCCCTTTGACAGATTCCATTCGTTATCTAGTATATAAGTTAACTCCCTTCCCCACTAAAATAAAGAATACAACAAATAAATTTGTTTTTATTCAACCTGAAAAACCTTACCTTTTAGTTGATTCAATTAAGCAATATTACGCAAAAATGACTGAAATTGAGTTCAATAAATGTAAGATTCTTAAACAAGATTGGTTTTTGTGTAAACAAACGTTTCCTATCTTGTCTAGTCATATAAATCAAGAGTGTGAAATGAAATTATTACAATATGTTCATTATGTTCCCATGGATTGTAATAAACATGTGATACAAATTGATCATTGTATATTCGTAACCTTAAATAATAATGAGTGGATTTTTGCTGCTCCACAGGAAGAGAAAATGACAATATTATGTAATGGATTTGAACCTTATGATTTAATTCTAACAAATTCAGGTATTATTCATCTAGATAATAATTGTAAAGCTTATGGTTTGAAGGCGATCCTCCAAACACAAACATGGTATGAAACCAATGTTACAGGTAAAGACTTTACTCCAAAATTAAATCTTACTGATAATTGTTGTGAAATATTAAATTCTCATATATACCTGGAAGATATGCAAATTAACCTACCTATTCAACATGTAATTAATTCGGTTAGTGACTTAAAGGTAGCAAGCCATAAAATTCAGGAAGTAGAAAAGAAAATAGATGATGAACAATGGAAACTACTTCATTCTGAAAAGGTAACTCATCTCTCTTGGTTTTCATATTTTGGTACAGTTCTGATAGCTCTAATATTACTATTTTGTTGTTGTTACCGATGTAAATGTTTTCGCTTTTTCAAAAGGTATTTTGATGATGATAGTTGTTGTAAACAAATATGCATTAAACCTTTTATTATTACCAAAATAAATCAAAAACAAGATACCACTGAGCCTGTAGTCATGTCAAAAATTGCTGAGCAACTCACTGAGATTACAGATGAGTTACAGGTAGCTGTTCCCCCTAAGAAGAGTCCTAATCTACGTAAGGAAAGGTAAAAAAAAAAAAAAAATCTTTTTAATGTTTCATATCAGACTGTGAATTTTCAGTATCCAAATTCGCAACCAAATTCGCAATTTGATATGAAAATTCAAAAAAGGAGGGAGGTGTTGTATGAACATATATTTACTGTTATTTTTTTTCTTTTTCTTTTTCTTATTTTGTTTATCACCTTCGATGCACCTCCCCTCTTAGCAGTACTTACCTGGAATGTCACTGTATATAGTGTATATAAAGGATCGGGGTTCGATTATAAGTTAGTGTATTTTATAGTTGTTATATTATTTTTGAAGTCAATGTTAATATTGTATAAAAGACGAATCTTTATTCTTTAAGCTATTGATAATGTGCCAGCCAAGAACAGGATGTAGGGTCACTGAAGGGTCATACATATGTGATGATAGTGTACGTACTTTCAAAATACTCTCTTTTGTAATGGTTTCTTTTTCAAGGAAGTATGATAATGTACGCGCGTGTACATCACGCAGTGAGAGCATGGATTACTAAGTCCAGTTTCAAAGTCTGTATGATAGGTCTCCACGTGCGTCCACGTGTCGACCTAAACTCATGTGATGATTCGATCTTTGTGCTTACGATAGTTTTATATACTAGTGACTATACAATGTTTGGCACATTCCAGGGATAGACTGTCATATTATCATTTTTCGTTCTGCGGTCTGTATCTTAGGGACGAGAATTAAATAGTAAATAGTATCTTAGTTCTATATACATATGTCTTTACATGTAACTAGAATCTTGGAACAATATATATATACATCTTCGAATTCATATAGTTTTGTATTTCGTCGTATCTAGTGTTTCCAATCTTTATCTAAAGTGGAACTTTAATAATTTTACTGAAAGAACAGTCAGTGAGATTTTGTAGTTGTTTGTTGTGGAACTTGTAACTTCTATTTTTCTTATTAACTTCAATAAACTTCTCACGCTTACCAAAAGGAGATCCTATTTTATTTGAAGAAAAAGAAGAACCTGCGCGAAACGCAAACGTCAATCATACAACAAAGTTTGTGTCAGTCGAGGGAAATTTTCTTAAAGAAACCTACGAACAGTGCCACTAGGTTCGTCCTGCACTGACTCGGTTAGATAGCATTCATGCTTTTATTGCCACCTAGCACAAGTTCGTTCGTGTTTATGCCAAACGTCCACACTGTATTTACATCGAGCCCTTCTGAAGTTAATCTGTATGTAGTACTGGAGCTTCTTATTTAGTGCTGCTAAAAAAAAAAAAAAAAAAAAAAAAGAACTTTAACCCAACCTGAGAATGTAAGAAATGTGTCAAAACTTGATAGAACAGTCTGCTCGAGTAATGCCTGTGTTTTTTTTTTACATTGTAGCTTTTATGCAACAGATACGGAATCCGTATTTATATGGCAATCGTAAAGGAATTGCAATTTTTTAACTAATACTTCTGGTGGTCCCTTGAAATTTTATCTTTGCAAGTGAGCAGGCCGGTAGCCAGCCCAAAAATGTGTGTGTGTGGGGGGGGAATCCAACCATATTATAGTTCATTTGCAAGCCTACCGTGAACATTTTAGGCAGGCAGTAAAAATTTAGGAGCCCGACCCCCTAGACCCCCGCGTGGATACGGGCCTGCAAGTGAGGGCAAGGTTCTAGATTACTGGTCCCCCTTCCCATTGAGCAATAATAAAGACAGAAAACAAAGTGCCCTGCGGGGCTCTAAACCGCCTTCACTCGCTAACGCTCGCTCGGCAATACTGTGTGGATTAAATGTATCAACTTTAGTAGAGAAAGAAACCAACCCAGCTACTAACCTACATGGGGGACCAGTAATCTAGAACCTTCCCGCAAGGGAGTTTTTTCATGTCACCCACCACAAATCTTTTAGGGGACAATAAGAAGGAAATTATTAAAAGAATTGTATTACAGTTATTTAGAGTGCAGCGCCAAAAGTAAACCTGCACGCCCCAATTCACAAAAAAATAAAAATAAATAAATAAATAAAATAAATAAATAAATAAATAAATAAATAAATAAATAAATAAATAAAAGGAAACCATTTACTGAATATATTGGAAAGTCGCATATCATTAACACAACAACTTTGTCTAAGATATAGAATGCCTAGAAGCATAGAGTGAGGCATCCGGGCATTCTATCTGGGAACCAGTACTTAGAAGCATTACTCATGATTTTCGAAGGAAAATAATGGATTGTCGTGATTAACCGTCAATCGATTACAATGATCGCACACAAGCAGGGCCGGCGAGAGCGGTCGCGGGCCCCGGGGCTGAGCAATCCCGGGGCCCCTTACATATTCCCTTATGACATTTTACGTACTTACCACTTTGGACGGAGGTAAACTAAAATGAACATTAAGACTTATTTTGAACTCTTTATTAGACCATTAGTGCGTTTAATTTACATGTTAAAAAGTATTGCTATATCTCCAAATAAATGAATAATAAGAACTCTGAACCTAGCCTATGTTCACTGTTCGCTGAAAAAAAAACTCATTAATTCACTATGTATGATTTTGTTTAGACCCTACACTTATTGGTTCTAAGATTTTTGAAGGCTTCAAAACTAAAATGAATTATATATATAAGTATACAATGGTATCAAAATACAGAAAAAAGTAACTTATCTATTTGTAATAGCAAAATTTCTTCCCCAATGCTCAATCAAATGCTCAAAACAAAATAATTTGTGAAGGAAATGCAAAGACAACGTATTAAATAGTTAATAAACGTTGAGAAAGTAAATTTTCTCAACCATCCAACCTACCCTGTACTATGCATATCTTTGCACAAATTGTTGATATAAATAATTATATAGAAGTAAACTATGCAGTTAGTCTTCCTTAACTACAGACATGAGGCATTAGGTCTAATTTAGTTATTTCATTGAAATATTGCTCAAATTAATTATAGTGTGATTAATATCGTGATATTGATAGTAATTGTCTGTAGGAGTAAATGAATTACTACTAGACAATTGTTACAGTTACGATGTATCCTTTTCTACGTATAGTTACAACAAAATTCCCTTTCTGGCCTTTTTCAGGACGAATTCATCAATGATAGCATCCAGGTTAGTACACGTGACAAGTTCTGTCTCCACTGTCAACACGCCTAAGCTTGATAATCTGTCTTGACACATTGTAGAGCGTAACATTTTTTACTCTATTTAACAGAGAGAAAGAGCGCTCTGCACTAGCAACAGTAGCAGGGATTGTGGCGAATATACAAAGGGTCACTGTCAGATTTGGAAATAAAGTTTCTAGATTCAAAGTTTTGATGTTATTTAGGAGATCCCATGGTGAAAGCGTTTTCTCACCACAATTAGCCGAATATATTAATTTCAGGCTATGCAGTGCATCAGAAAGATCATCTCCTAAATCTTTTGGGTATCGCTGGACTAGTGCAGCTGCTTATTCTTGGATCTGGTCACCTGTCATTTCTTTGCAAGACCACAGTACACAAAAATTGTTACACAAAGAGCGCACTGATTGGAAGCGAACTGAGCAAGAATATACAACATTTAGTAATTCTTTATCCTCGGCCGCCGGGCCCCCTTTAGGGCCCTGGGCCCCAGGGCTCTGGCCCCTCCTGCCCTCCCCTCTCGCCGGCCCTGCACACAAGCAATGTTGCATTCACACTTAAAACTAAATTCATGTTGCTAGCAGTACTTACCTGCGAAATCCTTTATGTTGGTAAACAACACTTCTCAACCATGTTCCTTCTAACTTTCTCTTTATCCATCCGCTAAGTAGTTCCTCCATCAGCCAGAATGAGAACATATAGTTCAGGATTATAAAGGACTTTTGTGCTCTTATGTTAGCTTGTTCGTACTTGTTTTCCATAGTCTTGCATTTGCAAACTGTCTTTTATATCTCACGATATTCAATTATGTATCTATATCATAAAACAATATTTTTTAAGACTACATTATTACTCGTTTTTGAGAACCAGTCTCTGACTCAAATATGCAACTAAATTTCCTCATTCTCATTTTTTGAGTTATTTTCTCCTCAAAATTGAGACAAATTTACTCTTTTTTTTTTTTTTTGAGTAGTAAAATGTATTCATTTTTGAATAAATCATTTTTAACAGTGTAGTTTTACTTTCATTAATCATTTGTCTTCTTTAGCCTAAAAGTATAAACGTGGGACATTAATCTAAAAAACGGTAGCGGGTAGTTTGCCACGGTATTTTTATTAAGGATTTATCTGATCTTATTATCTTGAAGATTGACACATACATCTCGTATCAGCTACGGTTGTGAAACACATCTATACTTGAGAATAAATGGTAAATGTTCTCGCCTTAGGACGAGAGAGGTCTCATACAGCCTCTCTGTTGAAAAAGAATATTAAGCTGCTAATAAACGAACCCAAAAATCCCTAATTTCACAATACTTTATAAATTGATATACTTGTATTTACTCTTCTAACGACATTCTTAATATCGCCTCGGGCCGCGGTGGCTCAGTGGTAGAGCGTTCACCTCTGATGCATGGGGTCCTTGGTTCTATGGATCCCAGCTCGCGCCAAGTGATCTTTGTGGTGGACAAACACCGTATGTGTGAGTTTTCTCATGGTTCTCCCACTTTCTTCGTTCCACCATTTCATTCATTTCTCATCATCACCGTCTCTTTAGCCTAGTCAGCATAACCGTGGAACGTAAAATCTAAAGATTTCATTTCATTTTTAACATCACCTGTTCTAATCTTCCGTTATGCTATGCGACAACAGAACCAGATTTAACTTGCTTAAGAAACATTTAGATAATTCTGGCTGCCAGAAGAACAGGAAAAGTTACAAAATGTCAAATGTAACAATATACATGTTAGGTTACAAAGTTCAAAGTTGATCTGACGTAGCACTCTGCTAATTCTAACTCTTACCAATTCGAGGGTTCTGAATCAAATGAAACTAATTTAAAACATATGTGTCCATAGGATCGTGAAAAGAATGACCTAAAAGTTGAGCTCTGTGATCTCAAATTTACTAAAGCATCCCTCATCTCAAAACAGCAAGAAGGATAATGACAATTCTGGGTGCAATGTAAAATTCGAGGAAAGATAAAATTTAACTTCAATTTATAAATTTCGTTAAGAAGAAGAAATGAAGGCCCTTTATTTTCTGTTGATTTGGCGAGATCCGGGAAAGTAGCTGTACACACACTGACTTACATGTTTGTTTTTGGATCAAAAGATCCGATATATTTCAGGCAAAATTTTTCTTGTACGCCTTATATCTGGACATCTACATATAGTGTAGCCAAACCCAAACTATCATACCTCAGTATGATGTGCTTATTCCGTTTTAAAAAAAAAGAAGAAACTCGATTTAAGGGTTGTTCAATAATTTTGTGGCTCCCTGATCTAAAAATACACCAAAAGGTCCAATTTATTTCAATCAAAAATTTCCTTGTACGACTTATATCTGAGAACTACATAGAGTGGGGCCAAACCCAAACTATCACTTAACTCAGTATGATGTACTTGTTACGTAAAAAATACGAAAACTCGATTTAGGGGTCGTTCAAAAAATTTGTGACCTGTGATCCAAAAAATAACTATTGTCCAACATCGCAAACTTTAGATCCATTTTTTTTATCATTCCTAAAATTCTTGTTTTCTCTGACAAGATTGTCACTCACAGCCAGATAAACAGAATGGGTTGTAATTAATTTCTTGATTGCATTAGTTCCATTCAAAGTGTTTATTCTGAGAAGACTTGAAAAGTTGCACAAATATTTCTCATCTTTTCATACCGAGAATTCATGGATTTGAGATACTATCTTGTGTACAATTATATATGAAAAATCAATATTTTAACTTGTTCTTCTTCAGCTTCTTCTAGAAGTATTTTAGATGCTCCACCGTCACCGTAATCAGATTCATAGAACACCTTCCTTTTCCTTCCCATCTTTTTCTGCCTCAATCCTGTTTTATTTTATTTTTTTTTAGTTCTTAAGTATTTATACCATAAACCCTATACCTCTTACATCCTTAACTACGATAACCTTAAGAGCCTTATCGTTCTTCACTTCAGTATCAAAGTACTTATCTTTCGACTGCAGAATATAATCCCTTACATTTATATAGTCTAAAATTTCCCACCAAACATTCGAGAAAATCAAAGGTTCAAACTTGTAAAAATAATTACTCAATCCGTTTAGTTCTGCTATCAAATCATACGACAAACTGCACTGGCTTTCTGTACTTTGTGAAGGTTTCATTACTTCTGGTAGTTTTTCTACTATACCCTTCACTGCCTCAGTTCATGCACATTTCATCTTGTTTCAGAAAGACTGTGAGAGAATCGAGTGACGCCATGTAGCGTGGTCGCTAATGCCCTCGGCTTTAGTGCCAGCGGTCCCGTGATCGACTCCCGGTCGTAAAAGTGTAACAACTTTTTCAGGTCAGTCAGTCATACAACGATAATCATGCATGTTGTTCTCTATGGTTGCGAAACATGGTCGCTTACACTGAGGGAAGAACATAGATTGAAAGTGTTTGAGAACAAGATCCTGAGACGAATATTCGGACTCAAGAGGAACGGGAATGAGGAATGGCGGAAACTTCATAACGAGGAACTACATAATTTATACGGTTTACCCAACATTGTTAGGGTCGTCAAGTCTAGGAGGCTTAGGTGGGCGGGTCATGTAGCTAGAATGGAAGAAAGTAGAAACGGTTTCAAAGTCTTGACTGGAAAATCAATCGGAAAACGACCATTAGGAAGACCTAGGCACAAATGGGAGGACAATATTAAGATGGATCTCGCAGAGATTGGAATGCAAAGTAGAAACTGGATGCAGTTAGCTAAGGATAGAAGTCAGTGGAGAGCTTTTGTGAACGCGGCATTTAACCTCCGGGTTCCATAGGCCATAGAGTTAGTTAATTAGTCATCCATAGTGAAATTTTCCCTAGGTTTTTTCTTTCGCACCAGACAAATGCCGAGATGGTGCCGAACATAATATTCTTAGGTCCGCTTCTTCCTTCTCTCCAATTCCCCGGGCAGCGTGATCGCAGAGGGATGTCATCCCTCATGTGTGTGACGGGTTAACATGGCCGTAGATGCCGAAAGCCCAGAAATTTAACTTCTAAACGTAATCCTAAGTGAAAGAATCACCTCCAATGTATTTTAATAATTACTGTGGAACTGAAAATAGACGAATAACTATGTAGAAGTCACAGGGTGGAAACGGAAAATTTTGAAGTAACGTAATTTGCACAAACAAACATGGGAAAAACAACTTTTAGTAATGAAAGTGCGTGTATACAGTGTGCCATTTATATTTCCATCACAAAATCACAAATTCTCTCTTTTCTTCTTAAAGATGACATCGGAAAGAGTGCGTTCGCATTCTAATAATCTGTTACGAACACTTCCGAATGTTCGGTATAGCATTTCTCGGAAAATGGTAGTGATTTTGTCTTCAATCTTCTGTTTCCGGATGTGTGCAGTACGCCTACATCTTGCCCTTAAGATGTCCCCATAGGAAGAAATCGCACACAAGGGACCTTGCAGGCCATGGAATGTTACCGTAATGTGAAAACACGCGTCTTGCGAACAATTGGCGAATGGTTTCCATCGATTTTAGAGCAGTATGTGACGTGGCTTCGTCCTGCTGAAACCATATGTTTTCGATGTTAAGTTTAAGATCGCGGAGTCTTGGTGTAAAGAATGTTTCAAGTATACCGAGCGTATGTTACTCTTGTTGCAAGGCTATCTTCACGTTCAAAAAAGTAAGTTCACGATAACATGATACAGCACACTATACTGTAACTTTGGCATTATGTAATGGACCCTTGTGAAGCTCACAATGACTTTCCTACGCCCACTAACGGAAATTCTGTTTGTTAACGTATTTATTAAGGTGGAAGTGGGCTTCGTATGACATTCATATGTTGTTAAGGAAATTGGCGTCCACGTTGATTTTAGACAACAACTCCTATGCAACACAGGGTCTCATGAATGTAATTTCTGCACAATCTGTAACTTACAGGGAGAAATTTAACTCGTGCACTATTCTTTGTATGCTTTGTCGCCCAATCTCTAGCGCAGATGCATATTGGCCAACGGAGCAGCGAGGGTTCATCTCGATGGAAACTCGAACAGCTGCAATCTTCTCTGGGTTACGTACAGTTCGAACTCCATCTGCAGTCATTTCTTCAAGGCTGAACAAGTTTTCTTAAAATTACTCGCCTACGTTGTAATCACATGAGTAGATCGGATACGTCCATGACGTTCTAGCTTGTATTACCTGACCAGGATAGCAGTGCGGTTTTGGGAGGATGGCGCTGCTGTTGTGTTTACATCAGTTTCTTGGCAAGCGCGGTGGGACAGGGGAGCGGAGACTTTCACTCTGCAGTGTATCCAACGGTTTCTAAAAGTTGCCGTTTGGATGTTATGCAAAGCCTAATCTCTTTCCGCTTAATAAAGAACGCCGTAAATTATGTGGTTGTAGTGAACTATTCCTGCAGTAATGCAGATGTACTGTGAATAGTGATATATGAATGGAAATTACCAATTTAAGAACAACATAGCACAATTGACAATTCAGTGAGCTTCTACCATGTATTAAGCAGATTGTATATAAATTGATTACGTTTTATTCGGTGTCATTATAAAACAGGAGCAGCCTGTAAAACGCTCGCTAGTTTGTTCGCAAGTTAATATGGAGGGTGTATTTTTGTTGTAGTTTTTTTTTTTTTTTTTTTGCTTGTTACTTAATATGTTCTGCAAATAACTTCAATAACTTTTGAAACTGTTTGTCTTAACTTGATCCAGGCTGAATGTTTCGGGGGTCTGTCCTTCGAAGTCAAATCAAGGTAAGAGTGTTTTGCAAAAAAAAAAAAAAAAAAAGTAAAAACTTTAGAAAAGGAGAAGTAGCTACTGTCTGCAATTTCTAGAACAGAAATGGCCACCTGCGATTTCGAAGGTGGACATTTTTTTGAGCAAGAACGCCAATGTAACTAATTTCTTGCAATTTATTGCTTTGACTTCTGCAACGTAAAACAAAATAAGTAAGGCCTACCTATTTTGAGTTTTATTTTACATTTATAATACAAAGGTGAAAATTCTTAGGTTGTATTTTTAAAATAAAAAAAAATATCATATTATGGGGTGGCAATCGCCCCGATCGCCTCCTGGATTTGCCCCTGACTTGAGCATATGCGTGAAGTGGTTTACTACGAACAGAACAAAAAGAACTGTGATAGATTGATTACAAGTAATCCGGTTAGAAACACTGCTGCTTGCATTTTAGTTCTAAAACTGGCCGCCTGCACTCGTTCGCTGGTCAAGTAATAATGCTGTCGAAATACCCTTTGCACAGCAGCCATACTATCACTATCCTTGTTAAACGCTCTCACAGCGATAGCACGTTCCGCACAAGTCGAATGCTGCATGATTATTAACAAGGTAAATAAAGTAACTGCAACGCGTTCATCACAACTACGAATTAGTTTCCAACGACTGTCGCGACTATAGTGTTGCAAACTCTAACATTAAAAGTTTCCCTTTTCCCTGCCCACCCTGTATTATCATTGGAGTAAACTTTATTCTTGTTGCCAAAGAATGTTTTAAAAAATCTTTAAATTAAATATTGAAATATAATTTTGTTTAATTTAATCTGTAATCAAATTATGAATAATTAAAAGAAAAGATAACTTTTAACGGCACCTCCTTCTCAAAGATCTGTCTCACCGCCTTATGGGTGGTTCAGATGATATGCTTAGATTCAACGTTGACTACACCTTCAAACATACTCAAAATATAAGTCATATTAATTTGGTTGCCTTCTAACCACGCAAATGATTACCTAGAGAGCTTGAACTCGGTGAAACAAACTTAAATGTGAGGTTGACAGTTGATAGAGCAGTACTACAATAAAATGCTTTGCGCCATCAGTATGTATTCCGGTTATAAATCTTACAGATTGTTATAGTCATCTGGCAACCTTTCGCTTATGAATTGATTTTGTATCAATCTTTACGATTATGAGATAAGATTAATCAGCAATAACAATATCGCGATAAACAACCAAAACCGAGTTGTCGGAAACTACACCGTGGCTGTAAGTTGGAGTGGTGTATCTGTAAAACCATCAATGTTTCTATTTGTCCGTTGTCAACAGTTCGCTTCCTTCAATCAGTTTTGCTCCAATATCTATCAACAGACAGATAATGGAGGGACATAGTAATTGCAATAAGACTTCCTATACATAGTATAGTTTAAAAGTCTATAAAGAACTACCGTTTTGAACAGTTAAGATACATTTATTAAGTTATAATAAACATGATTTTGTTAATTTCTTGGCATATACTATGTTAGACAACTAGACAGAATAACACATTGAATATAATAATTCGCATAGAACAATTTTCTACTTGTGATCATACACTGCACCAAATAACAGCAGCTAAACACATGGCTATGTGAAGAAGTCTTTTTTTCAGTTCATTATGCTTCTCAACAACCAAAGAGGATCTCCACGGACCGAAGAGATAGTTTGGAACAGGCATGTTTGACTCTGGAGACCAAAACAATTTATATCGGCAGACATTTGTGTAGTTACGCAGCAATTCATAGGCTAACATCGATCCTACGGATCCATAAACAAAGCCACATGTAAGAGTAGGACGCAATTCCATCCAATGGGTCACAACAACTCCACACGATGACAATACGGTTGCTGACCGTAGCGTGTTTGCTAACAATAACATACGACGAACCCATCTTTGTCCTCTAATTGGAAGAATAATCAGAGTATCGTATCCTCTTTTGGCACGGAATTCAATTTCCTGCTTTATTTCACTTAAAGTCATCAAATCAGGATCACTGGGTGATCCGATATAAAATCTAGATCGAAATGTCACTGACATTCTAAAGATAGCGGAGTGATAGCTTTTTCGCATCCACCAGAAGGAAGTTCTTGTCGCTATCTGAATATTTCACGTTGCCCGGATACATTGTTCATAGTTGTAAACTTAAACAAAGATTCAATTATTCGACTCAATTAACATTTGTGTGTGTATCCATCTGTCCGTGTCTCTGTTCCATGAGTACTTTAGTAGCACTTATTCAATTTTAATGAAACTTGATATGTACAGTTTTTGTTCAATAAATCTTGGACACTATGTTGCTTTAGAATGGCTACCATATTCTGAGTTGAGTTGAGTTGATTTTTTGAGTTTAACGTCCCGTTCAGCAGCGAGGCTATATCAGACGTGGACCTACTGATTAACGTGGAATCCGAACCACATGAGCTCCCGCCGGGAATCGAACCCGGGTCTCCCACGCCAAAGGGGCGTAAAGATGCTACGTTAGAAATTCTGATACTTTGGCAGCAAATAAAGATTTGAGTTGACAAAAGAAAATCCGCATTCCATTGATTCAATGCCAACTGTAGGTAAAAGTGCAGGGCTTTCTAAAGAGATGTAGGGGAGCTATTTTTTAGAACATTAAACATGGGTGCAAGGGAGCAGTTGCCTCCTCGAATTTTCGAAAGGTATTCAGTTCTTCAATTACATGTCAAAACACTAAGAAGTATCTAACTCTAAGAAGTATCTAGCCTACGGACCCCGGAGGTTCAATGCCACGTTCACAAAAGCTCTCCATTGATTTCTGTTCTTAGCCAACTGGTTCTAGTTTTACTTTGTGTTCCTATTTTTGAGAGATCCATCTTAATATTGTCCTCCCATGTGCGCCTAGGTCTTCCTAATGGTCGTTTTCCGATTGAATTTCCAGTTAAAACTTTAAAAGTGTTCGTACTTTCTTCCATTTTGCTACATGACCTGGTCATCTGGCCTCCTAAACTTGATGACCCAAACAATGTTTCGTAAACCGTATAAACTATGCAGTTCCTCGTCCTCGTTCCGCCATTCCTCATTCCCGTTCCTCTCGAGTTCGAATATTCATTTCAGGATCTTGTTGAGAACACTTTGTAAACACTTTTTCAACATTTCTCCCTCAGAGTGCGCGACTATGTTTCGCAACCATACAGCACAAAAGACACGATTATTGTTTTATACATTTTATGCTTCACATTCTTCGACAAGATTTGCGAAAACAAAATATGTTTAACTGAATAATAACAAGAATTCCCTGCTTTCAGTCAACATTTAATTCCTTCCTGGATGTAGTTTTGATCTTTGAAAGTATCCACTTTGTCGAAATTATTATTTAATATTTTAACGCATCCATAGTTTGTAGTATTACGATTCCCGGCGAACTTCCATGTGTTTAGTTTTCTCTGCACTTACTTGTAAATCCGTGTCCCTTCAAGCGTTTAATAAGACGTCTGCATTTATTTCTATTGTTCTCCTATTGTCCCCTGTTAGAATATACTTACCTCATTAGCATCAGGTGACTACTATTCAGATCTAGGTCCTAGTTGCTTTCATTTTCCTCATAGCGTACAGAACGAAGGTGAATACTAATGGTACAACACATCTCCTTGTTTCAGGCCATTCTTGACGTGAAATATTGTTGATAGGAATTTCCCCACTCGTATTTTACTTTGAGGCTCATTTAAACATATTTTAATTAATCTATCTAGTTGAAAGTATATCTCTATTCCAGTAGCGTAAAGCGAAAATTTATTCATGTTTACTGCAGCTTGTATAAGATAATATCTTAACTGTTCAACATCATTTCTCATTATATTCCATATTTCTGAGCATCTTTATTGTATATTTACACAAGAAATGTATTCGCAATGCATATGCTAATTGTAACTTAGTTTCTGTTAGGCCCAGTCACAGATAAAAAGCAGGAAGGATCAGTGGTAGAGTGCTCTCCTCTGGTTTGATCGAGGTTCCTGGTTCGATCCCGCCCACCAAACGGGCTTTGTGCTGAACCAACGCTGTGCGTGTTTTCTTTAAGATTTTCCCGTTTTCTCCCACTTTCTTCATTCCATCATTTAGTTTATCATCAGCTTCACCGTCTCCTTTAGCCACGGTGCATAATCATTCGACATTAAATACAAAAATATATAAATAAAATGAAATAATGATTTTTTACTGGTAGATACAAAAAAAAAATAGTTGTAATTTATCATAAACTATGAAATCTGTTTCCTCTTACTTTCTGGGATCACATGTAATTACTTGAACAAAAACTCCAATCTCCTGGTCTCTTTTGTAAAGTTCGTTTGATTTGATATTAGCGTTCCTTTCAACACTGAGGCTATAAGAGACGTGGACCTGCAACTTACGTGGGATTCGAACCAGATGAGTTCCCGACGGGAATTGAACCACGTTTCTCGTTGTAAAGTTCGTAATAACACCATTTTAAAATTCGAACCGTACATTTTGTCTTATTTCAAACAGTATTTGTTTTTCGATGGAAATCAGAGCAAAGGAGTTGAGTTTTTTCTGTCCTTGTGTGGGTCGACAGTAAGTCTTGATACCTTTTAGAGAGAAGGAGGAATACTGTACCCTGGATGTCGTAGATCACAATCAGAATCTACGATGTACTTCGAAGATCCACAAACAGGCCTAAATTCAACATAATTGCTTCCACACAGTGAAAACAAAGTTAAAAAAAAAAGCTCACTACCCCACTGCGCGATTGACACTTAAACTTACAACCACAAACGCTACTCTACTGTAGTTTTCTGTTCTTTTTCCTTCATTTCGCACCTTGATCCTTTCGGCCCTATCTGTTCAATTTAGGAGGAGGCCAATGTCAAGAAGGAACCCAGAGTAATATAGAAACAATACTCAAGTGACTTGTCGTATGAAAACAATTTGGTTACCGTAGTTTTCGTACTTCTTTGTAGTATATTTAGTATACTTCTTTCTTTGTTTTGTTCATTTTACATTTTAATTGTGAAATTTGCGCTACTCAAAATAGGTATTACAGAAAACAAATTTTATTTCATACAATAAAATGTGCTAAATACTCGTATAGGGAAAGAGTAGATTTCTTGTCGTCTGCTGGTGAGTACAAATGTATTCATGAGATGTGACAACCAAAACCGCTTCCCCCTCTGCAAGGATTGTAGCAGAAGCCTTAGTCGGAAGCTCCAACGATCAACTTCGCCACCGACCGCAAGTACAGCCCCATGCGTCTGGATACTGGCTGTAGCTTTCCATGCAGTTTAGTCAGATGTACACTCATGTCCAAAATTATTGTCGCATGTCTATAAATATGCTGTTGTAGGAATATAATTTGATAACGAATTCGCCCGGTATTTCTTATAATGTTAATGTGTGTACAATCGGCAAAGACATGTATGTGGCAAATTTCATGTCAAAAGAGCAGTAAATAAGAACAATAAAACTTTCTTGTCCATTTAGCAACATTTTGTTTTACTCATTCTAATTTTCATATTTATAATTCTTTTCCTATGAAATTTACCACAAATATACATTTCCCGATTATACACATAGTATCAGTATAGAAAGTACCTTGCAAAATCATTATCAAATTATATTCCTACAAAATGACAGTTATACGACA
This sequence comes from Thermobia domestica, assembly GCF_964235325.1. Taxonomy (NCBI): domain Eukaryota; kingdom Metazoa; phylum Arthropoda; class Insecta; order Zygentoma; family Lepismatidae; genus Thermobia; species Thermobia domestica. The sequence goes on from NC_137466.1 coordinate 33,075,620, forward strand.
ATCATTTTGGACATGAGTGTACGTTGACAGTAGATATTGGTTGCTCGCTCTTTCCTCCGGTAAACTTTAACAGGTTCTTGTGTCCTCTAGGAGGTGTTGGTGCGTCAATGTAGTACTAAAGAAGTGGAGACATATAGCTAAGGCCACGAGACATTTTTATTTATACTTGGAGTGAGCTAAAATTAAAACAATGAATTTTTCTGCGAGTACTTGTTTACTGGCGGCAAACGCGGTAACACTGAGAAATCGCCACTGCTGTGTTCGCGAATGTGCTTGTATTTTAGTCCGTTAACCCCTCTCGAAATTGGTCTTTAGATCCTTCCTCCCTTAAAGAAAATCCTGCAAGCGTCCTTAGACATAAATTATAAATTTTATTGTGTTTCATTTAAGCAGAAAGTTGTGTCTAATAATCATATGACCTTATGTCTGTGTGATCATGTTATAAAGATGTGTTACACTCGAATGAAACAATCTATCAGAAAGATTGAATAAGCAAAATTATATGTTGTTTCATCCAATTGTGAGTTGAATTAAACTCTGAAAATAGGACGATTTCACATTGTCAACAAAAGAGTAATCAAATTAGGAAACGAAAACAATCTTTTTGTTATTGATAGGCTCATAAACAATTCCTCCGTTTCCTCTTCCTTCATACTCTGCATTAACCGACTGACATGTTGTGGCAGGCATAGACAATGGAATAAAGAGGAACGAGGAAGAGACAGAAAAAAAAAAACAGCATTAGAAGAATATCTTACTTAGGAACATGTCAGGCAAGCGAAAGCAGCGCCTCTAGTGGTGATTAATGTCGGCATTTTCAGCTTCAATAACCACCATGAATAATTCAGAAGCGAAAAAATGCTCTTGATCTGCTAAGGAGAGCGAGAAAAGATTAATTAAATGGAACAAAGCGAGATAAAAAGAATTTTTGTGGAAAAATTGAGCGTTGAAAAGGGATATTTTCTTTCCCTCCCTTCTTTTTTCTCTCAGTGATGGAATGACTGCCCTTGGTCTTTTTTTATTTTTATTATTAATCTTTTTAAAAAAATCTATGAAGTCCTTTGTCACTTGTAGATGGCGAAGCTACTTAACTAAGCATACAAAAGAAATTCAAAACGATTTTTCACAATTTATTCTGCATGATATTATTTCTACACATAAATTCAAATAAGTTACAATACAAAAAAAAAAAAAAAAAAACGCATCAAGTGAAAAAGTACTGTCGTCCACTAAAGTCCATACTAAAAGATTTAGACTTTTTATTCCTAAATGGAATGCATAGACGAATGGTTCTCAACCGCTGTGTCGCGACACACACTGGTGTGTCATGCAGTCCCCTAAGGTGTGTCGTGAAAGTTGAGAATTTAAAAATCATGATCAATAGTTAGTTTATAATTAGTTAAAATCGAGGCAAACTACCAGTCGGTACCTCCACCGGTAGTAATATTGCTCAGTCCTATATAGAAAAAAAATGAAAAATGAAATGAAATCTTTGAGTTTTACGTCCCACGGTTATGCCGGTTAGGCTAAAGGAGACGGTGATGATGAGTAATGAATGAAATGGTGGAATGAAGAAAGTGGGAGGAAACGGGAGAACCCCGAGAAAACCCACGTACACGGTGTTTGTCCACCACAAAGTTAACTTGGCGGGAGCTGGGATCGAACCCGGGACCCCAAGCACCAGAGGTAAACGTTCTACCACTGAGCCACCGCGGCCCCTTAGAAAAAAAATGAGTTTTACGTCTCATGGTTACGCCGGCTAGGCTAAATGAAACAGTGATGATGAGAAATGAATGGAATGGTGGAATGAAGAAAGTGGTAGGAAACGGGTGAACCCTGAGGAAAACCACGCACACGGTGTATATCCATGCACAAAGTTCACTTGGCGCGAGCTGGGATCGAACCAGGGATCCATGCACCAGAGATGAGCGTTCTACCACTGAGCCACCGCGGCCAGCCAGTGATATATAGTCATTATAAAAACTAATTGGTTTCAGTATTATAATAGATATTGTTATTAGAATTATTTATAATAAAAATATCAAAGAAATGTGTCGCGAGGTCCTGGACGTTCAGTAAAATGTGCCGTCAGTCAGAAAAGGTTGGGAACCACTAGTATAGACAATAGTTTGATCAAGAATATATAAAAATCACGTTATTTTCAAGAAGTCTGTCAAAAGAACTACAGACACAATTTAATAGATTGTATCTTATAGTATTGCTTCTCAAAATTGAATTGAAAAAAAAAATCTAATTTAACGGTCCTCGACCAATTGGATAAATACGGCTTTTGGATGTGTAGCATAAAACTAGTGTAAATATTAACCAACCTGCGGTAGGTGTACAGAAAAGCACGAATGCTATCTAACCAAATCAGAGTAGGACGAAGTTGGTGGGCGTCCGAAAGAAGGAGTCGCGTCAGCGATGGTGGGTACGCGCAAACTTGGTGGGCCTCGACCTGGTTTGGATATCGGTTCAAGAAATGAATTCGATCCTTAACTTTTGATCTTCTTCATTTTGACCAAATTTGGTAATGATCATCAAGTAGTTGTTGAGATTAGTTTTCTCCTGGACGGATGCACGGGCACACGGACACCCTAAATATATAAGGGTGTTTTGATAAGTCAAACTCTTTAATAAATTAAGTGTGCAGGTGTAGTTTTGGCGTACTACATATTGGAAAATTTACAGGTAAAATTCAATGCTTTGCTTGAAAACACATGTTTATAAGAAACAAATTTCTTCAGGCGACAGAATTAGTAAATACAAAGTAATACAGTTAGATTTACAAGTGTAGGATTATTAGTGTAAAATCATCTAGTGTAGTGAGGACATAGTTTATATTGTCATCTGGTAGCACCAACGTAAATCTGCAGAGATATGGTGGGTGGGCCATATTAGGGACCCGGGCCATAATCGGTACAAGTACCATAGTACTTCTGGTTTCAATACTGATTTCCATAGAGCAAAAACCGGCAAACGACTTGAGAAATGGTTCCTTGAGAAATCGATTCAGCGTCCCACGAATAGGTTCCATCTCCCGGGATGGATAGGTTCCATCGATTCAGCGTTAATCCTGTACTCAAATCGGAAATATTTGGAAATCCATTATCATTCGTACCAGTGTCGAATATCTATAAAAATCCAAATTTATCTTATTATGTATGGTAATTATCAGATCGGGAAATATTGATTTCCTCCCTTCTTAGCACGTACTCACCCACCAACGAACAAAAGTTTACTTCTATTTAATACAAAATAGTAGACCTATACGTGACTGTTGGTCACTGTTGGCGGCCGACAGAATTGCTGGGGGCTGCCTGCATGTACTCATTCAAAATACATTAAAACGAATTTTCCGGAATTAAAATGTCGTTGGTGACAGTCTATGTGATGAATAGCCCCTTAATCCTTGAACGTCTTTTTAAAACGGACATTGTTTGGGGAGAGCAGGCGGCAATTGCCCCTGAGTTTGAGAAACGTATGCTATTTTTTAAAGTTTATATTAATATAATAACAAAAAATGAAACTCTTTGTCGATGTATAATCTTGCCCGCCCTCCTGGAAAATATGAAATAAGGCCGCTGATTTCAATACAGCATAATTATCGGAAATAAAAATTTACATTATAAACAAGATGACATGTTTGTAATGATTAACATTTCGATAAGGTCAAATAAAATCTGTCAGATAGAAATTAGAATTTTCAGATATTAAAATGTACAGTTTACATCCACACAGAGTCTAGTTTGTGGGCAGGCAACAGTTTTAGAATAGTAGGTAATTATCTGGGGTATTATCATTATCAAGTATCTGAATATTATAGTTCGAATTAGGGAAACCGTAAATTTATTACCATCATAAGCTTAAATCACCTGATATAAAAGTACGAAATTTGATGACGGAGGCGCTCAGGACAATCGCATTCACTGAAGGGGACGTTAGGTTCAAAAGGGTTAAGAATCTATGCCATAGCAACACCGTCAGTAGGCTCAAGAGCGGGGAAATGGTGAGGTAAACGAACTGTCAATGTTCGCTCTGCGTTGTAATTGGTCACTTTACTGAGAATTTGTCAATCACAAGTCAATTGCGAATGTAATTCCTGCGAAAGAAGTATGAAACTTGCGATTAAGAACGCAGATCGAAACTACATGATACATTACTTCAAATTTAACCCATAGCCAGGGGACATATGACTCCTAGTTTTTTGAGTGACAAAAATAATTGAAGCTATTAAGTTATTTTATATACATATATTTTTGAAAGTTTATAGTAAACTCATGATATATCCATCATAGTCTGCGTTCTAGCTGCCTCCCTAGTTTTTACCCTCTAGCTCCATCACTGAATTGTTAATTGAGTAACGTACAATTTAAAATGAGTTGGAACAACCTATTTTTCAATTTCACTTTACAACTTTCAATTCCGAGCCGTGTCTACTTAGGCCCTATCATGCGTGCTACCAGGGTATACGTTGCATTTCTTAAAGTTTTCCGAGGACAGTTAAAACGATAAATTACACAAATATATTCATTCGGGCGAATGGACAACTCAATTTCAATACACAACTATTAGAGAAGTGAAATCATAGAAGAAATCTGAAAAGTTTAAAGTATTTGAATGGTTAGTACACGTATTACATAAGATTCTAATTATATTTTCAAAGATAAAAGGAAAGATTATATCTTACATTTCAATTGAAATTGTACTTGAGTTTGTGTTAGAACAGCGAGAAGGGGAAATTACAGTATACGTACAGATCTTGCCAACCATGCGTAGTAGCGATCGACCACGCCCCTTGGTAAACATATCTGGTAAAAAATAAAACAACGTCAGGGTTTGAAGTAACCCATCGCAACGGTGTTCGTGGGAGGGACAAGTGAACAGAAACAAAGTACAAGCGCCGGACACAAAATGGCGCGTACTCTTGTTTACACAATGTAGTCTATTGATGTATGTAATGGAAAGCAACTGTGAAATGAAGCTTGTCATTACATGAAAGGGTAAGGGAAAAAAGAAGCGAGAAACCGATGTTCATTTTTTTTTATGAACATGTGGGTTTAATGAAGACCTTTCTTCTTCTAACAACATTGTGAACTATATTCATCCATTCCTCCACCTACACAAAAGCAAATTCAACTGCTATGTCAACAACGCGTTGTTCTATTGTTTGTTCGAGAGGTTTCAACTTGGATCATTAAAATAAATTACAACTGTTATTGCTGCGTGTATCACGCATCATAATCAGTTTTCGAATCCAAGAAAGAGGGAAATAGGGGGATGAATCTATTGAGCAATATATATATAAAAGCTCGGCAGATCCTGCAAGGGACCTCATTCCTAGAATTGCCAGATTGAACTGACGGCAAGTCTGCAGATCATCGATATTTGCGTAACTGGGGACAGTGGCGTAATTTATGTGGAGCATGGGGCGAGCAACTGTTCCCCCACTGTTCGAGAGAGCGCCACTTCAAGATAAAAGTATCTTACTCTATATGATACGATACCATCATGAATGTAATGTAAATGAAGCATGGACCAGATTCATCATATCTTCACAAATCTTGTAACTGTTACGGAAGTGTGATCTGCGTCCATTTTAATTAAAATGTTTAGTGTTAAGTGATATTGATTCTTAAGGGTTTAAGTTGAGTTAAATATTGTCTCCTCAATTTTGCTTGTGCTCGATTTTGCTTAGAATAAGACCATGAAACCATTAAATAAATATGTAAAATGCTGATCCTGCTCCATCAATTGCACAAAATATATTTCCTTAAAATGAAGCATAAGTGTAATCTTGGGCCCTACTTGAGTAAAAAGTCGACTAGGACTTCCCCTAGGAATAATGAAAATGTTTATTACGGCTTTAAATTCTAGGGAGGCTAAATTTCATATTCCTCTAAAGGGGCCCAACTTCAAAATTTTCTAATGGGATCAAACTTTATATTGTTCTAAGGGCCCAAAATCAAGTCTTATTCCCATAGGTGGAACTAACGGGGGTCAGCCTCATCTAGGAGCCTTGCTAGCCACCCCAAAGAAACTGTTACTTGACGAAAATAATGTAGACCTAACACGTTTACCTCAATTTACGCAAAACCCTTTTAGTGGTATTTGCATTCGATTCATTTATAAGTGTCTCTCCTCCGACCACTCATCGTTTTTTCTTCCTTTTTTTAATAAGGTCCTGGCAAGGGCGCCCACTTCTCCGTAAATTTGGGGGAGCCCATTCAGATGCAGAATGTATATATGTATATGAGGATTTTAAGGCAAATTGCATTCAAATTATGCCAAATATGGTATATTCATTAATACAATAGGGGGGCCCACATGAGCTTTGGGGGGCTCAGCCCCCCAGGATCGGCGTCCTTGGGCCCTGGTGCCTGGATGCAATGAAAGTAGCTGAACCACTGTGATAGTAGGTAAGCACCATGGCCTCTGAAATTGCGTTACATACGTTTTTCATTTGAATAACATCATTAATACACATTGTGTTCTATTGTTTCAAATAATTTATTTTGATTTTGAGCTTAGTATCCCTTGAGCAGCGAGGCTATATGATATGTGGACCTATAGCTTAACGTGGGATTCGTACCACATGAGCTCCCGCCGGGAATCGAACCCGGGCTTCCCGCGTCAAAGTTGCATGCTAACTGCTTAGCCACGAGGAAGATCGTTTCAAGTAATTAACATTCTTGAAAAATACAGTTGATTATCTTATTTATACAGTATATTTTGTAAAGCAATTTTTGAATAGTTAAGATTTTCAAAGCCAATTATTATTATATATGTTTCGAAAAAACAACAGGAAAAAGCCAAATTCTTCCGCCGCTAGTTTGAAACGATTGTTCGGGCTCTACATACAGTAAGTGAATGATGATGGTAGAAATACTGGAATGAGAATGTGGGAGGAAACGGGAGTACCACGAGAAAACCCATGGACGCGATAGTGTCCACTACACACTTGGCTGGGGATCGAACCAGGGACCCCACGCACTAGAGGAAAGCGCTCTACCACTGAGCCACTTTTTTTAATTATTCATTTGTTTACATTACAGGAACATTGCAGTTCATATATTCATGATACAGTATTCATAAATAATGAGCAAAATATTTGTTTTCGCATTGAACAGAAAATCGTTTACAAGCATTTTTCAGCAAGATCATGTAATCAAACGTATTTTCACACGGATTACGTGTCCATGATATAGAAAATTGATTGTCCAGTTAGCCAGGTGATAGTATTGTGTTTTGTGATCGGAAAAGAACGATATTCCAGAAACAGTTTACACTCCTGACAAAACGCAGTGGCATGTTAAACGGTAGATCACACTTAACATTCATGCTAACTTTTACCACATATAAGATGATTGAGTACATAATAGCAGTCTGTGTTCAATCGTATCGTGTTGAGCACAATGTTGACGTATATCCGTTTGTAGTACACCAATATGTCTTAACGCTAGTAAGAACAAACTCATTCACAGCCAGATGCCAGGTATTCCTTACCTGAGTTAACAGAGTGACATTCTGACTGTGAGTGACATTCTGAACATTGTGCCATATCATTGTCCTTTTTTTTTTTGTGTGTGTGTGTGTGTGGGAAACTTTTGCTGAATATGCGGAACCATGTTGTTGCAGAGGGGCAAGTAAGTACTGACCCAGAAATTTTCATTGCAATAATTGGTAGGATCCAAGATAGATAGATATGACCAACCTTGTAGGCATCGCTCTATATACATAGTGGTGTCTTTGAGGTATGGCATGAAGGGATTGGGTGTCAGAAATGATGCCGTCCAGCACAAAAGCTATTGCTGTGTAATGCTGTCAGGAAATTGATATTGCTTTCCACCGTGCACCCATAAGAAAAGATGGGTTGAATATTATTATTAGTATTGCCAGTAGTAGTAGTTCTTGTCGCAGGTAATAGCGTTACTAGCAGAATTTGTTTAAATTTAAGTTCAATCTGTAGGGTTTCGCAGAAGCAGTTATGTTCAAGATGATATGGCTACAAAAACCACAAGAAAATGATCGCGATTTGCCCTATGTATGTACGGTAGAAAGGGGAGATTTAACCCACAGTATCACGAAAGTTCAGATGGATGCACCTAGGAACAGAAAACAGCAAGTAAATATGAGGCTATAACTCACTAGAATTATATTTTGCTAGACACTTTTTAATTTATTGACCTATGGTCATCACATGTGCTTTCGTGACCGCTATATCTGGTTCTCTAAACCGTCTAATGAGTAAATAAAGGTCTTCAGATTGGGAGTAAAGAGAAACAGTGCCACAGACTTTTGAATGGAGCTGAGAAATGTAGTTTTGATTCTTCATAAGTAAAGTAAAATAAGTTTCTAAAGGAATTTGTTTCAGGAAAGATGAATTTTTGAAACCTTCTTTGAGCAATTATGACAGATAAAAAGCATGTTATTGCTGAAGAAATAACCACAAATTAAGAAGTTTACGAGTGAAAAGTTTTAACATTGTAAGGTGGTTCTAAGAGACCCATCTTTGTATGGACCTCATTCTTCCATTGTATGCAGCCTTTCTCACACTGAGAATTCTGTCCAAACAAACAAACAAATTCTTCACGGTTAGAAAGCTTTGAAAGCTGGATTATTCAAATATCCAACTCTATGTTATTCTTCCTTTTGAACACTTCTGTTCACCATTAAATTGAGAGAGTGGTGTCACTCATTTACGCTTTCGCTGCTCGTTTTGAACGCTGCATTTTCTATCCATACCAGTCATGGAAGATCTCCTTCACATGCTCCGTTGCAGATATATGGGAGAAGAGAATTTGTGAGTAAAAATCTATTTTTTTTTTCTTCTCTTTTCTCGGGGAATGATGCAAGTTGAAATCTTTGATGTAAACATCTCTGGAGGCATGGCTTTTTGTTGCTGATGTCAGAAAAAAAAGGCGTTTAAATCGCTGGACTGGACACACGAAGAATGGAATCCAAACTTAACATCGGCATAACACAAACACCTTTAAACGGACAAACTATTTTACTGAAATAAGGACTTCTGCAAAGACTCAGACCTTTTTGTACTTCTGTTTGAATTTGTTTCTATTATAATTTATATATACGTATACTGTATTATCAGAGTTCACGCCAAAATATATATAAATAACAGGTCGTGTGAGGCTTATAGAACTGTTCAGTTAGCTCTTCTTCACTGGTTCTACACTTAGTCAGTTCTTAAAACATAAATATGTAATTTCTTACATTTCTTGGATCTCAGAGGGTGTGTAAATTGAAAATTTTTTACGTATATATATATATTTAAAAAAAAAAAGTTCTAAGTGATGAACTGATCAACATCCAGGTCAAACCACTTAAGCTAAAGTATTAAAGAAGAATTTTTGGAAAATTGACGGGGAAGGGGGGGAATAGAGGCAGCAATTTCGGAATAGTTAGATGTCCATATCTGCGAATCTCAGAAGGGCAGATATGTAATATTTGGTACATGGATTCCCCATTTAAAGCAAATAGACACATGTTTCATCCTCTTTGTGGTATTGTCTCTACAAGCAAGGGAAAAAGGCGTGAAGAAAGAAAAAAAAGGTGTGATCACAATTTTATAACACGATGACCACATCTCGAAATCTTTTAAAGTTAGAAACATGAAATTTGGTACTTAGCTGACCCGACTAACCCGACCCGACCCGTTTGAGAGCACTATGGTCACGACATTGGATGAACGCCAAAATGCACTCCCACGTGTACCGAAGTCTTACACGTTAACCACTAGCTAGATCAAGCGGGGGATTTGTATATGTATCTTAATGAATATTTGGCACTTTTGAGGTTTGGTTATTTCTTTTTATAACTGGTACCAATCTCCGACGAGGGAGAATTTTTTTTCTTGCTTTAGTTCTATGTGAGGAAATTCTTCTTCAAGGTCAGTGTTCTCACCTGCTCGGACTGCAAGGGGTCTTCTCGGAAGGCAGTAGCAAGAGTCTCTTGGCGGAGACAAAAGGAAATCGTTTAACTACAATGATAAGGGTTGAGGAAGCGGGAGAACACCTGTAATTTTTTCCAACCCTTCAACTTTCATTCCAAAATAGGTTCTTATGATTCCGGGACCCGCGCCACTTTGATTTTTCTTTCTCGGTAATTAAAACGTATTTTACAGTATATATAGTTGCAAGTAAGAAGATACATAATATGAATTTTGTAATTTAAAATTTAAAAATACAGTATGATAATTAATTATAAAGTACTAGTTTTATTTCACCACTTTCAACCCAACAAATGAAATTCAAACAATTCGCACCCTGGGTCTTGGTCATCAATACTGCGTCTTATTCTTTGTCTTGCACAGTCAAGTCTTGGTCCTGCATTTCGTAGTCTTGGTGGTCTTTCATGCTATAGAAGAGCCAAGAATGCTCGCCTCATCGGTACAAATGAAGACCAAGTATGGTTTTGATTATGGTCTTTCATACTATACGAAAAGCAAGAAAATATGTTTGGTGAAATAAAATGAAATATTCAGTTTAAGATCCTCGATTCTGCACCGAGGCTAAGGGATATGGTGACCATGAGAAATGAATGAAATGGTGGAATGAAGAAAGTGGGAGGAAACAGGAGAATCCCGAGAAAACCCACTACACGGCGTTTTCCACCACAAAGCCCACTTAGCACAAGCTGGGATCGAACCATGGACACCATGCACCAGAGATGAATTCTCTACCACTGAGCTACCGCGGCCCTGCTTGGGCTTGGTCGTCCATATCCAATCTTTCTTTTGGCCTTGCTTAAACAACTTCTAGTTTTGTTCTAAATCCATACTCCATATTGGTGTAGATATTAATGTTACAATCGATCGGTAAAATCAACCTTCCACATTTAAAAATTAAAGTACACACAAGTACAAAAATAAACATTTACCATAAAACACTAGCTGCAAGTGTTCAAAATAGATTTATGGTTTCTATAAAATCAATTGAAAATTGCTATTTTTAATTAGGCAGCTAGTGAAAAACAGCAGCTTTGGACTCCAGCCGAGTTTAAGCTCAACCTAAACTCAGTTGACCAAAGTGAACTGACCCGACTAACCCGACCCGACAACCCAACCCGAGCTGACCCGATTGACCCGACCCGAGTAGCCTGACCCAACAACCTGACCCGAGCTGACCCGACTGACCCGACCCGACAACCCGACCCGACCCGAACCGTAACCCGACCCGTTTGAGAGCACTAATCACGACAAATTATCGTATGGATGGCAAGCCTGTAAACATTATCTTTTTGGAGGGCAGGAGTTTTTCGCGAAATGTACGAAGCCTTCGAAAGTTTTTTGATCCCTCATTTGCTGGGCGCCTCTCAAATCCTGGTACAAAATCTTTGTGCAAGCGTTTTTCACATTCTAGGATTTTCAAAGGAAACAGCTATGTATGAACCTTTTTATGCTCATTTCCATAAGAGTTTGAAGGAAGTTGTGATGCAGTCAAGATGGTACTGTCAGTGTGATGAATATTTTACTTGCACAGAGATATTTTACTTGCCTTCAGTGTGATCATAAAAGATTTTTTTTTTCTTTTTCGAAATACGGATTGGTAATCAATGATAGAAGGCTACAAATGAAAGAAGAAAATGTGGAAGTGTGCAAAGCAGACGAGATACACAAGAAGATACTGCGCTAATTTATTGTATGAATGTTTTCCCTTTTTCTTCATGTATATGTGTTTTTGATGTATAGCTAATGTGTGTTTTGTAATAGCAATCGTGAAGATACTTTGCTAGTGCATTTTAAGTTTTTGGACTTGTATAAAAAAGAAAGAAATAATTAGTTGCTAGTAACTGCATAAAGAATAACTTCATTTCGTTGTCCTAAGTAGTATTATTGCTTAGTACTTATATTGGGCTTATATTAGAGTTTGTCTAACTTATATTAGAGCTTGTAAAATAATTTATTTAGCGACAAAATGAGAGATTTTATATCTAAACTGCAAATGGATACTACTTGTCCTTTCTGACTGCTCAGTAGGCGCACGTGGTTCTCAATGCTGTGCTGCCACCTATTGCGTCGGATATTGAAACACGAAATTATTAACTGCAAGTAAATATCAGTTTATAAAATTAAATGACACAAAAGACAACTAAAAAGAATTCTCTCAATAACGAGCAGGTCCACTACTCAAGTTGACATTCGAGTAAAACAATGTGCATTTATTTATACTCAAATTTTCAACGTGTGGAAAGGATGGATTGTTTACCATTGCAGAGAGTGAGAAATGAGCCACTATAATTGGCTGAACGTGCTGTTGCCACAGAAATAGTTCTTCTTGCCTGATTGTTATGACCACGTGCAGGAAGGTAAAAACAGAGGAAAGCAACTGTCAGGAAGGACAAGTTGTATCAAATGGATTGTGAAAGTGCTACAAAATACGAAATTTTCAATTTCAAATTGCGAAAAACTCCTGTTCCTATCTATTTGCGACAGGCAGCGTCACAAGGGCGCCCATGTTGTGGTTTCCAAGGGGGAGCAAGTATAAGCAACGTTTCAAATATAGTTTCAAATTTTGCTATAACTAATGTAAAAATTCTATTACGTTTTCGATATTTTCAAGTACAATTTCCTCTTAGAGGGACGAGCCTTGAGCAGCGACACCTATTAGAACGACTGCTTATCAGTGTTCTTAGTTTGAGGGAAATTTGCCTAATCTAGGGAAATTTCGTAGGTGAATTTAGCAAAAAGGGAAAAGGGATTTTTTTTATAAAACATGAAAATCCAGGGAAATTCTAGTGCTGACTGACTGGCCAATATAAATACTTCAATTATTCTTTGTTCTTCAGAAATAAACCAACACAGTAGAAATAGTGTGTGTCTGTTCAAAGTAGTATAATTAGCATCCATTGTTGGCGGGTGTAAATTATTTGTTTTTTTTTCTTTTTAAGAAAGTGAAGGAAAAAATAAAATAAAATAGAAAAAAAACCAAATGTGATTGTCATTTCTTAATCTTAACACATTATTTCTGTCATCTGAATTGAACACTCATTAAACTAGGAAAAAATTGATAAGAAAAGGGAAAATTTTGGGTCAGCCGAGGGAAATTTTCTTAAGGATACTTGCGAACACTGCTTCTTAATGTTAGTAATTACCGTGAAGCATTCACATTGTTTGTCTTCTATACTTAAGATTTAATTTTACTTGAATTAAATTTGTACATAGCCTCCTGGGCTATTCGAACCCATTAATTAGAATAAATAGACCGCATTCAAGCCTTTAATCTCAACTGCTGCCTTTAGAGATGTAATATTTGATTATTAATCTCTATCCATCACGACTCTGGAACTCACTCATAGAATAATTAACACTTTTGATCAGAGTATATACACTTATATATTAAAAATTAGAATGCAGTGTAACGGTTTCGACAACTTAACGTTATCTTCATCAGACACCCGAAGCCGTTACACTGCATTCCAGTTTTTAATATATAAGTGTATACACTCTGGTCAAAAGTGTTAATTATTCTATTGATTATTAAATATTAAAATTTCATGTCACAATACTTAAATTTCAGAAAGTAAGGGAGTTTTAATTATGATGTGACTTCACTTGATATTGAAGACGCTGTCAAATCCAGAGGGATTTTAAAGACGGCATATATTCCTAGAATATTACCAAGATATCACTAGAAACGTAGTACATTGACTTTTTCGATAAATTACCATTTATTGTTTAACGTATATGCTGTGTATACGTGTAAAGAGATATGAAATTCCATATAAGAATGGGAAATACAACAGTTGGATAAATCGTGACAATTAGAGGAACTGTACCAAACCCGGGCCCGGGTCCATAAAGCGGGCCCCCTCAATTGCTGCTCCGGGTATTGGCGTAGAATGCTAGAAATAAGCTGAATTGTAGTTTAACGTTACTGTTGCATGCAGCGCTAGTTCCTGTGTTGATCAGTTAATCCTTTGTTCTGCAATCAACATCTGACGAGTTTTCATGCAGTGGAAAGTTTTGAAGCTCCGACGAGCAAGCATTGTTTTCCATAGTTAGTAAAGAGATAAGTGAGCCAACTATGTATTTATTTAATCTTAATGATAAGAGGTATGTTCTATGTAATTAGCTAGTAATTTAGACGTAGGATTGACAAATTATTTGCAGCGAAAGTAAAAACATGTATGGTCGTAAAGTGGGCCCCCTTGTCAATCCTAAAGCGAGCCCCTACTATGTTGTGCAAAAGTAAAAGATATGTTTCATACCAAATTCTCATAATTCGTGCAATTTATCTACAATTTTCAAGAGGACGAAAATGCCCAAAACAAAGCTGAAACTAATAACACAATATCGTGATCGAGGGCATGGCAGTGTTAAGTCATTATCAAGATCCTATGATCCAGGAAAGTAAAAGACAGCTGAAGGTGAGAGGAAGAGCCAAGGAAGACGATTCTGATTGTGGCTCAATCTCTGATATAAGGAAGCATCAACAATATTCTCAACTTTAAACGTTCCACCTGGGAAAACATCGTCCACGGATGACGATGCCACATGCATGTTCTGCACTGAAAATTTTTCGAGTTATACGAGAGTTGAACTGTGGGTCCATTGTGTCATGTGCTCTTAGTGGGCCCATGTAGATTGTGAGGAGACTGGCAAAGTCATTTATATTTGTGACTTTTGCCAGTATTAGCAATCTTAACTTTGTGAAACATTTCATTTATCACGTTTAATTTGGAAGTTTTGGTTCTGAAGTTTGAGGATTTTTTTTTAAGGATAAGTAGGTTGGAGAAAGAGAGATGTTTAGATTTCTTATTTCTACCAGTAGAATATTGAATATTTCAGTTTTGAAAGTTTCAGTCTTCAAGTTTAGTCTATACGAAAGATTGTTCTGGAGTTTAAAAAAGAAAAAAAAGACATTTTGATTTGCTATTTCCGCCAGTAAAATGTGGAATATTTAAGTTTAGACATTTTCAGTTTATAAGTTTAATCTATTTGAAAGGTTGTGCTGGAGTTAAGAAAAATATTTTCAGATTGCATTTTGGTCACTAGAATGTGGAATATTTAAGTTTTAAGTTCAATTTTAGTGTGTTCTTTACTTTTCGGAATTTGTTTCAATTTCTTCCAATAAAGTCTTTTAAACATTCATATTTCATTTTATTTCAATCCCCAGTGTTTAGGATGTTGTTTTTAGCTTAAATACGTAACTCATTTAAAGTAATACAGGTTTTCGCTTTGGGTAATTTATCTAAATTTAAAGGGGCCCGGTTTTGGAACAGTTTTTTCGAATGCCGAAAATGCAGTCCATATGAAAATCCATTTTTTCTCAACCCATTTTTGCCTTGATTGTGATGGGAAGAAACAAGCAAAACAATTACATATCATATTATTTTCAGCCTGAATAGCATTTTTTTCTGATTGATACTTTCTTAGATATATGGAAAAAACAAAATGGGGGCCCACTTTTGGTACAGTTCCTCTATATAAAAAAAAGTGGTTGTTATTTGTGACAGCCAAATGACAGTCAAACCGTTCTTTTCCCCCCTTTGCAATATGTACAGGGAGAACAGAGTTATATTTTGTCAATTGCTGTTCCCCCTGATGCGTCGTTATCCTAGTATTGCGTTTGTAAACTGTGGGAACGAGCAGGTGGTAGATGGAAAGCTACATGCGTAATGCTACCAATTAGGGTTGTGATTCAAAATTACAAAATGTCATGTACTTTGAACTTCCCCTATCTTTCCAATCCTACAGGGGTTAAATGAGGTTTTAATTAATTATCTCCAGTTCTCTTTTTTTTTCTTTTTTAATAGTTGTTAATATGAAGTAACATTCGAATAATAGTCGCAGTGCATATATACATTTTCTTCCCCTTTTTGTATGTTTAATAATAGTATATTGTTGTATGTTTGTAATTTTTTAGTTTTGCTTAACTAAGTGGTATCTTTGTAGATAAAATCGAACATAACTGCTTGATTGCAGCTGGGACTTTTTAAATCAGACTATATAGAACTTTGCACAATGTAACAAGGAACATTGTGTAGTTTTCTGTTTCGAAAGAAAAGGGGGCACTGTGCCTCACTGGTACAGTGCTTACCTTTGGTACGTAGGTTTCCGTGGTTCGATACCCGGACAAGTATGTGGTGGACATCCTGTCCGTGGGGTCCCGTTTCCTCCCACTCTGTCATTCCACCACCAATTCCACCAATTCTTCCATCATCATTTACTTTAATCATCGTCTCCCTTAGTCTAAAAGGGCATAATCGTGGGACGTTGAACTGAAAGATTTCATTTCATGTCTTCGCTTATTCTCACATCTGTTTGTCCACGGATGGCACGTATTTGAGGCTTATTGCGATCGACCTAATAATTAGAATAAAAATTTTGTCAGTTCAAATTATATGATTGCATAAATACTACCATAGATAATGGGGGCATACATTTTGGTTATGCTCTGCTAAGTTGGTCAACAGACTAGTTTTGCCTAAAAAGGACAGATAATGAATTAATGTAGTCAATAATGAATTAATGACGGAAGTAAGAAAAAAGAAAGAAGAAAAGAAAGAACCTTTGGAGAAATGCTACCTTTTTTGGCTCTTACATGAATCTGTCAGTACTAAGAGATTCCTCGCGAGTATATGTGACTCGTGATATAATCGTTCTGCTCGTTTTTAGCACGGAAGACCCTGGTTCGATTCCTGGTGGATCTCCTCTAGGTCCACGTCTCATATGGCCTCACTGCTGAAAGAGAACCTAACTCAAATAAACCATCAATCAACCTCCAGTACTAATGTTATGCTGGATGCTGAAAGAAACACGCGATGGGGCAAAGGCGTAGTGTTTGAAATCGACAGGGCTACAAATGGTGTTGAAAAAAACATTTTAAAAAAGAGCAAAACGCGTTTAAAACACGAAAAAGGTGTTCAAAATGTTTTTAAAATGTTTTAAAATAGAGAAAAACATGTTTTAAACATTTTGAACATTTTAAAACATGATTTTAAACATATATTTCAAAATCGTGTAATAACTTATTTGTTAAGACTTTTTGCTCTTTACTTGCAACCTTTATTACAGATCATCTTGTATATACCGTTTAGTGCAACATTGATAAAAATAAAATGGTTTGGCTAAGAAATTGCTTTTATATAGTCTTTCTAAAATGAATTTTTGTCGGCCATATTGGATTCAAGGTGATTTTCTAATATATAATATTTTCGTAGTCCACTAGTGATAATGCACCTTTATATAGTACCAAATTTCGTTTTTGTAGCACCAGAGGTTTTGCAAATGACTTCTGAGTGTTCATATCGGATTCAAAATGGTGACTTTCTATTTCCGTAAACTATAACTGATAAAGATTTTTTTTTCTAAGCTAAGTTCCTTATGTAACATCAGTGGTTTGCAAAACGACTTTCGAATGACCATTGGATTTATCATGGCATTCTTTGCGGCATTTGGCTCAAATAATTGTATTTTTATCGGAATTGTACACACATGTGCATAATTTTTACTCAATTGGTTCCCTGAAGGAGAGTGAAATTTTAGTTGCAAAATTTGATTGCTATTTCTTAATACTGATGCTAATAAAATTATTTTAAAATAATAAATTTTTGAAAAGTAATGTTTGAAGCATACTTCATGTTCTGCTAACTTTAGAATATTTTCTGCGAAGCTTACGTTTTTTTTTTTTTTAAGTCAATAATTGTATTGAAGAAAAGTAATATTTGGGACATCCAGAGCACAATGGATCCAAGTCCATTTTCAATAAGGTTGAGTGTTGTTCAGCAAATGAATTCTATTTCAAAGCGTAATGTAATATCTAGTGCTGTCGAAATCGCTTTTTTAAAAAAACCGAAAACCAGTTTTTGAAAAAGTGAAATTTCATAAAACCGAAATGTCAGGTTTGAAAACTGCTTTTGCGGTTTCGGTTTTGAAAACAGCATTTGCGATTTCAGATTTGAAAACCGCTTTTGCGGTTTCGGTTTCAAAAGCCGCATTTGCAGTTTCGGTTTTGAATATTACATTTTCGGTTTTCGGTTTTCAGAAAACCGGTTTTCTCAAAACTGGAAACCAAAAATGTCACAAAAATTCGAAAGCACTAAGATATACCTTATTTTCTATTTAGCTGTGACTTGGACAACCAACGAACTATCTCTTTCTCACAGTGCTGCACATTTTACCATAATAATCTTGGAGCAAATAAAAAAAGTTAAAACATACATATAAATCAATACAATTGTCTCGATTGATAGACGCTTTCACAATTGTTAAAAGGTGTAATTAAAAACAGCAAACATTGTTTCTGCATTGAAAAGGAAAAACATGGTTTCGCTTATAAAACCGCAAACACGGTTCGGAAAGAAGTTTAGCGGTTACCGTTTGGATTTCCGTTTTTGCGGCTTCGGTTTCGAAAACCGCATTTGCGGTTTCGATTTTAAAATCCGCATTTGCGGTTTTGGTTTTGAAAACCACATTTACGGTTTCGATTTCCAAAACCGCATATGAGGTTTCGGTTTTGAAAACCGCTTTTGCGGTTTCAGTTTCGAAAGCCGCATTTGCGGTTTTCGCTTTTCAGAAAGCCGGTTTTCTCAAAAACCGAAAACCGCAAATGTCACAAAAATTCGACAGCACTAGATATCTTCGCAGTCAAGAGCCCAAAATAAATTAAACTAAAACCAGGTGAAAGGGCGTGGGCTAGTTTCATATGACAGTCACTAGACATTTTTGTCAGTGGAGGGCAGGAAGGCAGCCGCTCTCAACCCCAGCCTGAATTTCAGGTTTTGGGGGCCAGTACGGCAGGTTTAGAAACCTTTTGATAAGTAAAGTCCAACAGAAACAAGTTTGAGGTCCTTACACCGGATAAATACGGAGGAAATACAGAAATACAGATGATCAAAACTTGCTTAGGCCCAATTTCCAGAATTTTAAGCAGGAATGAAACTCGAAAGTAGATCCACGTTGGGAATCCTTGGGGGGAAAAAATACAAAAGAGCAATACAGGCCTATAGCTCCTTACGGTCAAGGGAAATTATAAGTATATTATAAGTAATCAAAATCCGTATTTATTCGATGTAAGGACTTCAAATTTGTTCTGTTAGACTTAGCTCAACAAAAAGTTTCTAAATCTGCATTAATGCCTCCAAAATCTGAAATTCAGGATAGGGTGGCGGATGAATTCTAAACGGACGCCCCTCTCTAGCGGAAATCATATAAAACTCTAGATTGCACCAAGTCACGTAGTTTTTCTTTCTTTCGTTTCGGATTCGTGGTTGCGAAGATATGACGTTTTCCATACGTGTATTCTTTTTGACATGCCCTGCATTTATTTAATGTAATTATGCATTACTGACTATGGCATTCGGAGTTTGACTTTTTAATCTTTCCGACGCTGCAGCTACACAATATAATGTTAATATCTTAAATTTGTGAGCAGGGAGGAGGAAATTAGCCATCTGTTCCCTCGTTCCAGAAACGCCCTTGTTTTAGCGATTGTCCTACGAAACTCTAGTCCACACCACATCCTTTCACGTGTTTTTTGTTTAATTTATTTCGGACTCGTGACTACAAAGATACCATGTTTGCTGAGCAAAAATGAACCTTTTTGAAAATGAACTTGGATTCCTTGTGCTCTGAACACCTCATATCTAAAAATATTTTTAAAGAAACTAAGTTGGAGCCAAATCTATCCTGCAACCAAGGGTGTTCGAAACGCATAAAATTGGTTTGATTGATTACAGTTTTACATCAATGTCAAGGATATATGAGACAGGGCTAATTGTTTCAAGTGAGGCGTGGAAGACAATACCTGGGTTCGGTTTTCTGCGGGAGCTCATGTGGTTCGGATTCTAGTTAATCAGTAGGTCCCGTTTCAATAGCCTCGCTGCTGAAAGGGACGTTAAAATCAACTCATTTAAAGTGGAACCCGAACCACTAATTTTGAAATTTTACTTCAGATGCAGTCAAAATCTATACAACAAATTCCAGACGTCTCGTGCCTCTACCCTCAAAATTTAATGTTAAAAGACAGAAAATTGCGCTCTATAGCATGATACATACATACATACAGACAGACGAACAAATGTAGATCAAGTCATCCCAGGAGCCTCACTAACGTTCGGTAATGATGTGACATTGTATCAGGCTTTGTTTTCTGAATACAACACCACAACTTGTTTCCATGATAATTCTTTTATTTATTTTTTAATATCAGTTCTACAAGTAATCCAACTTTCGACTACGATACTTTTTCGCAAGTTAACTGATAAGCATTTGAGCACTACAAACAAGGGGAAAAAAGAGAAAATAAATTGTAGATCACCATATTGACTGCTGTAGCCACGAAAAATCAAAACAGTCAAGGCTTTATTTATGAACCAATCTGTGCCCTATTCAAAAATTCATGTTTCAGAATCGTAAGGTATTCACGGAACAATTTTGATAGAGGTAGTTGATGAGTACTTCAAATCATATGCTCATAGCCAAACTCTCTCTAAAACAAATTGTTGCCTGAGTACGGTACCTTAGGATTCTGAAACATGGCTTTTTGTATGGGACATTAGTTCCTCAGTGAATTCTTGACCTGACTACGGTAGGTCTCATAGTTTTGGAGCTATGGACCTTTAAAGTTCATTTTTCATGTTTTCAGCAGCTTATAACTCCGAAAGGAAGCATTTGTGTACCCAGGATAGTCTATACCTTTTGTCTTATCTTGGTGTCAGGAATCACCTCCCAAAAATTTACGGTGTTGTTTTGAACGTACATATAAACACCTTATATATATATATATATATATATACTATAGATCTCATATTTATGTATAATCGTTCTTGGTGTCTAGCATAGAAAAATTCAAACATTCGCTTTTGTTCAAGAGGTATGATATGGAGTAAGAGCGAATGGGCATATTAACATTACAATACAGGGCAAATTAAAGTTATAGACCCGATTTTCGAAATTTATTCTCTGAAATCTGATAAACATATGTTATTGTGAGACATGTGCTTGGAAAGGCAAATTTTCAAAGTTTAGTTTGCACGCAGTGTTTCCACTTTCTAGTGCAAAGAGTCAGCAGCGAGCAGTTAAGGAAAATAGCGTTGACGCAGTGCATCTCCGAAAGATTTACCTCTGCTTCGTTGGCCACTTCGTTCCCCCGACTTAGCTTCATGTGATTTCTTCACGTCAGGTTTTGTAAAGGGTCATTGTTACGTACCACCACTTCCAACAATATTAGATGACCAGCATCACAGCAGCCATTGCTGATATTGACCGTAACATGCTATAGTGCTGCCAAAATGTCTTGAGCCGTGGCAAAAATGTGAACTAAAGCTCACACCTGCTACACACCCACGCGTTGAGCCAATAAAGGTTCAGCTGTTGCTAAGCGAGAGAGTCTTAGCGAAAGGGAGTGGAATTCCTTCAGCTGATAGCAGCGCTTGGAATGGAAGACTAGGTGTCAAGTCAATGCGGTATATCTATACAAAAGATTTAGCAGTAGATACACTATCGGCTTAATATATGCGATGTTACGCAAGGTGCTCAGATAGAACACTTGTAATATGTTTGAAGAACACTTGGACAGTTTATCTTTCTTATGTCCCACAATAACATATGTTTATTAGATTTCAGAGAATAAATTTCTGAATTCGGGTCCATCATTTCGACTTGTCCTATATTGTAAATCCGATCAGCGTGATCATCTGATCTCGTAATCATCTGTCTCCCTTAGCCTAATGGGCATAATTCTGGGACGTTAAACTGAAAGATTTCATTTTCTTCCCAATAGCGTGACCCTACTACTACTACTACTACTACTACTACTACTACTACTACTAATAATAATAATAATAATACTGTAATAATAATAATAATAATAATAATAATAATAATAATAATAATAATAATAATAATAATAATAATAATAATAATAGTTGCCCCTATAAATGTGTCTGCCACTCAACTTGCCCCCCCCCCTTTCACCAAGAAATTAAAGCTGACGTTATTGGCTTTGACTCTTACGAAGCAGTCACTGGTAGAAGCACTTAATTCTCTTTTTTCAATTCTAGGCGTTATATTTTTGTCTTGTTTTTGGAAACCACTTTTAGGGAGCTTACCCTTCCAACATAACGCTGTATCAAATTACATAACTCAATTTCTCCCTCGAGGTAAATGTATAGTTTCTAACCAGTGATTCACGATCCCTCTCTCTCTCTCTCTCTCGCTCTTTCTCTGCATGTCTTTCCCTTTTTCTGTATGTCCGTCTATCTTTCAAAATTACAGCGTCATTTCCGGAATCGGAAAATAGTCCTTTCACTCATTCTTTATCACTCGCTGCTCTTGTTTACGTCAATAAGCCATCCAGCACTCTTGGGGAGGATTTCAACCCTTTACTCATGCATGCGCACACCCTTCCTTCAAACAGCCAGAATCCCTTTTGGTTTGAGAGCAGCCAAAATCGCCCAGCAGGTTAGATTAGAACAAAAGCGAGGCCCCCACCCTACGCCCAAAGAATACAAGCGAGTGCTCGCTAATGCTCTCCATTGAAATGGTAATCCCGTAGAGTTTTAGTTATACACGATCCGATAAACAGTCGTCATTCTACACGACCACGAAAGAGACAGCCCAGCCTCCGATTGTTCAACAAGATGGCGGCTTGACAGCCCGTGTAACATAAACCTCCTCCTCTTGGATCCCCTCTTCCTCCCCTGCTCCCTTTGCACCCATATATGCATCAGTCCTCCTGCGTCGTTTTTATTAATTATTAAAATCGTAGGAGGAGAGAGAATGGACGGTCTGAGCCGGAACGAATGAAAAATTTCGTCTCGCTTTACCCTATCAACAACCATCGAGCGCTCCAGCGCACGTCAACTGTTTTAATCGACTTTTGATTTCTTCTATCAAGCGCGAACAAGGAACAGCAATTTGTGAATCGCTTATGTTGATTGCCCTCGGTTCCGACAGAGGAACAATATTACATTGCCTTTCCCCTCTTCGCTCTTCATCTTTCCCTCTCAAGAAGACGAAGGAACAAAAACAAATGACAATCAAATCAAGGGGATTCGTTAGTATATTGCTTTCATATATACCTTTCCAAATTGTATTTATATTTTAACCTAGTTAATACGGTAAAAATTCAGCTGAAGATTGGTTTTATCATTTCTTTTTAAATAGAAGTGGAAAACATTGTATTTATTTTGAAAGTTTTAGTGTGTTGGCAATTACGTAACTGCGAATATGAAATGTGCTTAACATAAATGAATTGAGGTAATGGAATAGTTTTTAAAGTGTACTAAACGTGAATCCTAAACATTACTGTTTTTTAAAAAATCTTTTATAAAATTCAAAATAAAGAAGATTTTTTTTTTGTCTCAAATGGGGAAATGGGACTAGGCGTATGAAAGCATTGGGTACTCTAAGTGGTTCCAATCGTACCCAATCTTAGAGCACTTTATCAAAACATCAACTAATTAACTAACTCTATGGCTTGCAAACCTGGAAGTTCAATGCCGCATTCAGGAATACTTTACATTGGCCTCTGTCCTTAGCCAACTGAATGCAGTTCCTACTTTGTATTTATTTCTGCAAAGTCCATCTTAATATTGTCCTCCCATCTGGGCCTAGATTTTCCTAATGCTTGTTTTCTGATTGGATTTTAAGTGAAAACTTTGAAAGCGTTCCTACTTTCTTCCATCCTGGCTACATGACCTGCCCATCTGAATCTTTTAGACTTTACGAATATGCGTCTCAGAATTTTATTTTCAAATACTTTCAGTGTACGTTCTTCCTTCAGAGTAAGTCACCATGTTTCGCAACCATGCAGGACAACAGGCATGGTTATCGTTTTATATATTTTAAGCTTCAATTTCCTCGACAGAATTCGCGACGACAAAAGATTTTGAACTGAATAATAACACGAATTCCTTGCGTTCAGTTAATATTTAAGTTCTTTGTGGATATGATTTTAGGCTATTAATATTGATCATAGATATTTGGAAGTATCCACTTTATCGAAAATATTATATGATACTTTGACGCAAAACATGATTTCTAAAATCATATCTTTTCTTTACCTGTTAATTTTTTCTTTAAAAAACTTTTTATTATAAGATGTTTTGACAATCGATTCTTGAAGTCTGTTGTTTATTTTAACCGTCTTCCAAAAACAGGCTGTTGGTTTGACTACTATGTATGTATGTTTGTTTGTAGGTATATTCACCATTATCTCGAGAATCGTTGATCATATTATGATGCAGTTTTCACTAATGAAATTAACTATTCCCAAGAGTGTTTCTTACGTATTAAATATTTGAAAATTTTTAACAATTAAGGAACTAAAAAATTAAATATTTCCTGCAGTGCCTGATGAAAAAAAAAGTCTTATGGGAAATACACGCAACCAGATAATCAAGGAAGTAAGGTGGGCTGCATGTAACTAAGGGGTCGAGAACGTTTTTGTAGCCAGCTTTCTCCAGTTTGATGATGAACGTTAACGTTATTGGCGATGTCATCACTACTTACACGCCGATCTTCCTTAACGTTTGTCAGAATATCATCCACTTTTTCTGTGATTGGTCGCCTACTTGGACATAGAAATTTCCAGAAGGAAAGCGAACGAGCCATCTTTTGGCTGTTGCTTTTGGTAACTTACCTTGCCCATAAACAGGACAGATTTCTCCACGCTCCTGGGCAACACTTGCTCTTTCATTGAAACAAGATTGTAAAATGTAGTGCAGTTTTGCAGAAAGTTTACTCATCTGCATAGTGCGTTACTTTATGTATGATTATAAGAATTCAAATGCATTTTGAATATCCATCATTTTAGCTTCAACTGTCAGCTGTCAAATTACGTTAAGCCGAGCAGGGTGCGACTTATTTACCCTGCGTTTTGGGACACTTACGCCATCTCGTGTGCAAATGACTCACTTTTTAAACTATGTGAGATTTTGATGCGATTTTCAATAATGTAATGAGCTATTTCCAAGGGAGATTTTTACCTATAGTAAAAAGAAAAAAACAGTTATTTTGATAATTATTATCCGTTTCTTTACGAATTTTTCGTAGACAGGAACGTATGCAAGGGGTGGGTACGGGGGTGTATATCTCCCGAAATCTAGACTTTTCTGTAAATTTAGTCTAATTTTAGGAGTCACTTTACAGATTTTAATTCAATTTATCCTTATATTGTATTTGGACCCCAGATGGTTTAGGTTCCTAGAAATAAATTCCTGCGTACGTCCTTGCGTTGAGAGATCCATTTTATAGTTTTTTTTTTTTTTTGCGCTAGTGTTCTACATTTAATTTAGTTGTCTAACTAAACTACTGGGATAACAGAAAAGTGGAAATAAAGACAATAAAAGATTTCAAAATGCACTAAAAGACAGAAGCTATAGATTTTTAAAAGAAAAATAATCGATTTCCAAAACACATTAAAAAGCATATATATATATATATATATATATATATATATATATATATATATATATATATATATATATATATATATATATATATATATATATATATATATATATATATAGATATAGATATATATATAAAGTGTTTACAAGTATATGATCCAACTTTAAGAATACAGTACACTAAAACGACAAAAAAAAACAAAAAAAAAAAACAGGAAATAACAATAAAACACATAAGAGCACAAAATAATTTATTAGTACAATCTATATATTTTTTTAAGTGGTGCCAAGCTACATGTAATAATGCCTGATAAAATTACCATCGAAATAATTTTATATTAAGTATTAATTTATTCAGTTTGACACAACTTCAGCATTTTTCTGCACAATTCTAATGAATTGCCTTATGATTTGTAGCGCTTTATTATTATTATTTTCTGCTTTGGATGTAGAGAACACTCGAAACAAAATAAGAAGCAAATTCAAATATGAAAAAAAAAAGGTCACATCGTGAGTATTCCGCTGAAGTGTTCTCTATAACTATACTGACTAACGAAATAGTGGTTATAGAAAAACCTCAGCGGAATACTCACGATTTGGCAATAAGGTAACACATCTCTCTTACATGTTAGCTTGTATATTTTGCTCCAAGTATAACTACTTAATTAACTTTACAGTAAAGCGATAAAATATAGTGACAATTACGTATCTAAAAATATTGTGTTCTAATCGGGTTTACATCAGTTAGCCTTTATATCTAGAGGCCTTCTCCTCGATCTGAAACTTGAGGACGCGCCATGTCGTAGTGACAGAAAACCTACGTTACATGGATCGGGTTTACATATCTATACAAAATATATCAGACTTCCTTATGTTATTTCCCTGTTTTTGGAAATATTCAAACTAAAATTATACTAAACGGAAAGCTAGTTAATTGCAATTCGAATGTGATGTAACTCGTATTTCTACTTTAATTAAGGACTAGGTTATATGCTTCTAAGTAAAAAAATCTATGATTTTGCCAGAAAAGTGATGAAAAGGGGAAAAGTTTTAAATGTATTTATGTACCAAACCAATGGTTGTCGAGTTGCAAAAATTTGTGTGAGCACTTACTTTGACATGCTAAATACAATCAAAGAAGAACAAATTAAGTTATTTTCTGCTTCATACGAACGTTTGTTTGCTAGTGTTAAGTTTGCCATTATAGCAGTAATCACCAACAAGTATAAATCCGCGTGAAGGCTTTAACAGATTCTGACAAACACATCCATACCTCATCCAAAGATAGTGCGAACTTGCATCTATTCCCTGTAGGATGGGTTCCTAAAGCCTTCGACTGTTCGTCTTCATCCCCATATGTCAGGGACGTACAGAGGATACTTAACAAATGTTATTACTTGTAGATTAAGGAGAATAAGATAGCTGAACGGAATTCACTTTCAGATGCACTACTTGTGAACCGTACGTGGGCCGATCTCCGAAAGATTGACACGTCGTTTGCTTGATGCTTATATGCCGCACTCTCGGCCATGAGCAGCGGGAATAAAATGCAGTATTCAGAAATTTTATGTATACTCTAGTCAGCACCATACTTCGTCTATTTTTGCACCCCAGGTTTCACAAGGTACTCATTGTATAGAAGCAGGGTACAACGGTGAAAAGTCCTGCATAAGCTGGAGATTGAATCCTTGTATATCCAGTTGGTAGGTACGGCCTAGTTTTCCATCGTTCTGTTCCTTAATCAAAATTAAGAAAAAAGAAAAGAACTGAACTTATGATAACCATCTACTAATTCTGGATACAGAAATGTTTAATTTCTTTGCTTATTAAATAACCTTAATATATTATCTCATCATGAAACGAAGCTTAAATTTGTCTGCCAGTTCAAATAGTTGTTGAAATAAAGAGAATTAAACCCTTGCAACAGTATTATTTATAACCTGTCTAGTTGACTGTTTTTAATCTGTCTTGAAATCAACTCTCCGTTTGACGTCTCCTTCTAGTATTGCTTCGTTGGTCAAAGTAAAACCTTCCTTTTCTTCATTTCAAAAGTGAAAGGCGCTACACATATATATACACAGACACACTTACATACATTCGTATTTCTTCTTTCTATTCTTTCTCTTTAACGTTCTTTTCTTTTTTTCTCTCTCTCTCAAACTAAGGCTTCGTTCAATCGTAAGCAACTCCTCAAAATTACCATTCCCCCTAGGAATAAAGAAAACCCAGTTATAGTCTATGCCAATGTATCTCAACATTTTTCTTTTCTTTTTTCTTTTCTTTTTTTTTTTTTTTTACCTTTGGGGCATACCAAAGTAGGTTTCAAACTTTCGCGACACCCCTGTATGTGATTTTTTTTCTAGATGCAAAAAAGCAAACACATAAAAATACATTTTTTTAAAAAAATCATGGAACGACTATGAGATACAAATCTCAGAAGCAAATTACGTAAGACTCTTGAATAGAAACATATTAACATAAAAGGAACTTATGACTCTTAAACAGGAAAATGAGAAAGAATATTACCATCAGAAATATAAGAAGACATCAACTTAAGACTAGTGAGGTGACTTTAATCCCGAAGAAAACACCAAGAATCGTGTTATTGAAATTACTTTTTTTGTGCCCAGTGTTTCCTTTCAAACAAAAATGAACAGCGTTGAAAGCAAACTTTCCAGCTTTAAACTTGGAAGACAAATGTGAGATCAAGTCGATTGGGGATGAGTTCTTATTTTCTTCTAAAGATAATTTCTTTACGGAAGATCTTAGATGACATTAAAAAATCTCGCGACACATCGGTTGAAAAACACTGGTCTATGCCTGTATCTTTTTAAACAGAATCGGTCTGTAGCCGCTTATGCCTCCCACCAAATTTTGTCCTTGCAATCCAAACAGAATGCATAATTTGCTATGATAATTAATTCTTTTAAAATATTATTCATACTGAATTCTTCACAGTTAGCATTCTTAGCAGCATCAATATGGTAAAGTTAAAGTTCCAATTTATGCCATTTTCAATAAAAATCATATCCTCTCTAAAAATCACCTGGCCACAAGCTGCGCCCTAAACCTGGCCTGTGAGCATCCTAATTGCGAGAAGGTAAGGCAAATATCTGGAAACACATTTTTCCCTTCATTTAATTTTGAGAATGCCATCAGTGAAATCATACGTTAGTTGGGACCTTTCTGATGAATTATGGCATCATTATGGCCATCTTGAATCTCGTTCCAGAACTTTGAATAGACCAGGCGGGAAGTTAATTTTGAAGTAAATTTAATGTAAATAGGAGATAATGACCGTTGAACTGTATGTTGGACGTCTTACATTTGTTTAATGTGAAGGCCATTTACCAAAACTCAAATGTAATATTGCTGGTACTAGTATGCATAACAACAATAACAAAACTATAAATTTACTCTACACTTGGTATAGAGAAGTACGACTTGTAAGTATAGGTATCAAGTCACAGAAGAAGCCTGATTTACAATGCCATAGTTGTGATGTATTGAAGTGTTCGTTAATGTATGTGACGATGAAGTGAAATGTTGTAGGGTTGAGAGAAGTTGCGTGTATAAGTTGTAGGTGGAGAGTTAGATGATACATAGATATGGCTTTTTTTAAATTGATGGATAAGAGGACTTGGAGGATGGTTTTAAGTTGGAAAGTAGGGCTTCTGTCTTATTCATGGAAATTGTCAGTAAACGACGATTTCTGTTAAAGTTTAACTACGTATGATCCGTCGATTGAGTTGAATTATGACTCCTTTGATCAATTGGAGATTAGCTCTATTATACAGCTGATGAGTGTTTTCTTGGTAATTGTTGAATGTTTTGCAAAGTCAAAATTGTTATGTTCTGGATATATCTATTGGATTATTGGATAACTGTTTTATTTGTTCTATTTGCATTGGTGGATCCTTGTGTGACTCCTCTGTGTATGTTTATATTGTCGGAAAGTTTGATTGTTAGTGTGTAATCTGGTGTTGATGTCTATGATGAAGTTGTGGATCCAGCGTATTATTGTAGTCGGCAATTGTAGTTGGTGAGTGTGCAGAGGAGTCCGTCATACAGACGGAATCAAAGGTCCATGAACTCTACTTTGCTCTTATATCAATAACAACAGCTCTTTTTTTTTTTATGTCGTTGAATATTGGAACCATTCGAACCATGATTGTGGAGTGCTGAGGTCGAAACCTGTCTTTTCTGTTATGAAGAGCTTGATATAGTTGAGCAGATGTGAAGGTGTTGAACCAAATTCGCATTACAAGGTATTAAGTAGATATTTGATTGAGTGAGTTGAAATATAAAAATAATGATTTTGATTTAGTGATTTTAAATTACGTATTTAGGAAATTAAGAATAAATGTACATAAGAAAAATTGTTGCCAAAATATTTGCAAGTGTCATTTCTTTTATCGATGAAATAGATTATGAAATATATCCCTTTCTGATGTTATAGACATAGTCACTGAGGATATTATATGTTGCGGATGGAGTGATTCATCCCTTTGATCCATCTTCCCAAATTCAAGTTCATCACATATTTTTTTAAAGCATAGATGAAAAAACTGGTGCTTGATAATTATAAGTTCTAAAATGTAGGAGTAACCGTTCAGGCACAAATCCAATTTAAACTGGAAATGGTAGAAATTTATTACTACTTACTTTCGGTATGTCCCATCGACTGTATATATATGCAACCCGATCCCAGAAGATGTTGTTGCGGTTGCATAAAATGAAATCAATAAAACGGGATTTAAAACTAAATACTGCCGAGATGGATTATGTAGTTTACGATTTGTTCATTTTGGAGCTTGTACAGATGAATGATATTTAGGAGGAGTTGTGTAATTTCGAACTTATTTATTACAACAGTGTTTCTAGTGCCTTACAGGACATTGTGCATATATCAATTTTATCACGTTTCTGACATACTTTGTTGTAAACAGAACACATTCTCCACACTGGTGACTTCAGGACTATGTGGTTCTAGACTCTTTGCAATAGAAGAGACCTGTATTATTAGTTCTAATTGTCACTGAAGGAACATGGAGGTTTAATGATGATAAAAAGTTTGAGCAATCGAATTAATTCTGAACTATTTTTTTCGGGGGTATACCAGATTGACAATATTACGCCTTTGTTCCAACGAGTAAATATTAAAGTTCTCTGCCAGTGTACCATGATTTTTAAGTGAGGAATAAATTTCAGTTACTTCGTACATCAAATACCTAAGAAATTTTGATTGAGCTTTTTCAATTTGTTGATACTTTTGTTGCGAGAGGTTTCAAATTACATCATATTCCAACTTGGAATGTATACATATCAGTAGTACATTTTCAAGTGTGTTTCAGTATTACTGAAGTCCTTACCACTTATAATTTGTATGAATCCTAATAATTTAAAAGCATCATAGTAACATTTTCAATATGTTTAATGAACGTTAATTTTGGGTCAAATGTAACACCTAGATCTTTATATTTCTGCTCATAGAATTAATACTAAGCTTATGCAGCTAGATAATTTTTACGACGTCTACATGTTGGTCATTTGTATTATGCATGTGCATGTGAGGTTCAGTACATTTTAGGACTTGTGGACTTTAGACCTCGGGTGCAACTTCAAACTGATCACTTTTATTAAATTTTCTACCTGCTCTTTGTTGGCGTACTGTTTCTACTTCAGCTTCTGTCTTTACTAGGGATGGCCGCATTTTTTCGAAAAATGAATTTTTCGAAAAACGAAAAATTTTTCGAAAAATGAAAATTTTTTCGGAAAACGAATTTTTTTCGAAATATCGAAAAAAAATTCAAAAAGCGAAAAACGAAAAAACGAAAAATGAAATTTCCGAAAATCGAAAAACAGATTTTTCGAAAAAAAAAAAAGCCATCCTAGTCTTTACATAAATGACTTCAGTTTGTCTTTGGACAGAACATCCAGACAAAATTCAAACAATTTATAGGAGAAAACATACACTTGGTAATTTACTGATTTATCAGAACTGGAACTCTAGTACGAAGTCTCGAAGGGCTAAAGCCGAACTGTCGGTAATTTCAAATTGGGAAATGTGTGGTCGGCACATTGTCTTTGTTGCTGGTTTCCCCGAGTGAACAGTGATACTTCTTTCCTTTTCCAAGTAGCTCATCAATTGTCCTCACGATACTGGAATAACACCGATAAGCATTCAATAAACAAATAAATTGATTTATTGTTTATTGATTTGGGACTGGTAATGTTAATGTTTCACAAATAAAAATGATCGAATACGGAACTTGGTTGATTAAATAAAGTGGTCTAAATGCTTGTTTAAGCCTTCCTCAAGCATTCGTATTATCCAAGGAGTGAGACGCTAAAACGAAAGTAAGGAACACACACACACAAACAAAACACACAGAGATTGGGGGGTTTGAAGACGTCTAACACTTTCTCGGGTGGATGCACGTGTACAAGGGGCTGTCGTCGCTCGCCTACTTCCAACGCAACCAACTATGCATTGCGACGGAAGCAACTTTAGAAAGTAATTGCCGACACAAATTCCTTTGATGATTACCGGCAGAAAATTTGGCAACCTCTACTCTCTCTCTCTCTCTCTCTCCCCCTTAATTCTCTTTCTGTCTCTGTCTCGTCACGGTTCGTCACCGCTTCCGTTGCTGCTTCACACTTCTTTCTTTATATCTCATTTCTCCCCACACCATACATACAGACAGTATGTGATAATATATATATGTATGTATGTATATATACGCACAATGCAACAGCACGGCGGTTCCACACATGTGAACATTGATCCATGCACTCATGCTTCCCTACTCTACCCTTTCTCTACTCTTCTTACACACATACACAACATTCTTCTGCTTTTTCAGTTGAAAGCCACACAACAGAGACCTTCACAGATTTTCAATACCTTCAGAGATTGTTCCTGTTTTAGTACAACCTATAGCTACAGTTATACAGTTCCCTCCTATTCCTTAAATTGCCATTCAGAAAAGGACAATAAGTTTCGAAATATTCTAAAAAGCTATTAGAACACTTGTTTTAAATTAATCTATTCAGAATATATAAAAATGAAAGGCACTATGTTTGTGACTTCGCACCGCTTGAATCACCCGATCGATCTCGATCAAATTTTCAACATAGATGGAATTCGGGCCTCGGAGTGTTTTTGTCATTTAGGAAAGGGGGAGAGGGGAGACATTTACAAATGATCGAAAATGACCGATATTATGTCGAAGCCATAGTTTTCGGGGTCGCTGAGATGAACAGTGACACTTCCGATGCCGTTTAAACCCATATTCATCCCATGTCCAAAGTGAAGCTTATTTTCCCTATGCGAAGAGCGGGTATTCTGCTAGTGTAAACTAAACTAGACTTTTGATGCTTCAGCCCTCAGACGGACATGGCTTACCAGCAGGCTTGTGAAACTCATACACTTGGTGTGATATATGGTGAGCGCATCTGTTACCCACCCCATTAATGCTGGCTTTCTAGACTAAAGTTAGATATTTTTTTCTTTCACGTAGCTTCACAATTGTTCTCACGACGCTCGGTGGAAGCCTTAATGACAACATCATTTAGTGAGTACGAAGGGTCAACCATTTTCCCTCTGATAACACTCGGCATTGCTTGACTTTTCACATGCAATTACTTCATCTCCAGTTCAGGATGAAGAAACAGCGTGAAATCTGAAGTTCAGTGGTTCTGGTTCACGAAATGCGAAATCCCCAGTGAGCAGGCCCGTATCCAAGGGATTCTAGAGGGGCCGGGCCTCCCCTAAATTTTTACTGCCCCCCTAAAATTTTCACGGTAGTCTTGCAAATGAACTATAATATGGTGATGAAATATAATATGGTTGGATCGGCCCCTCTAAATTCTACCGACCCCTCCCTACATTTTTGAGCTGGCTACCGGTCTGCCAGTGTGAAATATGTATTGAAGTAACAAAATAGAATATTAAACTATTATTAGACGAATTGAACGTTTGCCGTTTCTTTGAGTACGAAGTAAAGGAGTTTGTCGCTTAGTGGATTCTACCTTTACTCTTTTTAAAAAGAGAGAACATGTTTATTATTGTTGTTAGTAGTAGTAGCAAAAGTAATAATTATCTCTTTTTTATACTCCATAAAATTAATTATTTTGATGATACCAATTTGAAATGTTTCAAATCTATGTTGGTAAGCCAATAAAATCAAGTCCATATACAATTGGCCAACGCTGTACAGTGGAACAAAAACAAACAAACAAAAAAAGTTACTAAAATTATTTTTTTTTCCTTGGACCAATTAGCTATCACTATGCGTTGGTTACCACTTAGGACCATCAGAGCTC
Organism: Thermobia domestica; assembly: GCF_964235325.1. Lineage (NCBI taxonomy): Eukaryota > Metazoa > Arthropoda > Insecta > Zygentoma > Lepismatidae > Thermobia > Thermobia domestica. Next base: position 33,109,322 of record NC_137466.1, read on the forward strand.
CAGTTTCAGAAAGCTTGCCGAGTCCAAGACCGTGAAGAGTCGTTATAGTATGAAAAAGTGGAGGAAAATTCTAAAATATCTAGTAAATTTGCATGTAAAAAAATGTTGTTTTCTATAATTTTTTTTTCAATTGAGTGTGAGACAGAATGTTTCGGTGGGGTCAGCGTATATTGGAAATGAGAAAATAGTTATTTTAACGTTTAAAATCAGTAGTAAGAAAAGTCAGAACTGAAAAATTGCCGAGACGATAGGTTAAAGTTTCCTTCTACTTTTTTTGGGGGGGGGTCTTCTTGTGTCTCGTACATTCTTAGGTTAAATATCACCTTGATGTGTGCATAAAGAGCCTCTACCGTGCACTGTTAAACGTAATTTCTTAAATTTGAGAAACCGTTTCTTATTTGTGCCCCGAGAGAATATTTTCTTAGAAATGAGATTTGGCAATTCTCATTCATAAGGAAAGTAACAGTATATTTTCTCATTTCGCTTTATAAAACCTCATCTACTTTTCTTCATTTCTCATTAATAAGAGTTTCAAACTCTTGTTTCTAAGAAAAGATATTCTCGGTGCAGAGATAAGATATGGTTTCTCAGATTTAAGAAAGTATTTTTAACAGTGTGACTAGGTACACAAACTTGCAGACTGTAAATCCAGAGCCTGGAATATACTTCAAATACAAGCTATTATTATACCACATTGACTTGATCCCTAGTCTTTCGTTGCAAGCGCTGCTATCGTCTAAAGCAATTCCACTCACTTTCTCTCGCTTAGCAACAGCTGAGCCCTTATTGGCTCAACGCGAGGGAGTGTGAGGGTGTGAGCTTTAGTTCGCATTTTTGCCACGGCTCAAGACATTTTGGCAGCACAATAGCCCATTCGCATCCTTAGTATGTAAATAATGAAGCGGAAGTGGGAATGCATTCTTATTCATCATCCTTACTGGAGGAAGATGCGCAAAACGATGGATCAGTTGAAGATGATGGTGATGACGCTGAAAATTTGTTAGATGAAATTATATCTTTCAGTTTAATGTCCCACGATTATGTCTGTTAGGCTAAGGGAGAGAGGTGATTAAGGCAAGTGAATGATGATGGAAGAATTGGTGGAATGAGACTGTGGGAGGAAAGGAGAGTACCCCGAGAAAACCTACGGACACGATATCGTCCACCATAAACTTATATGGACGAGGATCGAACTAGGGTCTCCACGCATCAGAGGTAAGCACTCAACCACTGAGGCACTGTATGTGTTATATTAAACACTATCGGTGATTATCTGTGTTGTTGGCTTATCAAGAATCATAGAAGTTAGGGAAAACAGTTTTAAAAAACTAGGTGAATTAGATCCTATGGGAATGGGAATTATGATTTCCCGAAATATTAGGCAGAGCAGGAATAGAGCAAACAGTAATCCTGTTTTGCCTACACCTAAGATGAGATGGAGATAATAATATAAATAGGCAGCATAACTGTAGGCGAAACAGTTATAGATCAAACAGGACTGAATAATTTATATACATAATGCAAGACATTTCTTTCAGTTCCCGTAGACCCGCACTAATACGTCAGGCGACACAAAGAAACACATATTTATGATTCTCTGCGTAAGATGTGTGATTCTCTGTTGTTAACAGAGGATCGAGTACTTCAAGATCTTCAATGACGGATATAGTGATCTGGGAACTGATTATGGAAGTACTGTCGGACACATAGTATAGTACAGAGGTGTACCATTTTGTTTAGAAATAGGCTGGAAATTTTCCCTTCTTAGTTTAGCAGTGAAAGGATCACTTGGTCCTGCAACATAGTTAATAGTAGGGGAAAGTGGTCGAATTCTGCGCACTTAAGGAAAATTCGTTATTTCTCCGCTGTTTTTGTAAGTATCACGACATAACTTTGCACAGCCATTGTTTGCTGCGTAGTAGACAAGCTAAAGACGTATTTTGAGTAAAAGCTCATACCAGTACTCGACAATAGACAAAAAACCTGAACTATACATTTCCGCAGAATTACCCAACTAGGTGGGTAATTCTGCGCGTAATATGGGGTAATTCTGCGCAAAGCAAATACATGTGTTTAAAGCAAGGAAACATTTTCATAACATATAACATACTTAGATATGTAGATGGCATGGGTTCAGAAAAAGAACGACAAGGTGGGCTACAGGTTTTACTATATACTTTATTCTCTGCTTGTTTTATAACTGAACAAAATATTACATATTTTTGAGTGTATTGAAATCATAAGCGTGCTATGATAAGGGAGAACAATGTCATTCTGAGATGTGATACTAAAACTAAGTTCTGTTGAAGTATGAATTCCACAATCACGACTAGTTTCCTCGACGTTTTATACCAACCTGTCCTCATCATCTCCAGCAGTAATGACTATGTTAGGTTCCTCCATAGTGACATCGTGAAAGTCTGATTTTGAAAATTTAACAGGGTTTAATGGTATTATTCCCACAGCCCTAAATCCAGCTATGGCTTTGTCCATAGTTGGAACTTTGACGTATGCTTCATCGAAAATACCGGCGAGATCGTACATGCGACGCCGTGAGAATATAAACATGGGAGAGACGAAGATTCCAAATGCACTACAAGCATACACAACAGTGACTGTCTTTCCACGCTCGTACACCATAGCACTTCCTACCTGTTTCTGACCTTTAGGTGCTAAAATTCTCACAAGTTTTTGTGCGTTCAAAATAGCCCTTTTGACCACGTTGAAAATTCTACTTAGGGGAAAATGGTGCTTTTTCATCACTGTTTCCAAGTTATTGAAAATTGTTACCGCTTCTTCATTGAATCAATTTACCCTATTCAAACTTACTTCTTCAGGTTTCCTTAGGCTTATTCTTGGATTTATTTAAAGAAATAGTCTCAACCAGTCATTTCCAGCAAGTTAGGTAGTTCCATCAAAATTATGCGCAATTCGACTTGCTTCAGCAAATTCGTATGCCAAACGCGGATGGTCTATAGGTGTGATACCAAACGCTTGCAACGCTTATCACATAGTCCACCAATTCGTGGTTTGTTCTCGCGAGAACACTTACGAGAGTAGCATGTTCCATATTTCCAGTTTTCATCCGTAGACGAATAGTAGATTCTGTTATTCCGTACAATTTTCCAACTTCTCGAATCGCACACTCACTTTTAACAGCACTGATAGCTTCTCTTAGTTGTTCCTCTGCATAACTACCTCTCGTAGTTGCTCTTTCTATCCTTCCCTGTATCTTTAATCAGAGAGTGACGATATTTTGCAGATCTATTACGTATGCTTGTTATTAACATAAAACTTCTTGAGGTGCAATTCTGCGCACTGCGCAGAATAACCCATCGATTTTGCGCAGAATAACCCCACTCAGCCATTTAACAAAAAACACAAAACTACGAGCTATTAAAAATTGATTAGAACTACGAATTGCCGTAATTATAATGTCCATTTACAATAAAATGGAATATAAAAGTAACGATCTAGAAATATATAAAATATAGAACGTACCTCTTAATTCTCTTGAAGACAATTTAACATCAACAGGGAAGAAATAATTCAACTGCCACTTACAGCCTAAACATTTGACATATTGGCTTCCCTCCTTTAATGTTAGTTACTAGTAACGGTCGTTTCATGGCAGCAGCAAGCAATGTGTCGTAAAGAATCTCCAAGTTGAAGAAACACGTGGGCGCAGAATTATCCACCGCGCAGAATTCGACTACCTTCCCCTACTCCCCATTTGTGATTCCACAGATAAAAAACAGGTCTCATATGCGAGTGCACCATAGGCCCTTACCACACCACACCATTTTCACAAACCACAAAAATTCTTCGAACATCTATTTTCTTTCTTTTCTTTAAAACATCAAACACTTGGTTTCCAATTAAAGTTATATCTGGGCTTCCACAAGAATGGCGTCGCTTACAGTTGTAGACTAAATAATGCAGCTAAAAGGAGAATCACATTCACTCAAGACTTTATTAAAGCAAGATCAGTAAAAGCAATGCCTGCTCCAAACTATGGAAAAACTTGGGAAAACATTTCCCACGTTTAAGAAAATTGCAATGTTGACTGAGCACAATACGTGGAAATGACAGTTGTAAGGAGACTGAGAACCAACATGTACTGTATGAACGAATGCCTGCATTTTTTAATTTGCAATTTAGCAAATACACCCTTTGTTTACTTTATGAATACAACACAAAAGTTATTTTCCAGAACAATTCTCTTATTTATTTTTTCTAATATCAGTTCTACAAGTAGTCCAACCTTCGATTACGACACTTTCTCACAAGTTAACTGAAAAGCATTTAAACAATACAATAAACGTTAAAAGCAAGGAGGAAAAATTAAATAAATTGTAGATCATCACATTGACCTGCTGAAGCCACGAGAAATCAAAACATTCATAAGGGAAGAAAATAGCCTACTAAATGGGTAGCACTTTTTGACAATTTTCTTTCTCTGGCAGATTTTTTTACAAAAATAAAATAAAATAAAATAAAATAAAATAAAATAAAATAAAATAAACATATGTTTAAAACAAGTCAAAAATACACGTGTTTAAAAAATGTTTAAAACGTATATAAAATATGTTTTAAACAAAACCAATTGTCTATAACAAGTTTTAATTATTTGTTTTAAACAAAACAACTCTGATACAAAGGATCTTTTCTCTGCAGGTGTGTTTGCTTTGTCTTTCACTAACATAATAGATTTTTTATTTAAATTTAAAAAAACAGACACAACGAGATTATATTTGTACTGTCTCGAGGCCTTTCTGAGTGAGAGTGCACTTCCCTTCCCCTTCGCTGTTCATGATGGGGTAAAATAGCGTTAGCGTGGCGTTTAAGATTTGTTCTTTCTGGAGAAAAAGGGGGAGGGGCGGCAAATGATTCCATTGCACGGGACGGCAAATTGCTTAGGGCCAGCCCTGGTTAAAAAATGTTGTGTTCCGAAAGTTACTGTGGGACAGGAATCGGGAATCGAACCAGCAGCAACCGTACAGCTAAGTTTAAACTGTAAATTCACATTTCGTATAACCTTAAACTGAAAGAGAATGTTGAACTAAAAAATTGAGAAGATGAACAAAATAATATATGACATTGCAGCTAGACGATATGACAGTTTATGAACTCTACAGAAAATAGAAAAGAAAAAAACTGAAACAGCTGCATAGGGTAGGAGGTGGTTCGAAGGGGGTGGTTCGAAGCAATGAAGCCAAGTCTGCTTGTTCTTTAACGTTGACAAATATGTTGTCCGCCTGCTGGGAAAAACTTAACTTGTTTATTTCGAGTGAGCTATTTAACCTCTGCCAATTGGTGCGTACGTGTATATAAAAATGCATGGAATCTACAATCAGTTAATGAGTTCATTAGTCTAATCATTAACGGTGGAAATGACTCACTCTGCTCCCATTAGAAGGGAACAAATAAGTTTCCGTCTCAAGCAATTTGTTCGTTTCTCTCGTTGGCTATTTACCAGGTATTTATTACTAAGCTTTTCATTAATTTTACGCGAATATATATAAGGAACTTCTGATGCCATCAAACTGGAATGTATAATATACTAGACAGGAACTTTTCGTAAACGGCTCGACCAATATTCACTAACTTTTTTTTTAAAGTTCCCTTGCACATTATAGGGAATGCTGCTGTTATTTCCATTGCGAGCTTAAGTGGTTTGCATTCCACTGTAGCCTTACGTCTAAGATAAACATGATAGCCAACTTGAAAAGGGAAGTTAAACTTCCAACAAGAAAATAAATAAATAAATAAATAAATAAATAAATAAATAAAACTTCGTTCTAGTTTTCGATATTTGGACAGTATTAGTTATGATATGAACTGTGAACGTGAAATAAAAACCTTTAGGAGGAAGAAACTATTATTTTGTGGAAGTTGAAAAAATGCTTAGTGCTTAGTGCGGAGTATTGTTAAGTATGGATCAGAAACATAGACATTACGTACAAATGATGAAAAACGACTGGAAGCTTTCGAAACGTGGGTGTGGAAAAGAATGGGGAGGTGAGAAATGTTCGGAGAGAAAAGAACAATATTAGACATTATTAAGAAAATGAAGAGAAATTAGTTGGAACATTGGCTAAGAACGAACTGTATCATGAGGGACGTCCTAAAGGGTATGGTGACAGGAAAAAGAGGAAGGGGGCAAATAAGACAATTAATGGACGCTTTCAAAACAGAAAATCGCATGCGGAAACGAAGAGGTTAGCATGGAGCATGGAAGCGACCTGCCAATAGTGGCAGAATACCTATAATGATGATGATGATGAATGTTGGTAAATATTCTGAATGGAGGCTTGTCTTTTATAAGGTTAACAAGTTTGTTTCTAGTGACTGACAGGGCTGACCAAACAGTCGATCGCCGCTGAATAATGAATCGCGTAATTCTTTAGAATAGGTAATATTACGGTATCTGAAAAGAAATCTTACACACTAGTTGTATTTTCTTTTCTTTTAAGTGAGTTTCAATTGAAGTAAAACGCTTTGGGATGAAAGGACGAAAAACACAATTTCCATGAATCATGGAAGCACTATTTCTACTTTGTTATGTTAAAGAATAAATGTGTGTGTTTGATGTGCAACGCTTGTATTGCTGTGACAAAGAAAGGCATTTCTCCACTTCGCAAGAAGGAAATTTATCTCCAGCTTCTCTCCTAAAGTAAATTAAAGGAAATAATTGTGCAGCGCAAGTGGCAATTGCTTATACTCATAGATTGATCTCAAAAGATTGTGGTAGGTTACAGAGGACTTTCATAGTCAGGGAGTAGAGCACTGAATCAAAATATTTCGCCACCCCTGTTTATGAGGTGAGGTAACAAAAGCGTGCATCCTTCTCCCCTTTAGAAGAGCCTAATGTGGTCCATTGGTGATGTAAAAGTAAAGTCAACATCTCTCTACGGTCACCTGAAGCCCCAAGTTTTCTCAGATACCCAGGAGGTAGGGGAGCCCACCAAATGTAATCAGGCTAGGGTAGGAGAAGTTGCACTTCCCCCCAAATATTGCCATAAAATTGACAATTATCTGTAATTCTGCATATTCAATTTGACGTAAATTTTCTACACCGAGGCTACGTAAGGTACGAACCTAGTGTTGTAGTCAGGAAGTCTCTGCTGGTATCTACAGTCTTTTAATAGTGATGAAATCACCTTTGCTTTATTAAAGTAAGATGGCGTGGGGTACACACTGTTTCAGCAGGGAGTACTACTTTTCCTTTCTTCCCTTTTTTTTAATTCACCGGGAACCGACCCACGGTTATCAGGCAGGTAGGTAGACGCCTTACATATTATCACCACAGTAGCTCTTGAGGGGTATAAAATTATTTCTTATCGAAGTAGGTTCCATATATATATATATATATATATATATATATATATATATCTTTTTTTCTATATAGATATATATATATAGAAAAAAGTTAATTTTTACGCAGTTTCATTTACCAAATATTCCTTTATATATCCCGTTGTCCGAAAAGTCATGACGTAGTTGACGTAAAAGATGACAAGTGTTGGTTTATAGAAGTACTAGAGTTATTTGCACCAATGCAATTATGACATAAATAGCCGCAAGGTTGAGCGTCATTTTTTTTTTCAGATTTGACAACGCATGGAAGACGGAAAACCAAAAGTTGCATTTCCGCCATATTTTACTGTTTTACTTCAGGAAAGGGAAGAATGCACGACAAGCCTGTGAAAAGTTGCATAAAGTTTACAGCAACAATGCTCTGTGGGAACGTCAGGGAACTTTGAAATATTGTACATCCATTATTCAACTGTTCACGAGCATCTGAAGAAACTGGGATACATAAGCAAGCCCAATATCTGGGTTCCTCATGAATTCAAGTTCCTTTGACGGCACGGATAAACATATGCGACATGTTCATTAAACGTGAGGCAAACGATCTTTTTTTTTTTTTTTTTTTTTACCACTTGATAACTGGTGATGAGAAGTGGATGATGTACAACAACGTGGTGCCCAAACAGTTGTGGTCCTGAAGGGCAGACATTTATCAGAGAAAGATTATGCTCTCAGTGTGGTGGGATTTTAAAGGAGTCGTGTTTATGAGCTTCTACCTTGGAAACAATCAATCAATTCCGAAGCGTACTGTCTTCAATTGAACAGTTTGAACGAAACCTGAAAGGCGCAGTGGCTCAGTGGTAGAGCGTTCACCTCTACTGTATGGGGTCCCTGGTTCGATCCAGCTCGCTCTAAGCGAACTTTGTGGTGGACAAACACAGTGTGTGTGAGTTTTATCGGGATTCTTTTCTTTCCTCACACTTCATTCATTCCACCATTTCATTCATTTCTCATCATCACCATCTCCTTTAGACTAGCCAGCATAATCGTGAGACGTAAAACGGAAAGATTTCATTTCATAATGCAGAAACGGATAGAAATCATGAATCATTTCATTACGATCACCCATCAAAATCTTTTGGAGCTTGGAAAGAATGTGCTGCTACACCCATCATACTTGCCTGACCTTGTACCGTCAGATTTCGACTTTTTCCGTTACCTTCAAGGGTCCTTCCGTGGTATAACATTCAATTTCGGCAAAACTGTAAATCAACGCTTCCTGAGTTTTTCGCTGTTAAAGACAAGTCCTTCTACGAATGAGGAAATTTGCAGCCTTCTGAAAGAAGTATTTTTGTGTCATGAAATACATATTGTAAAACATAGACCAAATGCATAATGATTTTTGCGATAACCTCATATTTATTCTGTCTGTCCGTGTGTCTGCCCTGGGGACACGAAATCTCAAGAATTCTGGATGGATGACCATCGATTTTGACCAGAATTTAGCGTTAAACGATATAAGTTGAGTTCGTTGATGTAGGTGACCCATCCAGTTAATCCCAAGATATGGACAATCAAAATCGATTTCCCATTTGTTCCAAAGTTTAACAAACATGCTTTGTTTCCGCGTGGTTCGAGTGCAAATTCGGTAGTGTTCTTTGGACGTACTTATCCAAAATACATTCTAATATACCCAGTAGATAGCGTTGGTCATATCCTCCATTTCAGACTACTAATGCAAACTGAACAAAACAGAAAAAAAGAGAAAAAGAAAGAAACGAAACAAAAAGAAAAGAGAAAGAAAGAAAGAGAAAATTGAAGTTCTATTTTAATGCTAAATTTCTATCAGAAATAACCTATATTAAAAGTTCAAACTGTATCGTAACGAAAAGTTACAAATGTTGGAAAGGAAAAGTTTATATTCCTCATAGATGTAGCATGTTTCAAATGTCAACGTGAAAAAAACACATTGAATTATTGGATGGGAACAAATTTTGTGTCGAATTAGTATAAATAAAATTTTGTTTTCAATTAACCGAAGAGTTACCATTTTCTAGTCTTTTCCGAAGATTTATCTGTTCCGAACATCCAGCATTGATTTCATCTCTTCCGGATATAACGTAATTTGCACAGATAGAATGAACACGCTAAGAGCTCAAACGGATCATCGTGTCAGTCGGATGATGTTGGTTAGGTTATAGACCACCACTGGGTCGAGGATTCAAATCCGTAGTGACCCGGTAATTCGACTGAGACTCGGTAACCCAGAGGATAAAAGAGATTTTACTTATTCCCTTGCGTTTAAACAGTATTTCTGTCAGAGATAACCAGGACTGGAGATGTTATCCCCAGAGCACGAAAAAAACGACGCCGAAGTTAACAGTTAATTAGATTCTCCAGATCATGTATATCGGGCTCTTGCTCCGTTTTAACTTTGGAACATGCAGTGCGTGTGTGTGAGAGAGGGAGAGAGGGGGAGAAGTGAAAGATGCAAAGACAGGATAGGGAAACGTCAAGACAGAGAGAGGGGGGACGAATATAAATATGAAACATACTTATCATTACAGTGTATAATATAGAACGCACACACTGTTTATTTGAATTATCACCAATTATGCCTTGTAAGTTTTCCATCGGAAGATAAATCTCTGCAGCATTAATTTATGCGAAAAAATAATACTACCTAATAGGGAATCGAACCTAGATTTTCCATTTGGAAGTCTGGCACGTTACCACTACACCACCAATTGCTTTAGCCAAACTTTGTTTAAAAAATGTGTAGTGTTTCTTTCTGAGAACGATAACAAGAAAAGTGTATACTGCAGATCAATGATGTCTTTGAAATGTCCTGGTAATTCCCTTGCCCTTTCCCAACCAGCATTCGTAAATCGTCTCAATCATGATAGAGGTATTTGCTTCCCAGTAGCGTAGCGTGATATTCCGAAAGGGGGATGCCAAAATTAGTCATTTGTGCGATATAGTACTACTGCAAGCAGCAATACATAGCTATTCCGAATGGAAATATAGGGTTATACAAAATTTAGGAGGAAGCCCCCCTAATTGGAAGTCTAGTGGGGCATAGAGAAGCGAATGCGTGGATTACGTTAGAATTTAATAACCAATTGTCTCAGCTCCTTCTTGCCACTACCGTTGTGATGAGAAAACTAGGCCCCACTTTTGTATGAACATTGTTTCCAGTATCGTTCCCTTCATTTCTTTCTCGTGGGCGGCTTTTTTCTCCACATACCACACGTCAATCTCGTTCTTGCAAAAAAAAAAAAAAAAAAAAAAAAAAAACTATCGCCCCTAGAAGTTTGTCATCTTGGGTCCGAACTCAGACGCCCGTTCGTGAATATGGGCCTGAGTGTATATATCATTTGAAGATGTAAATACAAAGCACTTAAACCAACTCTGGGGGCCTGGGGCCCAGATACTGAAGTCAAGGGCGCAAATCTGTCTTCAACGTTCGTGGGATGGGTAAGACTATTCCCATAATCCTTTCCTTTTTTAACGATGTTCAAAATATTTATGAAGTTGAAAAAATGCTGTGGAGGTTTAGGGGAGCAGAGTTGTCTATAACATCGGCAGGAGGGCACATTTTAAGGCTTATTGTGGGGGGAGGGGAGAAAAGAGACTCATATTACAGTAGATGAATCAGATTTCTGAGGTAAACCTGTTGTACTCGTATATTATATACCAAGTGATGTAGATGAAATAGTGGTACATATCATTATTACAACTCAGTGCCGCGAGCACATTCTGAAATTTGAATATATGCATAATAATAATTGACATGTTTCTACTTACGCATCCACAATGATCCACATTAAAATTTTAGGACATTTGTTTTATAACAATACAAATAATGACTTCCCCAAAACTATGAAAGAAAATCAATCAGGCCTATATTTGGCGCAACAATACTCTTATCTGAGCAAAATTATGATTACCACAATAGCATTATAGGAATTGTTAAAGGAATTAAACAAATAGTTGAAAATAGACTACTAATAATTAATGACAATGAAATATTAAAGAATACGATTCTTTTTTTAAAATGAAACAAGTCAAAGGACATCAGTTTCCTTTGTGGCAGTCGGATAGAAATCATCATCATCACAATCTCAAATCGGATTATTGGGGGGGGACAAGATTGTAGGGAACATGTTCCCCTTGTCCCCGAGATTTGTGGCAGTGACTGAAGGGCCCTGGCACAATCTTTGCGAGTGACGGGGAGTGGTGGCTCTCTTGTCCTACCAGATCGGTGACCGTAATTCTACATAATGCTTTACATTTATGCCTGTGTCTGTGAGCTCCTCTACGATGAAGATTACAATTACGATGCATTTAGTTACGATTAAGGCATAATTATTTTAATACTATTATTTACATAACCGGCATGCTTCAAAAATGCGTTGAACTAACCATTTCCGTTTTGTTCTATTTCCTTTATATTAGGGCTCGTACGTTCTGTTCAGAAACTATAGCTTAATTCAAAATATATACAGTTGGAAATACTTGAATATGCCAGCGTATATCTAAAGCGAATGTAGGGTTGCAAGGGATGAGGAGGAGTGAGAAGGGAAGTTTTGCGCATGCGCATTCAACAGAAAGCAGACGAAAACCCCGATGCTTTCAGTAGGCCTGGAAGCCCGAGGAAAATAGCATACGACAGGAGGAAAGACAGAAAATGTGCATCTGAGCGACGCGCATGCGTAGGTTCCTCTTGTCAAAGTAAGTCGAGAGAGCGCGCCAGAAGATTGCAGTGGAAATAATTGTGATAATTACAAGCAGACAATTTATATATAATGAAATACGTACTTTTTCTTAACAGGGGATGCCGGGCGTACCGGCGTTACCTTACGCTACGCCGCTGTTGCTTCCACATTCTTATGTACTGCTTATCCAGTATGATAAGTCGATTCTTCACAATCACTTTGTAAAAAGTTTAACTTTGGCGTGAACAGAATTTGAACTTACGTCAGATAGCTCTATTATTTATAAGGCCATTACGTTATCCCTACACTGTCACGCCATCTGAAATTAAAAGCCAAATATTACTTACTTTAGACCTGATCTTTGGAACGAAGCGGCTTCTTCCTGTAACGTTATTTGCACCAAAGTGCACAACGAAATTGATTTATTCGACGGCCTAGAGAGAAATTAGTGTCCACTGATAAAGGAAAAACATACAATCGAGGAAAAATAAAGAAATAAAACATATTTTGCAGTAATTTCGCCCTGCAAGTTCAAAAGTACGTAATAATAATAATAATAATAATAATAATAATAATAATAATAATAATAATAATAATAATAATAATAATAATAACCACTTAATATTGAAAGTAACTATGATTGTCACTCTTATTCTCATGAATCACCTGACCGATCTCGATCAAATTTTCAACATTGATAACGTTCGGGCCTGGGAAGCTTTTTTATAATTTCATTTTAACGGTAAAACAGGGTTAGGAGAAGGGGAGGAGGGTTGATATATAAATTTGAATAAAACGTAATAACTCTTGAACCACCAGACCGATCTCTATCAAACTTTCAACATAGATAAGGATCGGATTTTGGACGACTTTTGTCATTTCAGTTTACCGGTGCAACGTAGGGGCCGGAGGGAGGGAGATATATATGTAAAAAAAGTGAAAATAAAGTGACTGTCTTTGTGACTTCATCACTCTTGAACCACCTGACCAATCTCGATTAAATTTTCAACATACATGACGTTCGGGCCTAAGATGGTATTTATTTACTTTGACGATATAACTTAGGGTTTGAGGGGAGGTAGGAGTTAAAAAGAATAAATAAAACTTGATAACTCGTGAAACAAAGGATCAATCACGATCAAATTTTTAACATAGGTGAGGTACTGGCCTGAGATGATTTTTTATCATTTCACTTTCACGTAAGAACTTGAGGAGGGGAATGGGAGAGGGAGATATATATATAAAACTAAATAAAACTTACTGGACTCTTGAACCACCAAACCAATCTCGATCAAATTTTCAACTTAGATGAAGTTCGAACCTGAGATTGTTTCTGTCATATCACTTTAACGGTGTAACTTAAGAGATGGGGAGGGGGAGCGACGTTTAAAAAAGAACGAAACATTACCGGTATAAGTGGCGAATCTATAATTTTCGGAGTCGCTGAGATTAACAGTGACACATCTGATGCTGTTTGAATCCAAATTCAGTTCCTCAACTTGGAGGAGGGGGATACATATAAAAATGATCGAAATAACAAATATCAGTGTCGAATTTATAGTTTTCCGGCTAGCTGAGATCAACAATGACACTGCAGATGCCGTGCCCCACAACATAGGGTGGGGAAGGGATATGTAAAACACATCGAAAATGACCGATATCAAAGAGCGCTTTAGTAATCCTAAACAGTGACTGAGTAACGGAATATATTATGATTTTTTGTGGATTGAACCTAACGAAGCGAATAATTGGTGTTAATAATAATAATAATAATAATAATAATAATAATAATAATAATAATAATAATAATAATAATAATAATACACTACTATACTGTGAATGTGAACCAATATCAGGAGTCAGTGGACTCTAATTTCTCTCTAGGCCGTCGAATAAATCAATTTCGTTGTGCACTTTGCTACAAATAACATTCCAGGAAGAAGCCACTTCGTTCCAAAGATCAGGCCTTAAGTAAGTAATATTTGGCTTAAAATTTCAGATGGCGTGATAGTAATGTTTCGCTCGAGCCTTTGAGCAGTGCAGATCGCAGCAGAACCGGAAGTGACTATTTGCTTTATCCACACCTGTTGTGAACTGTTCATCGACGATAATTGAGGCCTATTTCGGCTGATTGGTGTTATTTTCCTACAGTGAAGTTCGTTTAAGTTGTGTTCATATTCTAGTGCGATGCCTTATAAGAAGGAATTGCAATACAAGCTTATTTTTGATAAGCGATACCGGAGTTCTCGACCCCATTCGAGCCTTGTCTACCAATGGTTGACTGATAATTTTCCAGGTATTTTTGAGAAAATTTGTGCATTACAGCTCCACGAAGAGTCTTATAGTATTTATATCAAATTTAAATCTATTGCGGCTTATGATCAATTTTCATTGACAGTACCGGACACAGTGCCATTTAAGCATCCTGACGGCAACACAAGCCTAGTGCGCATCGTCCCAGCAGAAGACCCAGTGAAAATGGTTCGTGTTTATGATTTTCCACTAGAAGTGCCCCTCACAGTGTTAGAGGACCATTTTCGGGCCTATGGTACCGTGCGTCGAGTGGAAACGCAATATTGGACTGCCCCATTTCCCACTGGAATTGACAGTGGTGTTAGAATCATACACATGGAACTGACGAAACACATCCCTTCCCGTGTCATCGTACAGGGCTACAAAGTGAGTGTCTCGTATGAGGGACAACCCATTACCTGTTTTTTTGCCAGAGTTTTTCCCACACCGTATCCTGCTGCCCAGTCAAGAAAAAACCAGTTGCACAGGGTGTGAAACCTAACGCTGTATCAGTTCAGATGACGGAAATAGGGAAAGTGCTGCGTCCTGCTTCTTCCTCAGATTTTGTGGACCGCGTGTCGGGGGCCCCCTCAGACCTCCCGCCCGGCCCCGCGCAGGATAAACCTATCCTTGATGTTGATGACTTCCCTGAGCTACCTCGCCGATCAGATGATTCTACGTCATACAAAATAATTGCAGCCCGAGATGGAGGAGCCCACACTTCCTGCGCCCCCGCAGGAACCTACCGATCCGCCACTGGAAGTTTCGAAGATGTCAGTGCAATTTACAAATCAGAATATTACAACAATTTCAGCAGAGCCTATGACAAGTGGTAATGAAGCTTTTATTCTTCCTACTTTTTCCCAGAATGCTAATTCCGAGGAGTCTGATTCTCTCTCTCAACAAAAACGCCGCCGAGTTTCAAGGTCAGCAAATAAAAAGAATGAACAACCTGTTTCCCAGTGTGTTCCACCACGAGCCAAAAAGCCAAGTTCCCGAGAACCTCCCCCACAATTTCGTTCCACGTCCGATTCTGAGTTATAGTGAGTGTTGTTTGTTTGCCTTCTTGTCACGATACGATAACAGCTGTGTTTTTGTGTCGATACATATTCGCATGTTATGCGTGTTTTTTTGTTTTCTCTATTTTTCCTCGTTTGTTGTTATCAAGTGTGCCAGAATAATAGTTTTGCTGTGGTCTTATCTACCGATATTTCTACGGATTTTTCAAGTAAGTACTGTAATGTGTGTGTTTTCATAGTACCTCAGAGCATGCCCATGTTAAATGCTTTCACTCTTTTAACTCTTAATATAAATAGGGTTAGCTCTGCACCGAATCTAACGTCGTTAAAGCAGTTTATCGAGCGTCGCCGTCCTGATGTACGTATGTTGTCTCACTGAATTGACTTTTCATTCTTTCGATTTTTTCCCTGATTATAACGCTATAATTACCTGTCATAACACCAGGAGTCGCGATACTTGTAAGAAAAGGTTTGGTTTATAATCGTGTCATGCTATCACCTGATGGTAGAGCAATTAGATGTTATATCTCAGGAATATGCATTATCCTATTGTATGCTTATTCTGGATTTCTTAAAATTAAAGAGAGAGATGAGTTTTTTGCAACGACTATACCATCTATGGTTCCTCCTGGTGTCGATCAATGTATAATGTTGGGCGACTTTAATGCGGTGATAGATCCCAGGGACTCCCTCACCCCCTCACCTCCCTGCCCAGCACTAGTTGAGCTTGTGCGTGCCATGAAGCTACATGATGCTCTTTTTGTTTCTAACTCACCGCATGTGATGACATTTCGCTGTTTGTCAACTCAGAGCCGCCTAGATAGGGTATATGTCACAGATCCTTTATGCAAGGCAGTGCTTCACGTTTTAACCCTCTTGCCCCCTTTGTCAAATCATGCTGCGGTTGAAGTAGCTTTTAAGCTTCCTTTTTCTCTTCCCGCTGGACGCGGTCCATCGTATTGGAAGATTAACAATACCCTTTTGTCTCGTGAGGACGTGATAGATGAATTTACGACGCGCTTTGAGTATTGGTGTAAGATGCAACGACATTTCCCCAATGTTGATACATGGTGGCAAGTATACGGTAAACCTAAAATTCGCAGTTTTTTCCAATGGCGCGGTAAGTTGGCACAACAACAGGACCGTACGCTTTCAGAATTTTTCCATCGTGCTCTCAGCGAGTTGTGGACATCCCCCCCAACCTTGGCCAACAGGATCCAAATTCAGGAACTTAAGAGTAGGTTGCGTCAACTAGATTCACATGCATCAATACAAGCCTATTTCTCCGAGGATTTTTATCATTGCTTCCCAGAAGAAACTGCTTCCATCTACCAAATTGATCTTCTGTTTCGGAAGCGGAAAGCTACGTACATTGACTCCCTCACAACGGCAGGTGGAATAGTAGTTTCTGACTCGCTACAAATACTCCAAGAATTCACAAGGCATTATAAAGCTTTTACAAGTGTGCAGACTCCGGACCTCTCTACCGCCCCAGAATTCTTGTCTGCTCTGCCTCACAAGTTCACAGAGACTGATTCTCATGCCTTGACACGTCCTATCACTGCGGATGAAATTTTTTCTGTTCTACGGGGAACCAAAGGCCGTAGCTCCCCTGGGATTGACGGTCTGAGCTTCGCTTTTTATAAGCGTAACTGGTCCTTTCTTAGCCGTACACTGGTTTCCTGTTTAACGCATGGTTATCTGGGGAGCCCTTTTTTCACAACGTAGCTATTGTGGTTCTCCTACCAAAGTCCTCCAACGCGCGAGTCGTGACCGATTATAGGCCGCTGTCCTTATTACCAGTGGATCTTAAATTATTTACAAAAGTTCTCGCTGCCAGACTTCGTCCCATTATTCGGAAATACATTAGCCCGTTTCAAGCTGCGCTGCATGACTCGCATAACATCCAATACACGCTCCGCTCCCTGCGGGACCTATTTGCGTATTATCACCTTCGTCATGTTCCTGCTGGCGCACTCGCAGTGGATTTAGCCAAAGCTTATGATTCAGTAGACCATCAGTTTCTCCATGAGACGCTTGAATCTTGGGGTTTTCCCACTGTTTTTCGCCGGGTGATTCATAATCTATATGCTAAAGCTCAGTTCCGCTTACAAATAAATGGACATCTATCCCCAACCATCCCTTTACGACGCGGACTACGCCAAGGGTGCTGTCTTAGCACCGTTCTTTTTGCTATGGTTTTAGACCCACTTCTTCATCGTTTGGCCATGTTGTCTTCGAATGGACCCTCCCTGTTCCGCAGTCAAAACATTTTTGGGTATGCTGACGATTTGACCATAACAGGAGTTGATCCTGTCTCACTACAGGGCGTGTTTCCTGTCCTGACCCGTTTTTCCCGATGCTCGGGTTTGCAGTATAACGATAACAAAACCCAGGTGTTGTCCTTTAACGGTTTTCAGCTCCCAGAGGACCCTTCAGTTTCTCCTGCCTTACCGCATGTCACCTCACTCACTATTTTAGGCATCCCCTTCACGTCTAACCCAACTCCCAACTATGATGAAGTATGGGCTCCCCTTTTAACGCAAATTCGTCAGTTGTTCTATTCACAGCGCTTCCGTAGGCTTAATTTACTTCACCGTATTCATTTTATCAATATTTTTGTTGTGTCTAAACTGTGGTACAGAGCGCGTGTGTTTCCGTTCCCAGAAATTTATGCCAAACGATTTGAATCCTTATTCCTATGGCATATTTGGCGAGGTTTTTATTTTCGCATTCCCCGTCAAGCCCTTTATCTGCCTCGTTCCGCTGGTGGGCTGGGCTTAGTCAATATTCGTATCAAATGTCAAACGTTGTTTATGGCTGACACTTATGCAGCGCTCTCATCACACAGTTCTATCACTAACCATTGGGTAAGTTGTTTCTGGAAGGATTATAGTCAACCGCAAAACCCTCCTTATATTCAATTCGTTGATCAGTGCCCGGGCTATATCAAAACGTTTATCCGATATTGGAATTATTCCGGGATGGTTCTCCACCCTCAACAACACAATGCGCGCTCGTTATATAGGACACTCAACGCGCACTCTTTCTCTCACACTACTTTACGCGTACCTCAAAAGTATCCACACGTAGATTGGCCGCAGGTGTGGTCTAATATCTCAAACCCTGTCATACCTGAGTACATGCAGGTTTTGTGGTTTCAGGTAGTACATCAACTTTTCCCAACACGGGCGCGTCTTTATGAGATTCAACGAGCCCCAGATGCTTTGTGTGAGCACTGCCAGCAAGAGGACACATTAGCCCATCGATATACACAATGTGTTGGCTCGCCATTGATTTGGCACACCATGCAGGAGGTGTTGGGACGCATTACCCGTCGCCCGCCTTCATATTTCACGGTGCAATTTATGTTATTCCCAGATTTTCATTTTTATCCCCCCACTAAACATCGAGCGGTGCTGTTCCTTGTTGCCAGCACTCTCCTATATTTTCAGCGCTTCACAACCTTGTTAGATGCACGCACGTATTTTGAATTTTTGAAACGTACACGTCGAAAGTTGTACACCCCAGACAGGGACCGGCAACTTTTTAGCCGGTTTTTGGAAGTGGTTTTGCAATAACGCACATCCCTCTCTTTCGGAATAGTTTTTTTTTATATCATAAGATATTTTATTGTAATGTTTAGTACAAGTATTATTATGTAATACAGTAAACAGGCTTCCGTCTCCTTTAGTACAATTTTCCCCTTTTTTCTTTTATTATTATTATTATTATTATTATTTTTTTTTCTTTTGTGATGAATAGTATATGTGTTATGATGTAATATAGTAAACAAGCTACAGCCTCCTTTTGTACTTAATCATGTTTGGCTCCTGTGGTTGTGTGCTCAGCTTGTAATTTCTGTACGGAAATAATAAAACTCATAGTGTAGGGGTAACCCAATGGCCTTATAAATAATAGAGCTATCGGACGTAAGTTCAAATCCTGTTCACGCCAAAGTTAAACTTTTTACAAAGTGATTGTGAAGAATCGACTTATCATACTGGATAAGCAATACATAAGAATGTGGAAGCAAATACCTCTATCATGATTGAGACGATTTACGAATGCTGGTTGGGAAAGGGCAAGGGAATTACCAGGACATTTCAAAGACATCATTGATCTGCAGTATACACTCTTCGTGTTACCGTTCTCAGAAAGAAACACTACACATTTTTTAAACAAAGTTTGGCTAAAGCAGTCGGTGGTATAGTGGTAATGTGCCAGACTTCCAAATGGAAAATCTAGGTTCGATTCCTCGTTAGGTAATATTATTTTTTCGCATAAATTAATGGCTGCAGAGATTTATCTTCTGATGGAGAACTTACAAGGCATAATTGGTGATAATTCAAATAAACAGTGTGTGCGTTCTATATTATACACTGTAATGATAAGTATGTTTCATATTTATATTCGTCCCCCCTCTCTCTGTCTTGACGTTTCCCTATCCTGTCTTTGCATCTTTCACTTCTCCCCCTCTCTCCCTCTCTCACACACACGCACTGCATGTTCCAAAGTTAAAACGGAGCAAGAGCCCGATATACATGATCTGGAGAATCTAATTAACTGTTAACTTCGGCGTCGTTTTTTTCGTGCTCTGGGGATAACATCTCCAGTCCTGGTTATCTCTGACAGAAATACTGTTTAAACGCAAGGGAATAAGTAAAATCTCTTTTATCCTCTGGGTTACCGAGTCTCAGTCGAATTACCGGGTCACTACGGATTTGAATCCTCGACCCAGTGGTGGTCTATAACCTAACCAACATCATCCGACTGACACGATGATCCGTTTGAGCTCTTAGCGTGTTCATTCTATCTGTGCAAATTACGTTATATCCGGAAGAGATGAAATCAATGCTGGATGTTCGGAACAGATAAATCTTCGGAAAAGACTAGAAAATGGTAACTCTTCGGTTAATTGAAAACAAAATTTTATTTATACTAATTCGACACAAAATTTGTTCCCATCCAATAATTCAATGTGTTTTTTTCACGTTGACATTTGAAACATGCTACATCTATGAGGAATATAAACTTTTCCTTTCCAACATTTGTAACTTTTCGTTACGATACAGTTTGAACTTTTAATATAGGGTATTTCTGATAGAAATTTAGCATTAAAATAGAACTTCAATTTTCTCTTTCTTTCTTTCTCTTTTCTTTGTTTCGTTTCTTTCTTTTTCTCTTTTTTTCTGTTTTGTTCAGTTTGCATTAGTAGTTTGAAATGGAGGATATGACCAACGCTATCTACTGGGTATATTAGAATGTATTTTGGATAAGTACGTCCAATGAACACTGCCGAATTTGCACTCGAACCACGCGGAAACAAAGCATGTGTGTTAAACTTTTGACATTATCCTAGATGCATCTTGGAGATCTCCAGTTCTACTTGAAATTGAGTATGCTATTATGAAAGTGACATAATGAATGTTTAAAGCATCCTCTATATATTCGAATTGTTCTGAAAAATATGTAAAAACAAACGTTATTTCTATTATTGTTGGATTTCTGGAAACCAAACTTTATAATGTTAGGTTCTTTCCTAACTACATTTGAATTCCACAGTTTTATCTGTTCTTCCTTTTCTTTTTCTTCTTCTCTCCTCCTCTCTCTCTCTCTCTACCTCATTTATGAATCTCTGTGTAATAGACATCCATTGGTTTCAATTTTTCATTGTATGTGTTTCAGTTTCTTTCTACATCAACCTATGAATCTTGTTTCGTCTCGATTTTGTTATTTCATTTTATCGAAACTAATACATGTGTAGTTTGAAATAAGAGTTGCGCTCATGTTGTTAGCTAATTTTAGTATAGGAGAGAAGAAAGGAGGAGAGAGAGGGGGTCTCTTTACCTGACACGATTATGGAATAAGAATGTGTATATTGGGTGGCCTAACTGCAGGGCGTCAGCTGTCGCAATTTTTTGATGCGGAGTGTACAAATACAAAGAATCGTTACGTTTACTACGGAAATCTGTACAGAGCGTACTTTATTCATATACTACACAAGTACTGACTGCCTTTTACCCGCTTAGATGTTATATCATGTCGCTGCAGGATGCGTGACATCTAACAATCTTCCGTACACTACATAGATCAGCCATCGTACGTCCATCTGTATGTGAAATTCTGAGCACTTACATACAGTTCTCTCTTTTGCACGGAAAGTACGTTTATCCGGAACACTTATGCGGAAAGTACGTATAAAACATACGTTTTGAGTTATACATTAGGTTCAGGATATTACATATAGTTCTACGTTAAGTCCAAAAAACACAGTATTTAAGCATGTAACCCTTCGTTTTACGTTCGCCATATACTTTTTTTTTTCGCAGTGTATTTACTTCGGAATTTCTTCCGTCCACCAATCAAATATTTCGATTGGAGGCTTATTTCAAATTAGTTAATAATCAGTACTTCAGACACGAAACAGATTTCTAATGAGTTACAAAGTCATAGTTCATAAGTATATACCATTTAATAATGTTCGATAAAAGCTACTCGTAAAAGAACATTTGGATGAAACGTAAACTGGAGCAATTTGTTTACAACCTTGTTGACAGAATGTATGTAGGAAACACTAGTGTGTTTAGAAGAAGGAAATAAAAAGAAAGGTAGAAAGTAAAAAGTTTTTTTTTTTTTTTTTTTTTTAATGTAAAATTGCTGAGAAATGAAGCCATGTCACTTTTATGTTTTAATGAAAACCTTTCTGTTTAATGGTTGCCGCTTTCGAATGACTTATGATGTTTACTGGATAGTTTCTTCGTATTAGCAAAGAACATTTTCTGCTACGAACGCAAAGAGAAAATAAAGTTCGTCGTCACACATGCATGGCACAGGACGGACCCAATTTGCTAACACGGCTTGTAATTAATATGTTTTCACTTCTTAACTGTGTTTATTTCTTGTTTATCGTCAATAAGTTATGACGCCGAAGGATCTCATGTAAATATGGGAGCTTCTTTTTCTGTTCTTCTGTTTTAAAAAAAAGAAAAAGAGAGAGAGAGAGAACAGATGAATCTTCCGGCATCGTTTTCCATTGCTTCTTCATAAACTTCATGGAACAGTGGTTTGGATAGCCCAGCTGTCTGTTTAAGACTTTCGCTCTGCTTCCAAATAACTATGCTTATTTATTAGTTTTACTTGTCATTTTAATTTAAGCTTTTAATAGTTGGATGAGTCTCAACCTTAGGCATAGGGATGCGCACGAAACAAGAACTGAAGCTGTCTCGTCTTGAAACTGTGTCGTACAAGTGATGTTTCGTCTCGAAAAATAAAGGATGTCCCATAAACAACGAAGCTTTTGAGTGCATAATAACTTAAACATTTATTGATGAAAATAAGTAGTTTACATATTTATGCATCTTTGCAGTTTATGCTATCTGTGATTATGTATGAAATATATTACTCATATGTTCTCCACAACTTTACAGGGACACTCTCGATAAAGTTTTCCATAACTATTCGCCAGACTTGCACCTCTAGTTGTGAAATTACACGCTGAATCTGCCTTGAGCTCTGGAAATGATCGTGGTTTATTAGCGTACACACGAGATTTCAAAATACCTCCCACAGATAGAAATCACATGGTCTCAAATCGCAAGATTTGAGTGGCCAATTCACGTCACTGTTGCCACAAATTACCCGGTCAGAAAACTTCTCTCGCAACAAGTGCGTTGTTGCAATGAATGTGTGACAGGTTGTGCCGTCTTGAAACTTATAAATATCCAAGACGAATTTATATTTGAACTGTAATTATTATTACTACTGTATATAAAAAGATTTTTTACAATAAAAGGTGATTGAGGAACTCCAAAAATTTCCTATGTACCATTTTAGCTGTGCCTTAAGAAGACAAAATTTTACAATACGTATAAAAAGCAGTTTCGGCAATCAAAACTCCTTAAATAATGAAAATTGAAAGTGTGCGGCAATTTTGTTTAAAGTTATAACTTTATTCATGCAATTAGATTTCCTAATTACTTTGGAAACAATCACGAAAGTGTATGTATTGGGGTTGCGGGATGATCCTCAAAATGGAGGGGGGGGAATACTGTTGGCAAGCTCATACCTAAAATACCAAGCCAAAGGGGGCCGATTAGGTTTATGGGAGAGCTACCTTGAATACCCTAAATTCTCGAATAGTTTCGTTTAAATTATACACAGTGGCGGATCTAGAAGATAAAAGCTGGGGGGGGGGGACGATAGCCAGAACCGAGATTATGATAGGCATATCATGAGTCTACGTAAATCATTTCAATTTGAAATCCGTTTACGCACTTCGTTAACAGAAAATATCAACAAAAAAATGAATAATTACTTTCAACAATTACAGTTAGTCATGAAGTACGAACTAGCAATTAATAAATTGTAAGCATGTCCAGATACGATACTTAAATAGATTAGTCACAAGACATTGCGCTTTAGATCTTAAAAAATTATAATTAACATGCAAGTTAGAAATTGTAGGAGAAAATAAATGTTGACTATAAATATACAACTCATGTTATCCTAGAAGTATCCAATAAACAATAAAGGGCAATGTTTACTATAGACTTCCAAAATTATAAATAAATAATAGCTTTAACTATTTTGTCACTCAAAAAACTGGGGAGTCCTAGGACCACTCGCCCCAGGCCATATCCGCCACTAACTGAACATATATTTACCTATACAAACAACTGAAAGTTTCATGGGGGCTAAAGTGATCCCAGGGAGGGAGAGAGTCCGAGCCCCTTATCTACCCCCTAGCTGCTGGTCTCGTGGATTCAAGGAATGCATAAGAATTGTTTATAAGTCTTAACACTAGTGCATTGTAAACATAACAAAGAAAGTTACTCAAAATTCTCCATAGTTGGATCAATGTGTGCAGTTACTGTAATTTAGTGATTAATGAATGAACAATATTAATGTATCTTGTAGTACTGCCACTCACTTTGTAGAGAAAAATCCTTCCAGCAGCAATCAACTACAATTGCCAACCAGCAGGTCTCTCGCTTCTTCTTTTTCTTTGTGTGCAATGGAAAGTAAGTCACATACTTGGAAGTTGTGAATAAAATTATCAACAGCCTAGATAGCAGCGGGACGCCAGGTAGATTATTAAATTGCCAGTAGGTGGCTCTGAGCTCAATTCCAGTCGCCGTATGGTGCTTGAGGAGTTCCAGTTGAATACGCGACAAAACGTACTAGCGACAAAACGTACCACCGACAAAACGTACCACTTACCCTGAGGGATGCTTGTAAAAGGTTTTCTAAAAACACTTTAAATAATGACAAGCGACAAAACGTACCACTTGCCTGGAGGGCTACTTGTGAAGAGTCTTCTAATCAGTCATCAAATAATGACAGGCGACAAAACGTACCACTTGATAGGACGGTATATACGTATATACATGCCGGCCAAAATAAGGTTAAAAGTTGAACAGATTGCTGGTGAGAAAAATAGCGATGCAAGACCAAGACTAAGACTAAGGCTAAGACTAAGACCATGCCTGCAAGGTTCTCGCAACACCAAGACAATACCTGCAAGATTCTCGCCAGACCAAGACCAGCAAGAATCTTCCATATGCAATATTTGAATATTTGCTGATTTCCACCACACTTTATCCAGGCTTTGGACCAGAGAGGGATAGGCATTATTAGAGGGACGCGGGCGCTTTCTCCCACAAGGGCCACCAGCATCTCAATGTCACAAATCAATTGCAGTTTTCTTTCTACAGTAAGTCAATAGTATTAACAATTGACAATTAAAACCTGATATTCTTTCATCAGTATATTATTCTAAATTGTTCAAAATATTATATGAAGTTCAAGGAGAACGTATACTATATTACAAAATTAGCAGATGTTTTAGTGTACTAGTTTTTGATGCTACTGTATCTATCACTTTTGTATTCGAAATATTTATTAATAAATCTTTTTCAATAGACATCAACATAAATGTTTTCAAATGTTTCTGAGACATGGTACTCGTTATCCTATTTTTAATGTATTTCAGTTTATTTAAGTTTTGAAAAATTTCTTTTACATGTTACCTGAGTTACGGGCGAAGTCAATAAAAATTTGTATGCTGGAAACCTGGATAAGTATTACTGCTAAATTTACAATTCTGCAAAATTAAAAAGCAGCACATTGGACAATTTTGCAACACGTTTTGCATTCGCTTTCCTTGTAAACAAATGTATTTTATCCTAATTCTGAATCACTTGCACCATCAGGACAGTCATTCTTTCTCGGTTGTGCTCGTCATCAAGACCGACTTTCAAGAATATCCACGTCCTTTAAAAGTCCAAGAGAATACATTTATAGTATTTTTGGAAACTTCTTTACTGAAGTTTTTCAGAAAATATTTAAGTTTATCGAAAGGCACGTCTGGAAGTTCTGTTACTTGGTTGAAGTGTCTAGGGTCCAAATAATTCATAAAGTACATTGCTTCTTGAATCTTGAAGAAATACTCGAAACTACCATGTCCAATATTGTATTGAATGCTTCGATGCAATTCCTGGTCATTGGATACAAGCAGCTTCATCTTCATGTTTACAAGAAAATCTTTGTCCATCTCTGAAGGCGAATTGTCGACAGGTCAATAGAAAAAAAAAAGAAAGAAAGAAATCACGTTCTAAGTCTTCAAATTTGTTATTGGTCCATTCTGCAAAGCTTAATGCTGCATTCTTAACAGATTCAAAATCATCTCTCTACTCTTTCACTTGGAACAGAGTAGTCTGCACCATCCGATAGGACTACACTAGCAGCATCCTCTATTTGGAGATAGTTTGACAGAGAGGTCGTCACTTGAAATATCTTAAGGAACATTTGTGCTGTCCGAGTTGTTTTGAACCTGAGATCTTTAATATATCCTTTCGCTTTACACCTAGCCTTTGGTTTGATATTTTCTGTAGAAGCAATTTTCTTAATTATTATGGTCAACTCTATATACAAAGCACTTTCTGAGTTCGAAAAATGACCAAACTTTTTCTGAAAAACAGTGTGTTTTCTACCATCTTGTTTCAGCAATAACTGTAAGACGCCTTTGTTAACATTTGATCTTCCAAATGTCCATTCGCTGATAAGACTCACGCATAAATATCGCACAGTCATTCAGCAGAACAATGATACAGAATCAATGCAATTTTTTGTCAGATCACATATGACATGATTGAGTATATGAGCGTAACACCACACGTGTAACTGAGTTTCTTAGTGGTTAAGCAGTTAGCGTATGCGCCTTTGTCGTGGGAGACCTGGGTTCGATTCCTGGCAGGAATTCATGTGCTTCGGATTTCCCGTAAATCAGTATGTCCCGTCTCATATAGCCTCGCTGCTAAAAGGGCCGTTAAACTCAAAATCAACTGAAACACAGTGTAACTGATCATAGGTGAATTGAAAAAATCCGAATATTGTCCTTCCATGTTACTTGAGCCATCGGTTGAATTTCCAATACGGTACACTTCTTAATATCAAGGTTCAACTTCTGCAGAATTTCCTGCAGTAAACCGCAAGGACACTGGCCTGTGGTAGATATGCATTTTACAATGACAACAATACTTTGTTTAACAACCATTTTAAGAACATACCGTAAAACAACAGAGCACTGGCCTGAAACTACTATATCTTGAGTAGTGTCTAATCGAACAGAAAATATTGAAGCTTGAGAGACTTCTTTCGAAATATCTTCTCTGATAAGTGTGTTGATAGCATTCAAAACAAAATTCACCGTGTTTAGTAAAAGTTATGCGACAACTATCCTGCTTACTTCCTCGTATATGACTCTTCTCGGTGACCTTATCTAAATTACTTTTAAGCGGAAGATCAAATTTGCTTAAGAAAGGAATAATACCCAAAAAGTTTCCATGATCTATAGCTGTGTCTTTCAGTTTATAGGCTGCTACATTTCCTCTGTAAATGAGCCCTCTTTTACCAATGAGTTTCTACACTTTGACAACTCGATACATTACCTGTTTGTTCTTGTCAACCTTATACTACCGTTGTTTTACCTGTTCATGAGGAAGTAGTTTCTTAACATTATGTTCTCTTTTGTTAGATATGTAAGCACCCACATTGGTCTAATGTATTTTGGAAGACTCGTGTTCTCATACTCGTTGATAAACGTGTTTAATGTTACGTTTGTCACGTACAGAACCTTTAAGAGAAGTTCGTTTGATCTGGAGAATGATCTGTGAACACGCTGAAAAAAAAAAAAAAAAAAAAGCTTGAAGTGGTACGTTTTGTCGTGGATTAAATATCCGAAATGTTTTAATTAGTCCAAGACAGGTTGTAATTTATATAAGTGGTACGTTTTGTCGTGGAATAAATATCAAAAATGCTTTAATTAATCCATGACAGGTTGTCATTTATGACAGGTCGTCAAAAGTGGTACGTTTTGTCGCGAAAATTCAAGTGGTACGTTTTGTCGCTGGTACGATTTGTCGGGACACCGTTCCAGTTTGTCCCATGACAAAGCTCTCAGATGTTCTTTGATTCTTAAAATTATAACAATGGAAGTGTCTACAATATACAGTAGAGACAAAAACACACTAAAAAATCCACGTGCTGTTTTTATCAATTAATAATAACAGGTTGACGTCAGGAAGAAACAGTTCAATTACAGCCGATCAATGACGTAATGGGTAATAATGAAAGCAAGGTAGATATGAATTGCAGAATACTAGACCTATTCTAACCCAAAAGTTCATCGATGAAGAAATAAGAGCTCGCCATTGAATTCAATCCATTGCCAAGGCATTCTGAGTCTTACGTGGATATAGATTAGACGAAGAGTCGTTGTCCTCCCCCGTCCCCAGCGGCACAGGCATTAATGTTGCGAGGTCCCTGTGAGATAGAAAACTGAAAATCTTTCACAACCCTTACTATAAGTTTGCCCTGGGTCCGCCCCTGGTTCAACCAGTATATCGCTATTATCCATTTTTAGAATAACATCTTTTGTGTCAGCCCTTTCAAAAGTGCTTGGCAATCCTACCGAAGATTTTTTAAAACTTTTTTTCGAAATATTGTAGAAATCGAGAAATTAATAATTGAAATATATGTCCGTAATTATTTAGTATTTAAAACGCTAACTACGTTCCTAGTGTCCATCGGAACAACCGATTGCAGGACTTCTACTCATGTAAATGTCAGAAAATTTATACGATCACAAAGTTATTTACGTCAAGGATTACAGAGAATGAACAAGGTGTTCATTATTTGGTAAAAAATGTCAAATATGTCGCGTGGAGCTTTGCTCATAGCAAAAAGTAACAACTGGTACACATTATCAGTATTAGTTACTAGATGTTCATGATATACCACTCAAGTGCACCCCTTAAATTTAAGACATATATTTGTGAATCGAGTTGGCCGAATGTCGGCGCAATTGTATATCCATAAAACTGCCAACGGTAAAATATAATTGCAGTGTATAGTGAGTTCTTCGTTTACATAGTGAGTAAATACTTTAAACTCCTTGTTTTCAACTTTACAACATCTGGCATGCAGAAAATTCTGTTACTTCCTTAAATGTGTTTGGTCAGAATATGGACTACAAGCAGCTAAAGTTAGTAGTATTGTTACTAAAATAGCAAACGTTTTAACAGTAATATTGCATACAAACTTAATGTACGTCGGTTAGAACGTTGTTCTACTTACTTCTTCAGAGGTAGTTTGCCAGGCACAGGACGCTTTCTTTTAGATATACGGATTCCCAGCATCTCTTGCACGTTTATGATATTTTTTATCATTCCGCTCGCTCACATTAATTTTTCTCTTTGTACCATTATTTAAAGGATTTTGGTCACCAGGCGAGAGAATAACACTATCCACGGCTGACATAACGTCAGTTGCAATGTTGTCCTGGAAGAGAGTGGCGATTTCCCGCTCATTCCACTGGCTGTTAAGTGCTGCCAACATCAATATTGTGGAAAAAGAAATGACCATCATGGTGTGGGAATGTCGTTTTCTACGTTGTTCTGTTAAAATCTCAATTGTCGCTTGTAGCGTTGCGTTGTTCGGCGGAGTTATTGAATTGTTTTTATCATAATACGAATGCTTTCCTCTTGCGCACATAATAACTAGGCAACACTGCTTGTGTGACACTGCTGTTGTGTTCTTGGTCCTCCCACTTGGTGTACGTGTCCCCCTCTTGCAGGTATCAGATTATCTGCATACATTTTTCATTTTTTGCGTTTTTCCGGCGTTTTTGGGGTATAACTCGGCATAGCTTCACCCGGTCACTGCTTGGTATATGTATTATAGGTAGCGTGTAAACAAGGGATTTCTGTACCAAGTAACTATCACCACGATGGTTAGCGATCCACAGTTAGTCAGGGTTCCAATTTTCATAAATATCTAGCTGTCACGGTTCGCATACGAGCCTTGTTAGACTGGAGGAATGGTTATCCTTTGTTTTTCATTAACATTTGGCAATAAAACAAACGCCTGAGAGATATACAACACCTTTATACAACTGTGTTGCGTTGGAATGTACAACTCATAGGATATGGTGCTTTTTTAAAAAAAAATTAACATTTACAGTGGACTTAAAAATGTAATAAAGAAATAATGGGTATGTTCTTTTTTTAAATATTCAATTAGAACTGGATAATCTGCACAAAATTTGCAATTGATCAGTGAAAATGACATGTTTGTAGAGCTATAATTCCCGAGAGCTCACTGTCGAAAGTCTTGACTACAAACATATAAACGTATACAAACAAACAACAACAAACAACGAAACGAAGACAAATGAAGGAATTAGGATCAAACTTTCATAGCATGACCACAACAGCGTAACAATAAAATAAACGAAGATAGAAGTGAGTATGAACAATGTAAGGAATGTTATAGCTACATTGTGGATAATTTTTGACTTATCCTCGTACATATGCTCGTTGGACTTTCCTTTTCTTTGAATTATATGCTGGTAATATTGGAAATTCTTGAGTTTAACTTCTTATCGCACCCAGAGTTTTCTATGGGGTAGATTCGAAGATTTTTACTGGGTCCAATACTACAAGACACTACATCTATGTAGTCTTGAACCAGTGTTAGTCTACACCCGAAAACACGATAATTAATTGTTTAGTACTGCCACCTATATTCTCAGAAAAAATAATACAAAACTATACAGTATTGTCCCTAAAAGTCAGCAATCGACAACCCGGTGGTCGAAATAACTCGGCCACACCCTGACAGGGCGAAAAGAATCTGAGCGCAGACCTTATAAAGTATTTTTTCTGAGGTCTGTCTAATCAGGTAAATTACTGTACAGTGTATACTCATTAATGCTCATTCTCATGTATAGTATAGACGCCTTTGGCGTGGGAGACCCGGGTTCGATTAACGGCGGGAGCTCATGTGGTATGGATTCCACGTTAATCAGTAGGTGCACGTCTCATATTGCCTTGCTGCTAAAAGGGACGCTTTAAACTCACAATCAACTCAACTCTATACCTTCATAAAGTACGCACTTTTCCTGTTTTTAAGGGTATTTGGGCATTTTATTCTCTGTTGTATTCTGAAGCAATCAATATATACAAGTACAGTACTGTATTTTCTGAGGAAACACTTGTACTTATTCCTTTTAAACCCCGTTTCCGATAACGCGACATTTTCACAAACTCGACCATCCTTCGGTTCACATTAGGACAAGTTTTCGGACTCTACTGTTTTGTTTTTATACGGAAAGAAAGGGTAAAGATGAAAATAAAATGAAATCTTTGTTTCACGTCCCAGGATTATGCCTGTTATTCTAAGGGAGAAGCATTATTAAGACAAGTAAATGATAATGGAAGAATTTGATGGAATGAGAATGTGGGACGAAACGGGAGTACCCTGAGAAAACCCACAGACACAATGTTATCCATCACAAACCTACTTGAACGAGAATCGAACCAGCAACCGCATGCACCAGAGGTATCAGCTCTCCTACTGAGTCACTATGCCCCGGAGTGAAGATGAAGTGTAAGCTTAAATATTATGCTGCATCAGTCATTTGTCTGCTATACAAGCTCAGTTTTATTAAGAAAATATAGTAATATATGTCAAGTTTCGAAGATTTTTTCGGGGGATGTCCGGACCCAGTGAACCCACCCACGCGGTTGCGCCCCCATTGCTTACATCTCACCTGCAAATATCTTGTGTTCCCACCAAAGATAATTGTGGCGGAAAGGGTCAACAACAACGAACGCTGCTACAATTTGCATCCTAGCTTTTGATGTATGTATGCTAAGTCAGTACAACCTCTTAAAATACTCTATTTAGCAATCGCCACTAAAATAATGATGGCTCTAACCGACCTTCATTTTAAGCGTGACTCAGCCTTTTTGTCTTTCTTTCCACGTCCAAATAACCCCCCTGGTGAAGTCGTTAAAACCGCAAGACAGAAATATGACGTTGGTCTCTCTACTATGATAGATCATCAATAAAAGTTGAGGCGAGCTGTTTGAAGAGTTAGTCAGTGGAAGGAAATCCCTCTAACCCTTCGACATGACCTAGTTTTTTGGGAAACCGGAAAACAAGAAGCCTCTGCCATTTACTGGTGTTGATACGTCCAGATGCTGCAGACAGCAACAGCTCATCCTCTCTCTCTCTCTCTGGAAGAGATTTAAGGAGGAGTCCCATGGAGACATTCATTTTCGTTTTGCCTCTCAGAAAAGAATGAGAAAAGATTTTTTTTTTAAAGTTTTAACTCCTCCATCTTCAGTCTTCGACATGTGATTATCATTTTCGTCCGCTTTCGCCAACAGATGAGTCTGGCTCCTCCTCGTTTGCCTCAATTAGAAACACAATTTGGCATTCGACTTTGTACTTCGTTCTTCCGCGTTTTCTACTTCCCAATAACCAACTGACTCAACAACTAGACTTTACTTTATAGATCTCTAGCTGTATTATCTCTAGCTGTTATTTTTTAAAAAATGTATTTGAGGGTTTCCTTGTATTTATGGCTTATCTCTCTCATGTCTTATTTTTAAGTAATATGTGTATCACTGAGAGGAGGGGACGTTCTGTAATAGCCAGAATTTGCTGGTTAATGCTGTATATTTTTTACATATACAGTACACTGAGAAAAATCCGTTTCCTGGACAACGGTATTTTGTAGATATATACGGGGTCCATAAGTTTAATATGAACATCTGTATGGAGAATATGTTATCCATTTGCTACATTCGTATTGCCCTTTTCCCGGTTAGATGTTATATCATGCCGCTGCGGGATGTCTGATATCTAACAGTCTTCCGTATATTACATACGTCACCTGTATGTTACATACATCCATTTGTATGTGAGATCCTGACCGCCTATATAGAATTCTTCCTTTCTTACGGAAAGTATTTTTATTCGGAACACTTGTACGGAAAGTTCGTATAAAATATACTTTTTCGGTTATACGTTTGATGTACGTTAAGTCCAAAACTTCAGGATTTACGCATGTAACCTACGTTTTGGCGTACACCACGTACGTTCCTTTTCTCAGTGTACATTAGAAGTCTGCACAGGTTCGGGCTTACAAAGCATACACCACTTCGGGCCCGGGCTGGACTCGGACCTTAAATTTTCAAATATATAAAACCATATTTCTCGGAGCTAACTTTGTAAATATACTGTACAACGATATTTATTAGACCGTTCTTTCTAAAGAACTTTCAAAGCACAACTGCAAAATTAAAACTCTAATTACTGTAAATAAAAATACAATTTTGCGTTAATTATTAAGTTTATGTAGTTCGGACTTATTTCGGGCTCACTAGATTATCACACGAGCTTAGGACGGGCTCGGGAATAAATGTTAAAACATATTTCGGACTCGGGTCGGGCCTCACACTACAAATTCACAGGCCGTCCGGGCTCGAGCTAAAAATTTCGACCCGTGCAGACCTCTAGTGTACATAAATAAATATTGTCAATAAACGACGTAGTTCTTAATGTCATGAACGTTTCTTTTCTCTCCAAAACTACACATGAAAATTTACACTTACTCATATGATTTTATTTAACATAGTGAGTTCTACAAATTATGTACTGTGCCTAATGTTTGGATTTTTTCCCGATAGGAAACACGGTGGCTCAGTGATAGAGCGCTTATCTCTGGTGCGTGAAGCCTCTGGTTTGAGTATTTGGGCCAAGTAAGTTTTGTGGTGGAGAACATTGTGTCCGTGGGTTTTCTCAGAGTACTCCCATTTCCTTCCATTTTCTCATTCCCACCGACTCTTCCATCATAGTTCACTTGCCTTAATCATCCGTCCCCCTTAAACTGAAAGATTTCATTTCATCTCATTGAAAATGGTATAATGAAACTCCAGAATGTTAAATTTTGGAGGGGAGAAAGGAAAATTTAAAGGCCAGAAAGGTAAATTAGGGGACATGATTGTGTATTTGGGAGGAGAATGTTAAATTTGGGGTAAGAGTAGTAAATATGGGGACAATGTTAAATTTGGGGTAAGAATGACAAATTTTTGAGAAAAAGAAATAGTGAATAGAAACCAAGCCTATGAGAGAGAGAAAAGTTGCCAGACATTTAAGAGGTTTTATATCAAGAATCTTGGAACCAATGAGGCACATCTGATTGCAGAACGTAATCAGTGTCTAAAACGACATGTCTCTCTAATCACAGTACGACTAGAGTTACATAACCTGAATATCCGCGGTCGAGTTGCTAGCCCGATATCTGTGATCAATTTCACCAACATGGTAGCAAGAAAAAGATTGTGTCCAAAACACACACCATGGACATCCAATGATTAATATGGCCCGTTGAATTAGCTTTCTCCTTTCCCATAACGAGTGAGCTTCGTGTATGGGAGAGGCTCAAAGACTCGTAAGCCCTAACACTGACTACTTCCTACTGTTAAATATGGCGATGGCTCTGCCTGTTGTGCCCCGCAATTTCATAAGCGTTGTGTAATATTCTACACGTAATCTATATTTGTAAACACCAACACATGCTTCATTTTTGTAAACAAAACCAGGTACTCTTTTACTAAGCATTCTCGTCATTATCAAGTCATGTTAAAAAAGAACACTAGCGTCACCACTGTCCAAAAAAGGGTTTAAAACACCATATAAGATTTTCATTAACATCAGTTTTGGCTAGTCATTTCTGCTCTCCTAGCTTGCCTGGAGCTCTGAAAGATACAACCTAACCCAAGTATCGTAGCTTGCCAAAGTTGATAAGTCTTCTGCCCACTTAGCTTCTATAAAGCTCTGTAACTTCCTTACTCACTTAGCTTGCCTGGAGCTCTGCAGAACCTCAATCTCTCTTTGCTTGCCTGGAACTCTGTGGTATGCTTCCTTGGCTGCGTGGGCCTTGGGACACCTATTTACCAATACTACATAAAAGAACTTTGTATTAATCTTCGGACCACACTTATATTAACTTTATCTGTTATATTTGTATATAACGAAAATTTTATAATAAAAAGGTTATTAAAAAACAAATCCAGTGTGCAAAATTGCTCTATCTAGTATCTTAACAAAATAATTTACAGTTGGCAATATTACTTTCAAGAAACGAGTTATTGTTAGTGATTATCTGACCACTCTAAGCTGTTAGTCCCCACTGCATCACAGTTGAACGGTTTCGATACCGATTAATTGGAATAATTGTTAAGCATCCTAGGAAACAAAGTTACCCTAAAGTTGTTCTTAAAGAACAGTGAATTTACCTTCTTGTCCTTTACTGAGTTCGAAGTCAATTGAACGAAAGAGACTGTCACGCGACTTGTACATCTCTGTAAAGTTCATTACCATCTGTATACTCTTTACATGATACTAACAGAATGCCCGTTCTTCGCAAGGGGAGAATACGTTTCATATATATATATATATATATATATATCCTTCCCTGCCTCAAGTTGCGGGACTGAATTTGCATTTAAACGGCATCGGAAGTGTCACTGTTCATCTCAGCGACCCCGAAAACTATGTATTCGACACTAATATCGGTCGTTTTCCATCATTTTGTATATATATATATATATATATATATATATATATATATATATATATATATATATATATATATATATATATCCTCCTCTCCCAAGTTGCGGGGCTGAATTTGGATCTTGAGGCAGTTCCTATTAAGTACTATTATAATGGAGTTTAGACATTTTTTGTTCACTGATACAACACTTCAGATGCCTTTTGCCGTGTTAAAACACTGTTCAAAAGTAGTTTCTAAAATGTGTCAAAACACTGCGATATTTACGCTTCATTTGCAGTATTTATAGTTCAGCGATTTCAATCCGAGGTAAAGAGATGAGAAGGATTCCTTAAACAAAGCATCAAACAGCATTAAAGCCGATTAAAAAAAAAATCCTATTGGAAAGTTGCTTTTATCATATTACGTACACGAAAACTCCCAAATCGAGGTTAATTTTACTCCCTTCTATCCCTGTTACCTCTGACGAATTTCGACTGAAATATTACGCTAGTAACCTAAGGAAAATGAGAAGCTAAGTTTTATTAAAATCAGTTAAATTTTACCCAAATTGATGTAAACCAAATGGATGCAGACAAGTACATGCTGAGTCGAATAGTACAATTTGCCTTATGATCGCTTCAATAAAGTTTAAAAAATATATAATCTCTCTGCAGAAGAAAGAAAATGTAGTAAAGTCGTGAGATCACACAGAAAGTATAATTAATTTATTCTCATTACCTTGAAAAGATATGAAGAGTGTGAGGCAAGAACATGGTAATCCACAGTTTTGCAATTGCTGCGTTTTCCAGAATCCGATAGAAAGCAACGCCCACCGCTTCGTTTAACCTTGTCCGTTTAATCTTTCACGTATAGTCTTATGTGAAAAATCAGCTGTCTTACTTTGAAAATGAATTGTGCAGCAGAAAACCTCTAATTTCTTAAAATAGTAAAATTGTGAATTACCATGTTCTTGCCTCACACTTGAGACCTGCATGGGCCGGGCTCGGCCCGATTAATTGCAATTCTTTAATAATTATTGAGTTTCGTTAAACGATAATTGGCCCGTGCAGGTCTCTACCTCACACCTTTCATATCAGCTTTTCTCTAACTATGCCTTGAAATACTACTACTTAACAACAGATTCATTTGGTCTTCCTACTTCTTTACCCCTTCTATGTAGCGTCTGTCAGAGGTGCAAATAAGCAACACAATTTCACTAGCCCACATTTCACATCCCAATCGTGATTTGTACTGTTTAAACACTCGCTCGCACCGATGAACCACTCGCCTCAGGCGAGTGGGCGAGTGGTTATTTGTATCCCTAGCCTAAGTATTTGCAATCTTCGTCTATTTCACAATCTTCGTCTATTTCTATTTGAAGGACACCTCTAACCATGTTTCTCCGTCAGAGACGGCCACTTGTCAAACTCAGTGTCTTTTCATTGTATGAAAATTGAAAGACAAATTTATGAATACTATAATTTTAATAATAATAATAATAATAATAATAATAATAATAATAATAATAATAATAATAATAATAATAATAAATTGTTAAGAATTTGTTCTTTATTCAATATGTCTTTAATCCCTTCATCCTCTCGTTCGTCTGTAGCAGAATTCAGTTTCTTGCTCTTTCGTTGAACATTGAAAAGTTGCCATGCGACATCCTCAGTTCCGACTTCTGCTACAGTTTTCCCCAGTTGCTAGACTGTGACACTTGCCACTAAATAACAATGGCTATTGAGCGGAAAACTGCTATCGTCTTCTTGTCTCTCTTCCATAATTTCTTACACTCTGCCACAAGGAAATGCAGTGTTACCAGCCAAACACAATGACTACCAAAGTTACGCTTATAATTGTATTTTGCGAACAACTCTTTAATGAAATATTCACACCAATTTTAACAAGGCCGTAGTTCTTTTTCATTCTTTTTACGATGAGCGTAGAATGCATCTCTTCTTTCTTTTCAATGTGCTTTAGTGTTCGGGGTCCCGGGTTCTGTTCCAGGAGTGAGAGCTTTATAACTTAATGCAATACGGTGGTTAGGATTCCACTTTAAACTCTAGGTCAACGTCTCATATAGCCCCAGTGCTGAAAAAAGGACGCTAAACTTCAACCAAGCAACTTTCTCATCAGTGTAGTATAATTTTTACGGAGGACGACAGTATTAATATAGACAATGGATGATAAGGGACTCAAACTATTCATAATAACAGTTGCGTACGCAGAGTTTCATCAAGGAGGATTCAAACACTCAAATTAAGTTCCTTTTAGGAGGGACCTTTCTTCGGACACTGAATTGATTGCAAAAGCATTTACTGTTTCTGCTCTACGGAAATCGTAACCGGAAGTAATAGTAAATTTGAACCACTTCCGATTTTGGTAAAGTGTTGTGTGTAATCATGATATGTTGTCTTAAGACACCGAATCGTTTTCAAAAAACCGCTTCTTGCTATCTGTTACCATTTTCACTTTATGCTGATAAACGTTGAAACCGGAAATGACTAATTTGAACCACATCCGGTTTGAGTAGAAAGTTAACAGAGGAGATGTGACATATGCTTATAATGCTGAATCGATTACAAAAAACAGCATCTCGCATTTCTTACCGTTTTTGCTCTGTCGACAGACGACGCATGGACACAGCCGTTGCTCTGACACTTATGTATAGCATAGTTTGGAAGTCTATGCAAACTTTAGTTGATAACTTGTTTAAATGAATCATTTTCCTTCCTCCTCACCTATCTAAAATTTCAATGAGGGACTTTACGTCATGACGCTCAATTGTGGATATCCCTAGTAAAATATAGTTCCATTAGGATATAAATACGATTTGATTTCTTTGTAGGCTGACCATTTTGTGAGAGAAAAAGAGAACATTTGGAAAGTAAAAACGCAAACTCTAACATTAGTTCATATATTTTGTTTATCAACATCAACGGACAGTCAGTTGCGCGCAAAATTTTGGTCATGGCGAACAGTATGATAAGCAGCAACACTTTCATTGGATGAGACGTGGAATGTTGCCAACATCCATTTTTCATTTTCTTTGTAAATAAATCACTGCAAATATTGAAACGTAGTATTCAATAATTGAACTTCAGGATTTTACAAATTATTTGCACCCTTACTACTAATAGAGGAATATAGGTCATGGTTTATGAGTAGCAATTTGGTAATCTATTGAAGAATATTAAAAGTGAGACGAAGTTCATTTTTCCAAAACGACAGGATGACCAGGAAAAAGATAAAAACGATATCTATGGGCAGCCTGTTACTTTATCTTCTACAAAGGGAAGACTGGTAAAATTTGTTCACTTTGATGAAATGGAAAATAATTTCTAATATTTTGGGGGAAGGGGATGAGTAGAAGGATACACATAAAAAAATAAGGCCTAAAGAAAGCATAAGTATATGAATACTGGACCCTTGTACTTCGTTCTCAAAAGAAGTGCAAGTAATATTCATAATATAGTTCGCATGAAATGTTAACGGTTTTCATTCCAAATTTATCGAATATGGAACTTGTTGTGAATACGAATATAACAAATTCCTGTGTTTAATTACGTTTTGGCCAGTTTCACGTTGTGACACCCATGTTAAAGTGTCCGTGTCTGAATAGGCTACACAGAAAAGCTAGACATCACGTGTTTGATAGGTGATATAGCC
Organism: Thermobia domestica; assembly: GCF_964235325.1. NCBI lineage: Eukaryota > Metazoa > Arthropoda > Insecta > Zygentoma > Lepismatidae > Thermobia > Thermobia domestica. The sequence goes on from NC_137466.1 coordinate 33,148,249, forward strand.
ACTTCACGCCTCAGTTCCTATCACCTGGGAGAGACGTTAGAAGAGCAACCAAATTGTTGGAACGCAAGGTGGAATTGCAGTCAGCCAGTAATTTGGTGTTAATTGTTTGGAACTGCTTCTCTAACGACTCGTGAAAGGAAACTCCCATGCATACAAATTGCTGTCTGTCCCTGCGTTGAAACACGGATTGGTAATCGGGCGTTGGAAATTACCTCTGGCCAAAGCTCCTGGAAGCTAAATTGAAAAGTATTTGGGTGCTCCTAGCAGCTGGGGCACAGAATGTTCAATTTTTGTTTCTTCGCCACATCACTGGTTGGCGCTGCGTCTTCTCTCATTGTTCACAAACTAAACTTTCCTTGATAGGAGCAGTTTAAAAACTAAATGATCGCATTCCCAACACAAATTGATTTCTGAACTCGTGCAAGTGCTAGATTAGGGTCCACACACCGAAATTTTATATGAAGGTCGGACGGGAAAGTAGTTGATACATATAAACCATCAACATATATATACATAACAGTTAGCAAGACAATAATATATATATATATTTTTTCTCAACCTCCTTGCGTCGTGCTTATAGTTTTTGGGGATGAAGGCGTTATGACGCGGAGAAGTTGTTTTGATTTATTATTTGAAATGAGTAGGTTTTAATAAATTTAGTTATTAGTGAGAGGATTATTTAGTAAATTCGAGAAATATTGTACTTTATTTAAAATTTTATGTATTTATAATAATTAAAAGCGTAACGTGTAATTGTGTTGTATTAGTGGATATGACTTAATGAATTTAGATTATATTCTTTAAGCATTTGGAGATTTGACCACAAGTGATACTTATAGCTGAGGTACACATATCTTAAGATGTTTTGGCTTTTTGGTGTGATGAATGTTTTACTCCTGAGCTCCTCTTTGGACTACGTTTGCAGATTTTGGGACAATTGAAGGTTTTTAGTTTTAGGTTACGACTATGGAATATATTGCTCTCACGTTAACTGAATATGTAAACTTTTGAAGTTTGTTCCGGCAGCTCGGCTCTATAACGAATAGCCGTCTAGAAGCCAACCATCTGGATGGTAGATTGTAATATTTGTAACCATAGAACAAAAATGGTTTTATTACATTTTTTAAAAAATTAGGGTTACATTAACTTTTTAAAATTTTTATTTACATCATACTGCTAGCGTTTTGACAGTATTTTATAAATATTAAAACACAACCATGCATAACTAATTACATAAATAAACAATATCAAATAATAATAATAATAATAATAATAATAATAATAATAATAATAATAATAATAATAATAATAATAATAATAATAATAATAATAATAACAAGTGTTATTTTAATATATTACAATTTTATATTTTTGTAATTTTTTAACTTAGATTTGATTTTATTTAAATAATAATTATTTTAATTACCAATAAATAATTTATAATTATTTAATATTATTTTTTATGTATCTACAATATGCATACAGGGTGACGGGTAATTCAATGCACTCCTTGCAAGGGAATATTCTACAAGTACTATGGAACATTTTCACCTATATGAACCGGGGATCGCAAATCAATAGTTTCTGAGTAATTTGCACTTATGTGATTTCTTTAAAATTTAGGGTGTTAAAAATTAGGGGTTAGGGGTCTATATTCTTTGAATATATAGGGTGTTAAAAAGTGTCATGATATTTTGGGAATAGATTCCTCAAAACGGAATACGAAAAGAAAGTTTATATGGACTTCTGCTCAAAAGTGGATAATTCCGGAGTTATAGGGTGCCGAAAACGTGAAACAATTGAACTTTTAAAAGTTCATAGCTCCAGTACTATGGACCTATCGTAGTCGGATTAAGACATCAGTGAGGAACTGGTATTTGAACTATCCAAATATCCATGTTTAAGAATGCTCCAGTACTTGCGCACCAATTTTTAGAGAGGTAGGTGGAGACTGATCAAGTACTCCCTAACAGCCACTCTGAAAATGATTGTGCGAGTACCGAAGGTTCTGAAAGATAGATATTTGGATAGTTTACAAACTAGTTTCTCAGTGGTGTCTTGACTCGACTATGTTCGGTCCTACAGTAGTAAAGCTAAGGATTTTTAAAGTTCATTTTTTGACGTTTTCGACATCCTGTTACTACGAAACTATACACTTCCGACGACAAGTTCATATGAACTTTTTTTAAAATTTTGATTGACTAATCTATTCCGAAAATATTATGACAAATTTTTGTATATTAAATCGTACACAAAGATGAGACTGTAACGTCTGTACACAACCAGAGGATAATGTTTATCAAATTACATTATCATGATTTTCTGTAAGCTGTACGTGCCGATGGAGGACATACATAAATTCTGTCTATTTGCGGCTTTTGCAGAGATTGGTCCTCATTGGTCCAGGATTAAGCAAAAACCTGTACGTAGTCTGGAACAGAAAATCTTGTGTCATAAAGAATGGTGCTAAATTTCGTCCGTATTTTCTAGACTAAAAATCAGTTTTCCCCCTCTCTTTCTCTGTGAAAAATTATAATAAAATGTTTTAATTACCGATGTAAGAAAGATGTTATTGAAGATCAGAAGTACTGACTATGCTTAAAAGTGTTATCGATTATTATTATTATTATTATTATTATTATTATTATTATTATTATTATTATTACTATTATTATTATTATTATTGTGGGAGAAATATATCAGTAGGATATTTTGTTTTTAAAGATGAGGGCATCATGCAAAGTGAAAACATTTCTTTTCTTATTAAATATAAAATTTTACGTTTATTTATTTATTTATTTATTTATTTTCAAACATAAAATTTCTACACTCATAATCACAAGTTTAGTCATTCCCTAAGAATATACTATTTCGAGTAAGAATCCGAGTAATTAGTGATTTACATGTCACTATAACAATAGATGTCGTTATTAATAACCTTTGTATTGCACATAAATATGTAAAAACACTATGTCGTAATCCGTATTTATTTTTTTCATAAAAACGAGTTATTTTTATTGTCACGAACTACGTTAAACTTATTTATTAAACTTTTGACCGTGATTGTACTTTTAGTTCATTATTCCTCAATATGATTTGCAAAGAACAGTAAAAAAAATAATAATATTTCAAACCCCAATTATGGTTAACTGAAAAATTCTTTATCTGTAAAAACTGCTTTGTAATTTTGTCTTTGAACTTATTTCCACGTACCGAAGTCAGCTATCTTACACAAGTCATTGTGTTAGTTCATTCATTGACAAACATGATGATAAAACTATAAAAGATATATGGCCATATCTCGAAATTCCTTAGGATTAGATGCATGAAATTTGGTAATTAGGGTTTCTCATTTCAAATAATTAAGGATGTTTCAGCGTTTTATGATGTTTCCCATAAAACGAAAGAAAAAGGCGGTAAGAAAATAATTGGCATTGTTATATCCCGAAATCCCTTAAAATTAGAGACATGTTAGGGATTTTTGTAAAACTTTGCATATAAACTCCTTATTTAAACAAGTGAACATGTGTCAAGCCCTTCTGAAAATTCAGCTTTTAACGAGGAAAAAGTTGAGGGGTTTATATTTTTTTTCTCAATTTATGAAAATGACTTCGAGGTTGTCAGCCCCATCCATCATCAGGGGAAAACTGGTGAACCACTTGAAATGAATTTTTGAACACAGGATTTGGACCAATGTGGGTTTTCCATCATTTGATTGAAATGTGTATTTTAATGGGGAAAGGGGTTTACATTTTCAACAATGCCATAAACGTATTCTTGCCATGTGAGGAACGGAAGCAGAAGCTGAAATATGAAGCGCGAGGCCGCAAACCGACCAAACATGGGGGTTTGGGGATTAAGCCCCCCGCTGGCTAGAAGCTAGTAGTCTTTATAAACTCATATCAATCGTCAGCTCAACAATAAGACATTTTTGTGTGTGGTGCTTTTAATTGTTGTAACTCAGTGGTCGCCAAACTTACGAAATTTCTAGGCTACCGTACCGTTTTTAAATCCTACTGTGAGCTACTAACCAAAAGAACTATCAACTTTCAAAAAAAAAAAAAAATCTATAAATTTACATTTCTAGTAAATATGGAATCAAATATCCCAGTTAGCAAATGTCTAATGTACACACGGGAAACAACGTGCACAACGCCATGCGTATACAATCAACTGTGAGATAAGACTAACAATGTCATTTGCGCGGGAGAATCAATCAGTTGTTGTCGTCAGCGCCCCCTGTCGTTAGCGTCAGCTCAATGGAGGAATCAAAGTTAGACAAACCGGAGCGTTAACACGGTCTGCAAGGGCGCCCATGTTGTGGTTTTCAAGGGAGGGGGCAAGTATAAGCGACATTTCAAATATAGTTTCAAAATTTTGCTATAACTATTCTAAAAATTATGTTGGGTTTTCGATATTCCGAAGTACATTTTCCTCTAGGGGAGGCAAACGCGCCATCTTGCCCCCCCAAATGGGCGCCCTTGCCCGCGAGCTAGTAGTAGCTCGTGATTGAGAGTTTGTTGATCACTATTCTAACTACTTCCTTTAATATTTTTCACTTTTCTGAATATGTTTCTTTTTTGCAACACCCTTTCTAATACTTTTTTAATCCATGTAGCTTTTTCGATCTATTTAGGCATTTTTCTCGACTTGATACTCATACTTCGAATAATTCTAATCGCGCTTATCATTGCCTTTTCCTTATGTCCATTATTTCTGATTAGTTTATGGGACACTACTTATTTACAGACCACAAATTTGCAATTGCCGTGCGATAAATCCGTATGCACACATGCCAAGTAGGCTACATTTAAGACGAAAAAAAACATGTAAAAATTGACGGGGAAAAAAGAAAAAAAAAACGAATTCTTTCTTTACCACTTTTCTCAACATTCGTACCCAAATGTGTTTCTTTGCAAGTGACGAGTTGCTCGTCGCACATCATTTGTTTTTAACCGAATTAGCTATGCTATCCATCTGGTACCACACCAACGCCATCTATACAACAAGGAAGGCAGGAAACATTGCCAAGTGAGAGTCAAACATTGCGTGAAATGGACTCTGAGCCACAAATAAGCATTTGAAATATTAGCTCATTAATGTAATTCGTCGGAGTCATTTTACAAAATTCTTTTTTTTTTTCTTCTTGTTCTCCTCCCACGGAGCCATCTTCATCTATACTCCAGTGATCTCTTTCTGTCTCTCTCTAACACACACACTCACATATGGAAGCGTACTATGCATACTCTTCTCTCGCTAGATAGATAATGTGGTCTTCAACACCTTCCTCCGCTGATTTTCTCTATAATTTTCTCTCTGGGGATTGCACCAAGCACGGATGTGAGGCGAGTAATTAGCGTGACCTCCATCAATATTTTCTGATCTCATCTATTTATTTTCTCTTCTACATGTATGTTCGAAAATTCCGGAAGAAAATTTTTCACCATATGAGAAGGAAAAATGTTTCATTCTACAATACTTTAGCATAGAACAGTGGTTCCCAACCTAGGGGTTGGAGAGAGGGTGTGAAGAGCGACTAAGGTATGCACATGCCTTTGCTAGAGGTAAATATGTATATTGGCAATTACAAATACTACCAGCAGAGATGGAGTGTGTTATGGGTCAAGATTTTTGAGTGGGTCGTGCGTCAACAGGACGTGACCCACTATGACCCACAGACCCACTTTGTTCAGTGTATTGTAGACATCTTCTGCACATTGCTGAACTTGTCTAGGATTTACTTTCCAGGTCTCTATTTTTCTTCCTTTCTCATTTGTTTCTATTTACTTACTTGAAATGAGTATATCTAACAATGTAAGTGAAAAAAGAACTTCAAACACTTTTTTTTATTGATATTTGTAATTGTAATAATAGCAATAGGACTTACTAGTTGGCTTTCGAGACACAGTCCAATTTTACACTTTTTCCCTTTATGTTGGCCTACCGTATGCCGTAAACGTCGCCAACACCTAGTTGCCCACTTGAAGATAAATGTCGATCGTCGATATAGCGACGCGTCGAAGGATTGAGGCTAGTGTGCTGCTGGCGGCAGGGTTTCGTCGACTCGAAACAGATATCTAGAGTCGGAATGGTGAAGTTACCACCGCGTATTAACTAGGACTTGATTTTGGTTCGCGCTCCTTCGATTCGTCGCGGAGAATCGAAAAAGAGACCAACACGAACTATCGCCAGTCATGTACATGCGGTTAATATTATATAGTATTTTTCCTTGACAAATTGTTTCTAAAGTAAGCTCCGGAGGTCAAGAGTAACCGCTGCCTCTACATCATGAAGTGAAGAATCCTGAGATGAGTGCGTATAATTGTATGAATTTAGATGGTAACTGTCGTCGATCATTTGAAGGTGAATATGGGAGAACCATGAAATAATGTGAATAGACGCGTTCTTTTGTTATAAAATTACATGGCGAACGCATTTTATCTGATCCCCAACTTTTATCGTGGAATATACACGATTAAAGGAGCAGTCTCATGAGCCAAATTAAAAAGACATCAGCAATTTATCCCTCTACAAGAGAGGTTTTCTTCGTCGCGTTCGTGGCGAAGTTGGAAGAACACGCGCGTAGTAATCACAAGGTTGGTGGGACTAGGGAGCTATTTGAGTGTTTTTTTAAGTATAAAAAAAATTCTCGTCTCTCTCGATCCTCGAAAAATTGTATGTTCATTTTTGAATTCAAAAATTGCTTTGTAGACTAAATATAACATGAAAATACTATTTTGTATTTCGGAACTCATCAAATATCCAAGCAACAGAAGAAAAAAAGGATAAATGTTTTGTTTGTTGTACTCGTACACTGAGCTACATTTTCCTGTCTGGTACGATTGAAATGCTACTTAATGTGCAATTTACTGTCTGATATAAATAGTCGTTTTTTTCAGTTCTGCACTACGACTGCAGTCTGTACGTGTACTACATTACATCTGTACCAATAGTATGCATGAGTTTTAAGTAGTTTTAGACTGACATGTCCTTTATTATGTACTAACAAAATATTCGTAGTGTATGCTTTGGAATATGAAGATTATAACCAGCTCTCAAAAAATCCCCGGGTTCCAGGTCACCATGCGATCTGAAATACGAATCTAGCACTTTGATAAACACGTAGGCCAATGTATCAAATTAGATTTATATTATTATGATGCTTGGTTTCCAGAACTGGGGCCTTGGTCAGAATAAAATTTCTCGAACAATGGTTATAACTATACCTGAATTGTAAATTCAGGTTCAAAAATAGGCTACTTATAGAATTAGGTTAGAAGTTCAGTGGACAGACGACAGAAGGAACTTGAATAATATCATTGTAAAATTTATATAAACACAGAAATAATTTATGTATATTTCTGTAACTTGAATCACAACATATACAAATTACTATGGTAGTATCATGACTAACACGGGAGCCTCACAAGATGTCAATAAGATACCTCGTTAGATAGTACTCCTCATAGTTGTTTTTCAAATAAAAGAAACTAAACCTTTTATCGGCGCGTTTTCAAGAAAGTCAACGTTAAATTTTCTGACAAATGAGACCATTCTGAACATAAAATATAATTTAGCAATCAATGCTTAATCGACCACCAAAGTTGAGTTCATTTTAACCATACTACCTCAGACAAAATTAGTTTCAAACTCTATTATCTGCAGCATTCACATAAATAGTGAGTTGTACAGGATGGACCAAAAGATAGATGACAGTTCTAACATACGGCAAGCTCTTGGGTTGGGGATCTTCATTGTCCATAAATGATGTTTGAGGATCTGGCAACCTTAGACACACCAGTAACCATACTGGAACCCATTATCTTGAATACCACTTTACGTTTTTAAATACAAAGATCACCATGCAACAGATATTTTATATGCATTTCTTCACAGGAGTGCAATTCCCAATACCGCTTTGTTCGATCACTAATCAATCACTAACTACGCTTTGTTTTGTCTTCGCAGATATCATTGACTGAACAATGATGCTGTTTTGTCCTGTCACTAACTGTTCACTAATTATGCTTTGTTTTATCTTTCCGGATATCACTGATTGAACAATGTCGCTGATGACTAAGGAACGTGCAGAGATAATCTGACATGTAAAAATCCCAGCTTGCGTGTACTAGCTGCAGAGTTGAATGTGCTACAACCCGACAAGGAATCCATATTGCACAACGCTGTGGCTAAGCTTATCAGCAAATTCTGAGAGACGGGATCTGTATCCAATAAACCTCACAGTGGCTGTCTGAAATCGCCTACAGATGAGGCAACCACTGTTACTGTCCTCGCATTCTTCAGCAAAAGTACCCCTAAAATAAACACAACTTTTAAACTAAATGGAAATATGGAATGAATCGAACATTCATATGGAGGATACTTTAAGTAAACAAGTGGCACCCAAACAAAATCCAGATACACCAGCATCTGACAAGAAACAATCCATCCAGACCATTGGATGCAGTTTACGGAATGGGCGACAAAGAAACTGTCAAACAACCCTGGTTTCTCGTTGAATGTGTTGTTCTCCAACAAAGCGTATTTTTACTTGAATGTAGAAGTAAGCATACAAACCACCTCCACTTGAGAAACGGCAATCCGCATTGGATCTTTAAGAATATATGTGATGAAAATGTTAGGTCTACGGTTTGGCGTGGTATTTTTGGAACGAGAATCATTGGTCTAGTCTTCATCTGCAGCACGCTGAACGCCGACCAACACCTGCGGCTACTGGATAAGATCATGCTGTTAGTTTCGACGGAGGATGGTTCATACTTAAACGTTCTTGCAGCAGGATTGAGACCCTACTCATTGCAAACATGGTGTGCGAAAGCAAAATACGTATAAAGAAAAGTAGAGCAGTTTTGACTAAACGAAGGAAAAAAAATGTGTGGTAGGCGGATTAATGCTGTGATGTAGGAGAGCGTATAGGCCAGACAACAGTACGTGTACGGAGCAGATGATATCTCTTGTCGATGGTAATCGCTTTTTGGAGTGGTATATTGGAAACAGTTTACATTGTTTGCATGATTGTCTTTAGTATTATTGAGTAATTATGAATGACAATCGCACACGTTGCCACAGTATATGTATTTTTCTGTATCTAACTGTGTGGCAAATGCCTCCTATTTGTGCTACTGTGAGTAACCCGAACAATTCTAAGAACACAAAAGATATTAACTTTGTTGCCTTTCTTTCAGATTCTATTGTTTACCAGAAAGCGGGTTGGGAAATGCAAGACAACTTAAATTTGAGAATTTCTCGGGTGTGTTCAATTATGTGAGCAATTCGAACTATGTGAGAAATTTGAAAACCGAGTTGTTAAATTTAAATACAACTTGGACCTCCCAATTATAAACAGAAACTCCAAATATTCACATATCATCTTAATTTTAGAATTTAAAACTTTCCATGTAGCATTTTCTGGACTCAGATTTCAGTAAAATCATTATATCCTTTCTCCCCTCAAACAAATAAATAAAGGAAAAGTCTGTGTCTTGACGAAATTTCTAATTCGGTTCCTTATGCTATACAATATTTTTCCGTTACTGTATACAATATTTTTCCGTTACAAAAAAAAAAAAAAAAAAAAAAAAAAAAAAAAAAAAGAGAGAGAGAGAAAGAAAAAGAAAAAACCTTTTAAAATACAAGCTAAAGATCGTGTTGAAAGGAAAATAATATGTTCGTTTAAAATGCTTGGATTGTATCAAATACAGTTAAAAGATCCTGAGACTGAAAGCTTAAAATATATAGTCTTTCGTTTTAAAAGAATATAACATCAATAATAATAATAATAATTGGAGCTGTTTCTTCGTTACAAGTAAGAAATGCTATCATGTAAGATCTCGTAAGATTTCAGGTGTTGCGTCTAGTTTACTGTCTGTGTATATTCTTGTCTTTGTCCTAAAGTGATCACAGACTGTTGTCACTGGCAAAATGAAAGGCTTAATGGAGTGTTTTAGTATCAGTTTTCCTTTCGTAATTAACTTGATATTGTTGGCCACAAATGTCTCAATTTTAGCGCTATAAAGATTCTATTTCAGTCGATTTTCTCGGAAAGTAGCTACACATGAAGATTTACTCTTAAATACATAGTGTTTGAAAAAGAACTCCCTAGTTTTAAGCATAAATTTAATTGGGAAATGAATGAAAACTTACATCAATGAGTACATATCATGAAAGAGAATTCCTTCAAGTTTTGTTTAATGTTGGTAGGCTTCAACGTGGGATCCATTTGTGGCCCTGCACACGTCGAGACGATATTCCTCTAGTGACTAGCACGTGCGCCTTATATGGGAAGGAGATATCGGGTTTGATTTCCGGTGGGTGAGCTTTTGTGATTTTAACTGTCCTCGATGTTTCTGTGTTCGTTTGCTTGTCATGTCCACTAGTTCTGATAAGTGATAAAAATGGAGAAAAGGGTCAGAAAGTTTTTTAATAACAAAAATAAAATATTGTATAGCGCATACCTTTAGAGAGTGTGGTCTATAAATCGATCCATGTCTCCACCAAGTCAGTTTTTTTAAATATAAGATTTCATACGACACGCAGTTGACATACTTGTAATTTTGTTTAATGATCAATTTATGTTTATTCTTGTACAGTCACGAAAGAAAGCATTCTTCAGTTGACAAAATTTCATTTCCTAATAACTCAAGAATAAATTAATTTATTAGAGTACCGATTTTGGCAACTTATCAAATTATAAAGATCCAGATTAATTAATTTGTTCCCGAATTATTGGGGGGAAAAAATTTTCAACTGAAGAATACTTTCTTTTCCGTGTGTACGAGTAACAGTCTGTACAAATGTAGGAAATTAAATGAATTTAACAGTGTAACGACTTACAGTCTTATGTTCTCTTCTCACCTACATATGTGTTCAGTGGTTCAATGGTAATAAAGTCTGGTTGAATAAAGATATGGTAGATCACTTATATATGGGGCATGTGGACTCAGGTTCGATCCTCGTTCCCACCAAATATACTTCATTATTTTTACATTTCGTATTGCAGGTAGTGCAGAGTAAATTTATAATTTTGTTTACTGGTCGAACTACAATATTTATTCTTGTAATTGTAATAGTCTGTTAAAATGTATGAAATGTATTTAACATGTCAGGCTAAAAAACTCTAACCTGTACGTAAATGTATTCCCTGAACTATTTTTCAGTGATGCTTCTAACACTATTCACATTAAAGTGATGCGCTGCGTAGACGGCGCAGGCTCAGCTAATGCACTTTTTAGAAGTTGCCGCCCTCTGACTCTTTTAGAATGGGTATGCAGGCTTTGTGGTCTCAGTAGAAGATCAAGACCATTAATAAGATATTAACATACAGTAGTTTGTTACATTATTAGTTTGGGGTTTATATTAGAAATTGAAAGCTAAAAAATACGATTATAAATTTGAATTTGAATGTTAATTTAATTTTTAAGGCTACTAGACAACTAAAACTCTAGGGACGGGCACGAGTGAGTTCGAGCGAGTTTTCATTGAAACTCGACTCGACTCGAAACATATATCTTTGAGCTCGACTCAAGAACTCGACTCGAAAAATTTCCTCCAACTCGACTCGAATTTGAGTCAATTTTCTAAACAATTTTGGCTTTGATAAGCCAACAAACGTTAAGTGCCATTTCTATTCTACTTTCTCCTATATAAGTATAAAAATATCAACTCCTTGGTAATAGATACGTGATTTTGCGTCATTGCTTCTCATGTTAGTGCAACAATGCAAACAGAACGATATGTCTTCTTTAGTGATTTAATATTTATAGTTGTACTTTTGGTTTGTATAGAGTAGTGTTGCACGTAAGTATGAAAAAAAATACTTGTATTTTGGGGAATATAAGATATATTTAGATTTTTTCCTTTTTGCTTCCAGTTGAAACTCGTACAGTATACAGACTCGTATAAAACAGTTCAGACATCCCATGATTGATCTGATCTCACTAATGTCCTCGTTTAACTACTAGCCTGCTACGAGAGGAAACATCCGCTGGCATGTTATCTTCCCCATACTGACCGACCTGTATGAGAAGCGTTTGCAATTCGACCATGTGATAGTTCGAGTGAATATTATAGGTTGTCTTTATACAGAGACGACAAAGAAATATAAAGAATGAGAAAAAGAAGTTTACTGAGAAATATCTTGAACGAAGAAAGCTGAAGAGAAGGAAATAAACTTAACGGACACCATATCATAAGTGCATCTCAGTAAACCGTCAAAAGTAATCCAACTTGACTTTTAAATGCGGAATTACAAATTATGATTTTAGGTGAGGTGGTAGCACTGAATGTTACGAAGAGACCATTCATCGTGCACAGAGTCTGGTTCTTATTATCGATGTTACAAAGAGACCCCTCTTCCGTTACAAAGAAACCTCTTTCGTTACAAAGAGACCGCTCGACCCCAGACTAGATTTCTTGACAGGTCTCTATGTAACGTTTTCGCATAATTTTACTGTCAAGATTACACATCTAAACATCACATAAGAACTCCAAATCACCATTTATTACTCATTTCTCCTGTAAAATTTTCTAATTTTTATATAAAAACGGAGGGGCAAGTCTAAACTTAACCCCATTATTTCTTAAAAGATAATGAAACAAAGTTTAGTTGCCATGTATAGTAACATGAAAGATTTCAGCTAAGCTTCTTGGGTCCGTTCCCCTTGATGAAGTAGAAAGTTCAAATTTCTTTAATAGATCAAACTCAACTGAATATTAGAATTCCAGGTTAAAGCTATGGATACTCAAAGTGATAAATTGTGTATCACAGTAAACGTGAAAGTTTCTTTCATTTGCTTGATATCATAACAAATGATCTAAAGATTTTGAAATCTGGTTTTATTTAAGTATTCGAATGCTAAACCAATAACCTCGATTACTGCCAGTTGTTGTTGCAACATAAGTCTTCTCGTGCATAAAGTCTTATCACCTCAATAGCATCTCCTTATCTGTGTCTTCGATCCGATGCCTTGCCCTACTCAGGGCCGTAACTGGTGGGATGACACGGGGTCAACTGCCCCCCAGGGAAGCTCCTTGCCGTTCTAGGGTGCCCACTTTAAGGCAAAATTTTCTTACCCCATATGTACTGTATAGGATACGAACGCGAAATTATAAATGAAGCATCAAACAGGTTCACTTCATTACATAAACAAAACAGCACATAAAAGGGAAATAAAACAAAAATAAGTCGTGGACCCATTTTAGTAAAAAATGTCTACTATTAGGGGCCCTAGAAATATTTATTCGTGTGGCTTTGAGATTTGTCAATATTGTCCCCTTAATTAATTTGTTATGTATGGAACGAGTCCAGGGGCGCAACTAACGGCCCCGCAAACCTTGGCGTGAGGGAGGGCCCACAGGCTCCGTGGGACCCGTAAAGAGTAAGATAAAGGTGGAAAAAGGGGGCCCAAGAATTAGAAAAACAACTTTTCTAGGGAGCCCAAATACGCGTATTAATGCTCTCCTCCAGAAAAAATCTAAGTTACGGCGCTGGCCCTATTGTAACGTAGCTGCAGAGGTGACAAGACCTCGAAGAATGACATTTTAACAACGTATAGTTTGATGGTAGATTGGCACATAATACGTGTTACTTCCGTAACTATCATTACTGACGTATCCAACAGGAATGAAATGACTCTGTTCTGGTTAGGTACACCTTGTCTCAAAAAGGTTGAGCGCATTCTTTATTGGTGTTTTGAGGCAAAAATTTTCTAAGTCCAGCTTCGGGTATCTTCGGGAAAAAGTAAGCCAGGTTCGAACCTCCAAGCCAGCCTTTGCAATCGGGAAAAAGTTTGCAGATGTGTTTTTCTTCTTTTAAATATAATAAGACTTGTTACCAAGTGTTTAAAAAAGCAACATTGATTGAAATACTTAATGATACAATATTTCGAAACCTTTTATTAATGTCACCATATGCTTGCTTGTCATTTAGTTCTCCATACGTAATGGAGCATTTAAATACGTTAAAGAATCATTCCATATGTAAAAGAATGCTCAAAGTTAAGAAATAGAACATAATTATCGCCTGAGTACTAAAATAAAAGTCAAAATAGAACAGAAACAGCGTTTGTAATGGATATGAATGTCATAATTATCTTGAGATCCGTTATACATCGCTAGAAGCATGGCTCCAGAAGTCCTTGTGTTAGCTCATTGGTAAGCTGTCGGATTTCAAATCATAAGGTTGAGAGTTCGGTTCTCGTCTAGGTTAATGCTATTTTTTTAAATTATATTTTCCGCAATGCATGAAAAATTATATAAAATAATTACATTAAAATACATTAGTTCTGTATATATAACATAATCATTGCAGAACATATACATTAAAATACATTATATTATGTTTAAAATATAACATCTGAGATAATTTTCACAGTAGGTTGGTATTATATATGAGAATGTGAAATGCAAGTTAGGAAAATCGTTTTATAGCAATAAATAAACTATGTAGTGTATTTATTTGCAGCTATTTGTCATACAGATGTAACTTCTCAATATTCTCATTACAGCATGTCATTTACATTCGTGAAATACAGTATATTCCTACGGATATAGAAAGTGTATAAACAGAGTATCCAAAGTCGTATCCTGCTTCAAGACACATAACTTTTCCCGATCCCCTTTACGTCACGGGAAGAAACACAAATTCTCTTTAGAACGGAATGTCGTTGCTTAGAGTCTCATTCGAATACGTTGAATATGCTTTTGTATATTCATCTCTCTCTCTCTCTCTCCCTCCCTCTTTCGCTTTGTTTATGTGTGTGTGTGTGTGTGTGTGTGTGTGTGTGTGTGTTGCGGAATATCCCAAGTTGAATACAACATTTGCAAAGTATATGAGCATCATTGTCATCGAATACCAGAAATTGAAAGTCGTATTTCTTCAGATTGGGTTTGCGTGTTCATGTTAGCTCACTGGTAGAGTACGGACTTGCCAATGAAGAGGTCTTGAGTTCAAAGCCTACAGCTAATTATCATTCTTTTGTTAGTAGGATTGCACAGAAATCGGATAAAAGGAGTGGTTTACTTCTAGAAATATTTTCAGAAGCGTTTAGGTAGACCTGAAAAGGGCTGTTTTCGGGAGTTAAGGCGGGGACATTAATATTGTGTCCAAGACCCTTCTGAATTTATTACACGCTCCATTCTTCTGGGCATGGAATCTATTATATGGGTGACAAATCTATCTCCTTCACCTACCTCCAGCCATGCTTCAGAAACAAGATGCCACAGGTCATCCTGAGTTCTTGGTGGATCTGCCTCAGGCCAACTTTCCCTTAGAGTACGCTTCACTTCTGCCCACATATTTTCCATGAGATTGAGGTCTGCTCCACGAGGCGGCCAGTCGATTAAATCAATCTCAGGGTGCCCTGCGAACCATTCCTGAACCACACGGGAAGTATGTATTGGCGACTGGTCGTGCTGGAACTGAATTACACCATCAGGCTGAAATACTCGTACAGATGGCACCATGATATTACTGAAATTGTCTAAGTACTGAGCATTGTCCAGATGTCCTTCAATTCTATGGAGCTGTCCTGCTCCGCGACTGGAAATCCAACCCCAACATAAAATAGATACATGGCCACTGCGATTGCAAGCAGCCATACATCCATGGTCATATCGGGTGCCTCTCGGACGACACACAAAACGTCGTCCCTCCTTTGATGTTGTGAATATGGATTCATCTGAGAAAACTACGTTTCCCAATTGAGACCCACATTCGCCTGTGCAAACGCGAGACGGTAAATTTTGTGGTCGTCTGAGAGTTTTCCTTCACAGCAGCAACACGGCCACGTAACCTAACATGACGAAGCCTTCGCAGAGCTGTATGCTTACTACCAGGAAAGAGAGAAGCTTCCCTTAGCTGTCTAGACGTCCTTAGTGGGTCTAACCGGGCTTCGTTTACTAATCTCGCATCTTCGGCTTCGGTTGACACATGCGGACGACCAGGAGATCGTAAATTACCAGTCTGACCTGTAGCACAATATTTCCGAATCCATCGCCTTCCTGTAGAGGCCGGGACACCTACTCGCTTGCTAGCTGCAGTTGCAGAATAACCTTCCAACTCCCATAAAGCAATTACGGCTGTACGTCTATCCATAGTTACCAATGTTCTGAGCTGTGAGAAGGAAGCAATAGGTAAAAGCTAGTACCTGACGTGTGATTGGTTACTTGCACGACACGCCTATTGTGTGGAACAGCGTTGCCAGATCTAGCATAATGATGCTAGATCTAGCATAATTTGCATGTCTCTAGCATCTAGCATCGTGCTTTGAGCATCTTGCCCAAATCTAGCACAATTTCAGCAAGTTTATCAAAAAGCCGTAAAACCTGGAGATGAGAAAGAAGTTAGTCGTGGGAAGAAAAAGAACGGCAGAAATGTATCCTCTTCCATTGATTCATACAGTCGGTAAACCATACAGGCAGTCTTATTTTCCGAAGTAAGTTCGAAACGGCTTTGGGCTTTTTTTCTTTTTTGTGGCTCCACCCAGGGTTTTCTGATCCTTTAACTCCGAGGCATGGGCGGAGCTATGGGGGCCATTCTCCCCCCAACTTTTTGACAACTTCACCATCTTTATTTCTGACTTCATGATCATATTTATTCCTTAAATGACAGCTCCGAGACCGACCAAAAGTCCGCCCCCCCCCCAGCAGACGATTCCCAACTCCGCTTATGCTGCGAAGTAATTTTCTTTCAAAATATGTAAACAAAAACTTTGCAATCATTTATACGATATATACGCCATTGAGTCTGGCTACGACTCCAGTAATTTAGTTGAGTTAAAATTTTGGTGCGTGAAGTATTGAGTTCTATCCATGCATTCTTACTCTCTGTGTATTTTAAGTTACGTTATCGTATCTCAGCTTCGTTTTTTTAAACTCCTGAATTAGTAATTATGAGAATCTAGCATAATGTGACCGAATCTAGCATAAGTTCGATCAGGTTTTGGAATAATTCGGAGCATTCAACGACTCACGAAAGAAATCTGAAATGGTGCGCCGTAATAATAATATTAAAAACAGTTTTTATAAAGGAATATTAATACATACGAAAAGCTGTTTAAAGAATGAATTGTTATACTGACTTTACACGTATAAAAACATATACCATATACCAAACAGATTGAGCGATATGATGATAGCTGTTTTGAGACGAACACTTTCGAAGTCCAACTTCGGGTATCTTCGGAAAACAGTAAACTAAAGCTGCTGGTTCGAACCTCCAAAGCCAACCTTAGTAATCGGGAAAAGATGTACAGATATGTTTTTCCTTCTGTTAAATATAATAAGACATGTTGAAATGGTATTAAGTGTAGAAAAAGTAACATTGATTGAAATACTTAATGATACAATATTTCGAGACTATGTATTCACACTCTCGTTTCGTCATTGTGATTTCCATACATATGAGCTCAGTTATATTTCAGAAGCAGCTTCCGAAAAGCGGTCATGTTAGCTCAGTGGTACACCACCGAGCGTTTAAATCGTGAGTTCGACACCCGTTCAGGTGAGATTCTTTTATGATATTCTACTTTCCTCAATGCATGAAAATTATGTAAAATAGTTACATTACAATTCATCAGTTGTATATATATTTTCATATCATCAGTTGTATATATAAGTTGAATATATATATTCGTATCATCAGTTGTATATATCAGTTGAATATATATATTCATATCATTTCACGACATAAGTCTATCTTATCTTTAAAATATAACATCTGAGGTATTGACAGAACGTCGGTGTGTTATGTGTGAATATTGAATACAAATTTAAAAAATCGTGTAATAGCAATAAATAAGTTATGTAATGTATTTATTTGCAGCTACTTTCATCGCAGATAACTTCTCAATATTCGCATTACAGCATTTAGGTAGAGCATATCGAAAATCGGATCGTGGTTCAAGACAAAAAACTAGCTAACCCCAAACTGTCACGTAAGAAATTCACGAATCGCAAAAGTAAAGTGAAGTGAGAGAGAGCGGTAATTTCTTAATCGCTCTCTCTCACTCTCTCTTATCTGCATTTATACACATAAAAGTGTATGTATGTATGTTCCAACATAACTCATGTATGCCTAGAGCAGGGTTTCTCAACCTGGGAGTTGCGGCCCCTAGGGAATCGCGAAGATAGGCAGAAGAGATAAATATAGTTAGAATCTAATACCAGTAATTATTTTTAAATATTATTTTTAATTTTGTTCTGATAGGCATACTTTTATTTTTTATACACACTGTAAAGAACAATAAAAAAATAAATTTGAACATTTCCAAAGGGTGTAGAATTCGTGTTACTATTCGGTTCAAAGTCTCTTGTCGCGAATTCTGTCGTGAAATTTGAAGCTTAAAATATACAAAACGATAATCATGCCTGTTGTTCTGTATGGTTGCGAAACATGGTCGATGGTCGCTTACTCTGAGGGAAGAACATAGACTGAAAGTATTTGAGAACAAGATCCTTAGACGAATATTCGGACCCAAGAGGAACGGGAATGGGGAATGGCGGACACTTCATAACGAGGAACTACATAATTTATACGGTTTACCCAACATTGTTAGGGTCGTCAAGTCTAGGAGGCTTAGGTGGGCAAGTCATGTGGCTAGAATGGAAGAAAGTAGAAACGCTTTCAAAGTCTTGACTGGAGGACCAATCGGAAAACGACCATTAGGAAGACCTAGGCGCAGATCTTAGGGCAATATTAAGATGGATCTCGCTGAGATAAGAATACAAAGTAGAAACTGAATCCAATTGGCTAAGGATAGAAGTCAGTGGAGAGCTTTTGTGAATGCGGCATTGAAACTCCGGGTTCAATAGGCCATAGAATTAGTTAGTTAGTAGAGTTGTTTAAAAATGAATTTAAATCAAAGAGGTATGATATAAAACTAATGAGAACTGTATATAGAAATACTAGAAAAATACACATGCAACAAAACCTGCACATTGAAATACAATTAAAATTAAAACCTAATGAGATACCTAAGCATGGTGTAATTTCACTAGTGCAGCAATGCCCGGTTCAATCTTCATGACAAACATTATCAAGCCATTTTCAAATGATAAGCGATTTCTTATCTTTGTTTTAATGTTTACCATAAAAAAACACACTTTCGCACAAGTACGATATAGCAAATGGAATTATTACTTTTAAAGCAGCAATCACCAGACCAGGATACTCTTCTCTCCTCATCAGGCAGAACTTGTCCAAGTCTTTGTTACAGAAAACCAGTTGCAAAGACTTGTCGCATGATCATTCTATTATTTGGTCAAGAAGTTGTGGGCTTAGATCGGATACATTACTGGCCTCTTTAATGAAGGGGTTTAACATCCATCTTGAACCAGCACCTTCGTCGTTGGGAATATAGATATTACAGTTACTGTATCCACTGTCAGTGCCGGGCGCCGAAAAAAGGGGCTACACATTTCGGAGGAAGTGTGTTACTCATGTTAGGAAAGTGCATGTGCATATGTGTAAAATAGAAGGAAAAACGTAGTAAAATGTGCTCAAAATTAAGGAAAGGTAGGGTTTACTTTGAAAATGTTATTGAGCTTCGTGCCAACCATGGCGGCGCTTCGTAGCTAGTCTATCGAAATCACTCATATATACGGTGACATCGTACTATACTATCGCCCCGGGCGCTGATTTTCCATGGCACTGTTCACTATAAACAAAAAATGGATTCTACTATTATAGAAATAGGTATGTTAAAAATCCCACACAAGCTTATTATAAAACAAATTATAAAAGGTTCGCTGGCAAGAGCGTGTTATAAAAGGGGATCGTGATAGGAATTAGATTGAGAACTACTGGCCTAGAGTAATTTTAACCACATTTCTTATAATTTCAAAAAGAGTGCTGTCGGGTTACCTATGGTGAATGGGAGGGGGATACATATAAAAGATTGCTAGAAAATGATCGATATTAGATTCATAGTTTTCGGGGTCGCTTAGACAAATAGTGAGATTTTCAATTTCTCTTAACTCCGATTAAGCTCTCATTAGTAGGGATGGGCACGAACGACTTTTCTTTGAAACTCGCCTCGACTCGAAACAGACATCTTTGAAGTCTACTCTTGGACTCGGCGCGAAAAATATCTTCCAACTCGACTCGGATTAAAGTCAAATCGAACCAAAACGAGCAAAATCCTGTGTGTAGTCCTACCTAGACAATACATAGACAATAATTATTCTATCATCAATTATACTACTAATACTACAAAAAATAATAATAATAATAATAATAATAATAATAATAATAATAATAATAATAATAATAATAATAATAATTATTATTATTATTATTATTATTATTATTATTATTATTATTATTATTATTATTATTATTATTATTATTATTATTATTATTATTATTATGACAACACCGTGTACAAACATGAACGATAGATGGTTAGTAAAGAAATACTAAAAGCTAGTTGACTGCCGACGTCGGTAGTCATGAGGTCTACAAGGCAAAGACATCGTTCATTATCCTAAGTTGTAAGCGTCGGTGGACTACAGGTGGTCAACTATTGACCTCTCGCCAGAAATTGGTGGCCCCGCAGCGACGATCCGTGGTGGCCCCAGCTCGATTTTGAAAACTTTACTACCAGCGGCAGAGACGCGATGAAACGCCAACGAACCACAAAATTACTCTCCCAAAATATGTTAAAATGCCTATATGTGTAATTTATTTATATTTAGGTGAATCAAAAAACACAAAACAAATACCCCGGGATGGACGTGAACTATCAATATTACGATTACTAGGCACGTGTTCTTCTGACTTCCCCACGGAAACGATCATAAAAAGCTTGGTTGTTGAAGGATAAATCATTGACGTCTTAATTTAGCCAATCAGACAAACCCCTACATCTCGAGTTCTAGGAAGTGATACAGTGAACCGTTTCAGATTTATTGCTTTCTGGTGGAGTACTATCCATGCGCAAAATTTGAGCATAATAGCCGACATGCATCTTCGGTGCGTCTTATCTTTAGTACAATTTTAACCAAAGATGGTGTGGGTAAATGTAAATTTGATCCACGACCCACTATCACCCACCATCCAAATGCCCCATTGGCCAACTCTGACCCATCAACCATCGTGGTCCACTCTGACCCACCACCAACTATGAACCACTCTGAACCATTGCGACCAACTCCGACCCACCAAAACCCATCGACATCAATTCTGACCGATGACCCACATCCTCCTCTCCATTGACTAAAGAGGTTACACTTCTAATAAAACAAGACTGTGAAATTATCACTTATCGGAGTTTGAATTTCTACCGTCAATGGCTCAAACTCCTCTCTCTTACAATACTGGTGGGTCTGAACTTTACGATATATAATGGCAAAGTGTTTCTCATCTTCCGAATTAAAATGAATTTAAATTTATCATATATCATTATTTCTTTGTTGCCTTACAGACACATTTCAGTAGAAAATAGGGTGAAATTTGAAAGTTTCGAATCAAGGAAAAGTAGACCAACGTAAAAAAAAAAAAAGAGAGAGAGAGAGAGAGAGAAACTAATTTTCTATATAATTAAGCATGCCGTACTAATTGAAAATGCCCATGTAATTAAGTTTAGAATGCAAATTTTATGGCCATTTTTCTCTAACTTTATGGCTTGATTGCCTTATGCTCGGAACGCTCCATATATTAAACACCAGCTTCAGCAATTATAAATAGAAAGCAGTGGGTATAAAACTCAAAAAGAACTTTAGTTTGCATTACTCAATTTGTTTCTCAACTAATATCAATCGTTTTTGATTATTTTTACAAATCAACCCACTACCAATTTCCAATATATAGAAAATGCACCCCCGTCCCCCCGCTCATAAAAGACAATTTTAAAAATGCCAGGACATATTCTCTTTATTTTTAATAAAGAGTTATATGCTGAATTTCAGCTCTCAGTTGAACGGCTTGTGAGATACTAAATTTTTCGCAAAAATTCGGACTTCTACTCCCCCTAAGGATATGTATTATAATGAAAGTGACACGCGTATGATAACTTCCCAGTTGGGATTGGAGCCTGGTATATACCAAACGTCAATTCATTTGACTTTGCAATTTGACCGTGATGATTACGCAGACATAGTTACTTTCAATTTTTTATGATACATATCCTCATTTCATATGTTACAGATGATTCAAAAATATTTTTTCAAGCAGTTAGCTCATCTAGAATCTCACAGGCTGCATCCCAAAATCCAACTCCTACTATCCTATGACAATCCAAAAGTGACTGAACTTTTTTTATTAGGAACAAATGACAAAAGAAAAATGGAGATTTTGAAAGTAAAATGTAGAAAAGCTCGGTGCCCCCAATAACTACATATTTCTCCGCCCCTTCATCCCGAACTTAAAAATAAAACTTAATTCGAATATGGTTAATTAGTGAATTTATTACAGTTAAACTCCACTCACTACATGCTACAGCTACAACTATGTAACAAAAAATAACAACTGTGCAGGGGTGCCCACAAGGGGGGCTATGACGCAAAGTGCGTCATTGAAATATTTGGGGGGGTTAAAATATCTGTATAAGTATGTTTGAGGGAGAGTAAAAATTAATCGAAAAGAATATTTTTTCATGGAAGAACACCTACGGGTAGACAATTGGGGGGGTGCGTCATGGACATAAGGGGGGGCACCACTGCAACTGTGAAACATGTTCTGAATTACTATTAGATTTCTTACGCTATTATTAAACATATTAGAATAGTAAAAGAGGATTGTTCGTGAAATAGTATATTTGCTCTTGATTTTTAACTTTTTCATACGAAAAAAAAATAAAATTTTATTCAAGTTTTAAACTTTGCACTCTACAAATATGTTGCCCTCTAGGCAATGGGACTAATGTGAAATGTGGACTAATGTGGACTAATGGGAAATGCTGCACTGTTAGCAGCGCTCAAAACTTACGATTCGATTCTAATATCGGTTGATTTCGATATCTTTATGTCGCTACGTAACCACCCTGGGTGCTAATGGGAGCTTAATTGGACTTGAATTGAAAATAGAGCTATGCACTTAAGCGACCACGAAACTATGGATTCGATACTAATATCGACCCGTTTCTAGCATTTTTGATATGTATCCCGACAGTACTCTTTTTCCAGACAGTAAGAAATATAGTTAAATTTGCTCTTGATATATCAGAATCATGTTGAAAAACACAGATAAATTAACTTTTATATTCTGTATAAATAGAGAGTGGGCGAGCGAGCGAGCGAGAGAGGGCGACTCAAAGCATCACCACTTCCACATTGCAAAAGCACATATCAGGAATTGAATTGAAAATCTATGTAAAGACTTTCTGCTGTGGCATGCTTCATAAGGACAATTCCAGTCTGCTCACGTGACCTTTGGGGTTCATGATATTTTTTTCGAGCGTTCCGACTTTGGATTCTCTGTTTATACCCTCTGTTTATGCATCGAGTCACTTTTCAAGAACATAAATGACATTCTGTATTATGAATGTTGAGAATTACTCTCTATATGACAAATAGCTGCAAATAAATACATACATGATTTATTTATTGCTATGGAACGAGTTTCTTAACTTGTATTTACATCCTCATATATAATACCGACCTACTGTGAAAATTAACTCAAATGTTATATTTTAAACATAATAATTACTATGTTCTGCAATGATTATGTTATATATACACAACCTATGTATTTTAATGTAATTATTTTATATAATTTTTCATGCATTGCGGAAAATATAATTTTAAAAAAAGCATTAACCTAGACGAGAATCGAACTCTCAACCTTATGATTTGAAATCCAACAGCTTACCGATGAGCTAACACAAGAACTTCTAGAGCCATGCTTCTAGCGATGTATAACGGATCTCAAGATAATTATGACATTCATATCGATTACAAACGCTGTTTCTGTTCTATTTTGACTTTTATTTTAGTACTCAGGCGATAATTATGTTCAATTTCTTAACTTTGAGCATTCTTTTACATATGGAAAGATTCTTTAACGTATTTAAATGTTCCATTACGTATGGAGAGCTAAATGACAAACAAGCATATGGTGACATTAATAAAAGGTTTCGAAATATTGTATCATTAAGTATTTCAATCAATGTTGCTTTTTTAAACACTTGGTAACAAGTCTTAACATATTTAAAAAAAGAAAAACACATCTGCAAACTTTTTCCCGATTGCAAAGGCTGGCTTGGAGGTTCGAACCTGGCTTACTTTTTCCCGAAGATACCCGAAGCTGGACTTAGAAAATTTTTGCCTCAAAACACCAATAAAGAATGCGCTCAACCTTTTTGAGACAAGGTGTACTTTCTACGAACGACGGAAGCAATGAATGTAAACCTTCTATTGAAGTCCTGGTTTGGAACATTTAGCTCCTAACAAAGTGTCTCGGTGTCTCGGTCTCCCACACAGAAAATTGTACATTAGTGCAGAAAGGTACCAAATTTCACATAAGTAAATCCCCACGCTAAGCGGATTTGCATATCCAGGCTCCTAACTATGAAAATATTTACGATCACTCCAACCCCAATCATTTCACAGATTCAACCTGTTGTATATAAGTTATTAGGACATAAAATTGAATGTAATTTATACGAAAAACCCTTTTATGCATTGCAAGACCTGTAACGTCCAAATATTCACCACAAACTTATAGTTGTATCGACATAAACAAACAAACAAAATAAAAATAAAAGTGTGGAGCAGGAAACCACTTTACACAAAAGTCAAAAGAGGTTATTGAAGGCATACGAACTGGTCGAGCGGTTTGGGTGACTAGTCTGTCAATCAGAAGTTTATGTGTTCAAACCCTGTAGAAAATATTCGTTTTGTTTTTTTTTTCTTAAAAGTGTGTTCCTATTTTCATCAGAGGACTGAGAACATTTCTTTGAATAAATCTTTGGAAACTACTTTTCTCTCAAATTCGATTAGAAGCGAACATTATATGAATTGCAAATCTAACATCCACAGCTGAGAACAAAATATTAAGTATGTTCAATATGTCATTATTATCCTTTGATTTGTAGTGAAAAACTAATTATAAGCATTGACAATTTCAGAAGATTCTCCCCCGGTAATGGTCAAGATATGAATGAGAAAAAACTGATAAAACATTATTAGTCCATTTGAGCATGATCGAAGATAACTTATGGCCACGAAGGGGAAATTTATGTCGACAGGATCTCAAATTCTCCGACAGGTCATGCCCTGAAATCTTCACTGTTTGAAAGGTATCCTTAACAAATAGAATATTATATTTATTTCTCCTTCTACGTTTTGAAATGGAAAAATCATAATTTTAAATAGAATTATAATACGATAAGCATAAAGATTTATACAACTAATGAAGTAAATATCCTTGTGTAAGTTATCGATTTCTATTCGGATTAAAACTCGAATATTCGTTTGCATCACATTTTAAAGTAAATCCTCTCTATATATAGTTCCTACTGGAAAGCATGTTTAACTCCAATTACTTAATCAATATTTTTAATAATATATTTTTATTGTAATACTCTTACTATTCAATGTTGTATGCACTTAATTTCCCAAAGCAAAACCTCACAAATGTATAATTGACTAGTAAATATTATCAAATAAATTATCATTTAGTTTACGTAAACATTGCATCGCCTGATTTGAAACTTCGTATTTTAAATAATAATAATAATAATAATAATAATAATAATAATAATAATAATAATAATAATAATAATAATAATAATAATAGTAGTAGTAGTAGTAAAATCATAGCCATGTCTTTATCAGAATTTCAGGCTTAGTCAATAAATGAATTCAACATAGTCTCTATTCGAAGCTCTATTTAATCGAATCAGATAGAAATACGAAGAGGAACTTCGAGAACAGGTAAAAGAAAAATGTTACTTTGGTGGGTTTGAAAGTAACTTTTAAGAGTTTTTTTTTTTTTTTACAATTACAGACAAATGCCTTGGACACTATTTTCTTTTCTTTAAGTTAACTGATTCACCGAACGTATCTGACATATGAGTAACTTGTCTCTATTTTCTACTCGGTTATACACGTTTTACAATCTTTTCCATTAACCTTGAACGACAAGAACACGAACACAAAAACATCCACGTAGGTATGACAGTTAAAATTCCTAACTTCCCCCACGGGGAATCGAACCCGGAACCACATACACCTGAGGCACACGTGCTAGCCACTAGACCAGCGGGAAGAACAAATAAAATGTATTTTGTAGTGTCTGAAGTTTATAGCTATTTCACCCTGTTGTAGTATGTCTATTGATTTTTTAATGTTTACCGTATTCGTTACTTTGAGGAATGATATATATTATTGATATAGGTTTTATTACATATTCGGCCATAAATATTATATAAATTATCAGAATTATTCATGATCTTCCATGGAAATTCACTGGTGCATGCGCAGTAGAAACAGAAGAACACAATTTTCTGATGTTGGTCAGAACGCAAATTTCTAACAGGCTGTCTGAATTCCTTGGTGGAAAGCAGTAGTTACCAACCTAGGGACCTGCAGCTTCCTCCTGAGTAAGCATGAAGAGCGAGTAAGGTGGCGAAAGCTACTGGCATAAAAGAATTGTGCAATAAGTAAATAAAGCACTATTTATTATGACTTTCAAATTCAGCTTGACAATTTTATAATTGCCGTTTTACAAAAACATCATATTGCACTAGGAGGGTATGCAAAAGTTTTGCTGGAAATAAATATAAATTCCTGGATGATGATGATGATTATTATTATTATTATTATTATTATTATTATTATTATTATTATTATTATTATTATTATTATTATTATTATTATTATTATTATTATTATTATTATTATTATTATTATTGGTCTCCTACTTCTTGGCCAAGATGTGAAATATTCACTACCTTCTTCATACCGCTAAATCAATTTCTTCACTGTTTTCTCGTCACAGCTCATACCCCTAGCTATCTGAATGGCAATTTGTCTAATTGTTGCTCGACCTATGATTTTCCCTCGCATAGTAACAGATAGTTTTCTACAGCTTTTAGAGCGAGGTATTTTGACAACCTGTAGAAATTTGCATTGTGATTCGTATTAGCAATGACAGTAAAGTGGATATTTCTGTTCCTACTGTGCATCATCAGTATCATTATATCAGAAGTATTCCGCCATTACCAGCGGGTCACTTACCGCAGCTGAGAAGCTGCCATGCTCCACGATCTTCTGTTAACCTCTCCATCTTCACATACGATTTTTCTGTTTTGATATCGCCAATAGCCTAATTCTGTTTCTATATAGTCTAATTCGTCCTCTCCCTCTCTTCCCTGCCACCATACCCCTCAAAATACTATTTCCTCCATCCTAAAGGCTCTTTTCGCCATTTCTATCCTTGCTTTTATTTCACGTTCGCATGTCAAATCATCACTAGTAATTGTACTCAGATATCGAAAACTAATCACTTGTTGTTTTTTCCCGCTCCTACTTCTATATTTCACACCGATCGCTTCGTTTCAATCACCATGGATTTTGTCTTTCTAACATTTATTTTCATCCCATATTCTTCACAAGCCTTTCTCAAGTTTTCTACATCTTATTAATTTTCTTTTTAGATTCTACAACAACAACCATATCAACCCCAAACCGTATACACCTCACCATTCTATCTTCTACGGAAATTCCATCTTCATTATGTAGACTCGTTTTCGTTATCTCTTCTAAATAGTTATTAAATAAAATATAATCGGCGGAATATAGCCCTATAATCTCTGTTGAACTCATCTTCCAATTACACTGTCTGTCTACTGCGCATGCACCAGTGAATTTCCATGGAAGATCATGAATAATTCTGATAATTTATATAATATTTATGGCCGAATATGTAATAAAACCTATATCAATAATATATATCATTCCTCAAAGTAACGAATACGGTAAACATTAAAAAATCAATAAACATACTACAACAGGGTGAAATAGCTATAAACTTCAGACACTACAAAATACATTTTATTTGTTCTTCCCGCTGGTCTAGTGGCTAGCACGTGTGCCTCAGGTGTATGTGGTTCCGGGTTCGATTCCCCGTGGGGGAAGTTAGGAATTTTAACTGTCATACCTACGTGGATGTTTTTGTGTTCGTGTTCTTGTCGTTCAAGGTTAATGGAAAAGATTGTAAAACGTGTATAACCGAGTAGAGTATAGAGACAAGTTACTCATATGTCAGATACGTTCGGTGAATCAGTTAACTTAAAGAAAAGAAAAAAGTGTCCAAGGCATTTGTCTGTAATTTGCAAAAAAAAAAAAAAAAAAAAAAAAAAAAAACTAACTCTTAAAAGTTACATCTAAACCCACCAAAGTAACATTTTTCTTTTATCTGTTCTCGAAGTTCCTCTTCGTATTTCTATCTGATTCGATTAAATAGAGCTTCGAATAGAGACTATGTTGAATTCATTTATTGACTAAGCCTGAAATTCTGATAAAGATATGGCTATGATTTTATTACTACTACTACTACTACTACTATTATTATTATTATTATTATTATTATTATTATTATTATTATTATTATTATTATTATTATTATTACTACTATTACTATTACTATTATTATTATTATTATTATTATTATTATTATTATTATTATTATTATTATTATTATTATTATTATTATTATTATTATTTAAAATACGAAGTTTCAAATCAGGCGATGCAATGTTTACGTAAACTAAATGATAATTTATTTGATAATATTTACTAGTCAATTATACATTTGTGAGGTTTTGCTTTGGGAAATTAAGTGCATACAACATTGAATAGTAAGAGTATTACAATAAAAATATATTATTAAAAAAATTGATTAAGTAATTGGAGTTAAACATGCTTTCCAGTAGGAACTATATATAGAGAGGATTTACTTTAAAGTGTGATGCAAACGAATATTCGAGTTTTAATCCGAATAGAAATCGATAACTTACACAAGGATATTTACTTCATTAGTTGTATAAATCTTTATGCTTATCGTATTATAATTCTATTTAAAATTATGATTTTTCCATTTCAAAACGTAGAAGGAGAAATAAATATAATATTCTATTTGTTAAGGAAACCTTTCAAACAATGATAATTTCAGGTCATGACCCGTCGGAGAATTTGAGACCCTGTCGACATAAATTTCCCCTTCGTGGCCATAAGTTATTTTCGATCATGCTCAAAGTAGACTAATAATGTTTTATCAGTTTTTTCTCATTCATATCTTGACCATTACCGGGGAGAATCTTCTGAAATCGTCAATGCTTATAATTACTTTTTAATTACAAATCAAATGATAATAATGACATATTGAACATACTTAATATTTTGTTCTCAGCTGTGGATTTTAGATTAGCAATTCATATAATGTTCGCTTCTAATCGAATTTGAGAGAAAAGTAATTTCCAAAGATTTATTCAAAGAAATGTTCTCAGTCCTCTGATGAAAATAGGAACACACTTTTAAGAAAAAAACAAAACGAGTATTTTCTACAGGGTTTGAACACATAAACTTCTGATTGATAGACTAGTCACCCAAACCGCTCGACCAGTTCGTATGTTTTCAGTGACCTCTTTTGACTTTTGTGTTGTAAAGTGGTTTCCTGCTCCACAGTTTTTTGTTTTGTTTATGTCGATACAACTATAAGTTTGTGGTGAATATTTGGACGTTACAGATCTTGCAATGCATAAAAGGGTTTTTCGTATAAATTACATTCAATTTTATGTCCTAATAACTTTTATACAACAGGTTGAATCTGTGAAATGATTGGGGTTGGAGTGATCGTAAATATTTTCATAGTTAGGAGCCTGGATATGCAAACCCGCTCAGCGTGGGGATTTACTTCTGTGAAATTTGGTACCTGATATACTGACTCGGGTTCTATTCTGCAACAAACTTAGCTACTCAGTAGCGTTGGATACCGGTACTGGTTCCTTTCTACAAAGAAAGAGAAATAACATTTTAGAAAATAAATTTAGCAACTCTGAAACAAGAGACGAGCGATTTCCATAAGAATAGCTTGTGTATAGCAGTGGTTTGTAGAGGGTGATATGTGTTTGTGCAGAGCGGTGGCAACTGTTGTGTGATGTTTTGTTCCCTGTATTGCAGATATCCAGGGCGATGGAGTGTTAGTGACTTAAGCGTCGACAGTCCAAGAAAATGTCTGAAAAGAATTCGACATCTACAACATATACCAGAAATGTGATTAGAAGTGTGTGGACAGGTATATGTGCACTACATGGGTGTTACAACACCTGTGAAAAGACTGCAGTCGCCTTGTAAGTGTCCAAGAAAACGTTATAGACAATTCAACGAAGACAAACAACGCGCAATGTTTGACACATTGTGTACAGTAGAATTCAACATACATTTGCAGAGAATAATCCATGTTCAAAATGATAAGACACATCGTCTACACAGAAAAGATATTGCGTTACACGAAAAATCGTTTAAGTACCACGTACTAGAGGAAAGTAACAAAATACAAGTTTGTCGTGAAGAATCTTGCAGACTTTATGACAGGGATGCAAATAACCACTCGTCCGGGGCGAGTGATTCCTCGGTGTGGGCAAGTATTAAATATCATACCCAAGGTAAGTAAATTATTTCTATTGTGGGATATAGACTAGTAGCCTTTTCTCTTGGGTGAGTAAAATTTTGTTGCTTATTTGCATACCTGCTTTATGATGTGCCAGAGAAATGAATAAGGCGTTTGTGAAAGTTAATATTAGAGAGCAAATTACTTCGTGATATGCTAAAACAAACCAAAAGTAGGATATGATTAATTAAGGTTGAAGAAAGAGGGGTATTAAGTGTTACAAAATTAACTATTCATTATGATGAACAACCGCGTAACAACATTTCGAATATAGGAGGGGGCAAGTCTTTTTGTTGCACCCCTCTCTCAAAAGCCCCCCTCCCCCATCACAGCGCGTAATTTCCACTGATCTTTACAGTATTACTGTTTGTATTTTTTTTTTTCGTGTGTGTGGGAAAATAATTGTAATTTACGAAAACAGCTATACATTTGAAAAATTAAAATATTAGACTTACTTGAAGTAATGACACTTTCTTTACCCACCCAATGTATTCATTCAACACAAGAGTCGTACATAAGTAAAACTAGTAGACCTCATTTGATTTGCCTCGGGATACGTATGAATTACAGTTTACTATTAATTAATCACTAAATAGTACGACACGATTGTTCCGTATACGTTCGGCACTAAAGCCACATTCTCACTCTTCAGAACTCATAGGCTGAAGACATATCACAACGACAATTTTTTTTTTTCTAAAGTGATCAACAGATTCTCACAATACACCTACAGGCACACTTTTCTTATTTTACTTTTACAACACATTAATCTTCAAATGTTTCAGTACATAGATTGAACTGCACTTTGTATTGATATGCCGGACTAGAGATGCAAAATAGCCGGATTTTTAAGACGTGCTTTATTTTCATTAAAAAAGCGGCTTTAGGAAAGACAACGGAAATTTTCGCTCTTTTGATACAACTAGGATCTCATAAGTCCCACGTTGGTTGCCTAACCATGATATCAAGTTCTTGAAATTTATACATCTTGAAATGTGTTTTGTTCGGGTTGCTTAAAGTCAAACTGACAAACAAGAAAAAAGTATCACCGCCGTTCCAGAAACATTATTGTTTCAGATACTCTTCAATACCTAATGTTGGAGCCGAAAAGGCTTCATAATTTTGTTCATATTTCAGAAGAAAATGTTTCACTAATAGCAGCAGCATAATATGATTTAGTTTAAGGAACTGGAGCAACAAAGCTTAGTGCGGTGGCTCTTATCTTTTATTTTTCTTCAGAATACTTTTTTTTTAAGTTAGACCTTAATGGGAAAAGAAAGCTGGAACACACTGTTGTTTCTTCGCTAAATATGAAATATTAAAAGAAATAAATCCCAAGCCAAAAAAGCATGGAAAAGATATTCGTTTTTTTTTTTTAAGTTTTTTTCGAGACCTTAAATCATTATTCAGAACAGTTATTATTCCCACCACTAACTTTTCACTAGACCTTTTTTTTTTTTTTTTGTCAAACATTATTCTAAGAACTGTACAAACAATTCGCGTTCGAACTAGAAAACCCTATACACTAACCCTTTTGAGATTTCCACTTTTTAAATTAAATTTTAGACTTTCAGTCAAGAAGTTATTGCGTCGAGACTATTTATCGTAGAATCATGGTTCATACCCCGTTTTATTCGGAATTATGTATCTAAGGCAATAAAATTCCTGTCCAAATTCGGAAAAAAGGATTTTTTTTTAAAAAAAATCCCAATTTCCTGCGAATTTCTTCCCTCCGGTACACAACATGGGCATGCAAATGTTACAAAAAAAAAAAAAAAAAAAAAAAAAACTTTGCTTCATTCCAAACAACACGAGGTATGAACCATGATACTGGGGTAAATAGTCTTGGTGCTAAAATTCATTTACTATTTTTTCCTAATATTTACTATCAACAAGCTCTAGTGTCAGTCAAGACTCTTTATCGTAGGATCATAGTTCGTAACTCTTTGTATTTGTAATGAAGGAATGTTTCCAACTGTACCATTTAAATTTCCCCATTATGTACCAGAAGTGAAAAAATCCTGCTCAAATTGAAAAAAAAAATTGTCAGGAAAAAAATAACCTTTTTGAGAATTTCCTCCCCCAGATCATTCTAGCGCCACGGCAGTGGCACAGTTCGAAACGTTACTTCATTACAAACAAAATGAGGTACGATCCATGGTCTACAATGAACACTCTTGACGCTAAAGCTTATTGAATAACAATACATTAGTAACTATTACCCAAAAATGGGAAGGGAAATTTAGTAAATCAGCTCTAGCATCAAGACTATTTATTCTAGGGTATGTGTAACAATGGAGTGGGGCGACAACGAGAATCGTGTCACAGCGCTACACAAGGTGGACCTTCCAAAGTCACGGATCTTCGTTAGCCTGAAACCCCTGCAAATCAGTAAACAATTTGTTTTCCGCATCATTTAGCGTTACAATAAAACCGAAACAGCAGCGTAGTGCCAGATCGCGCACAGTGAGGACACCAAAGGCAGTTAAAGCCGTAGCTGCAAGGATTCGACGAAAACCCGTCAGTACTAAATCAGTGATGTTCCGAGAGATATCCATTTCGCGACCATGTCACGAGGGCTCAAACTGGAAATGGGATTCAGAGCCTACAAAACGTACAGATCACTCCCTGATTCATGCGTTAGTTACGTCAGCAGAGCGTGGTGAAAGCCAGACGTCTTCTTAAGCGTTACGCCGAAAATGGTATAGGACAATTCTCTTTTCCATCGAGAAACTGTTTACAGTTGAACAGTTCTTTAATGCTCAAAATGACCGTGTGTACACATCATCATCCTGCTGAACGTGTTTGTAGGGTTCATAGGACTCATCATTCAGCATCAATCATGGTGTGGTAGGGATTGAGCGTCAACGATAAAACACAGCTCAATTTTCGTGAGCAAGGCTTCCGTGTACATAGCCAACTAGTGTGTAGTGTTTGAGCCCATTGTGAAACTACTGAGTACCACCTAACCTCCAGTGTTCCCCAACCAACAATGGATCTTTCAACAGTATTCTGCTCCTACTCAGAACGCACAGTCTACACAGGATTTGCTACGTGTCAACGTCCCAAATTTCATCTCCACTTCAGATTGGCATCTAGCGACCCGGATCTGAACCAGCTTGACTACGAACTATGGTTAGTGCTTCAATTAATTTCTTCCAAGAAGTGATCACTAATTTGGACTCCCTGAAGAGCATTCTGGTCCAGGGAGCCCGCCACTTCCCCATCAACACCGTTTGCAATCACAATGACGAATAGCCTGCCAAACTCTACTCCTATATCAGGTTCAAGTAAGACATATTGAAAACTGATTCGTGCTCTTAATGCTCCCCACTGCATGCATCATCTTACAAAATGATATCAATATATCATCAACATTGTGTCTGTATTTCATTTCCAAATTTCTGACGGTATTTATGAATTAATTAGGCATACTACGTGGTCCTTATTTTTCGATTTCCAAACTTTTTGAGTCTCTCCCCCTAAAACAATTTCTTATCAGTCCAAAGTAGTTTACGAAACAATTTAGTTGAATAATGATAGATGTTGCCGTAAGGGACTTCAAGCTCTGATTGCACTTGCAGAATGCAATATGAAACAAAAGTATCTTGTTAGTTCGGAATGGCTAGAGAGAGTGAAACCACACGTTGGATAGGGGTAACGAAGGTAGATTCGTATTTACCACTATATAACACCATCATGGTCGTAATCTTAAAATCCACCATTTTGGTTTTAGATCCAATTTTATAATAGGAATAGGGTCATGGGATGAATCGTTTTGAGGTTCTGCACCACAAACACCATACGACATTATTTCCAAATTATCTCTAAACTTCTGATTGTGATTATCTTCATAATATATGCGTACCAACTTTCACTAGTCTTTCCACACTTACAGTGTACTTTCACCTCATATATTATAACTACATTCAAAATATAAGATTGCTTGAGGCTCTAATGATATTATTTTTTGAATTTGGGAAGGCAGTCACAGGCACCTAGGACCTTCTTCTGCCAATTGGGAGAGCCACTGGCAACAGGGACGACAATAGCGGCCTGAGCAGCCCATTTGTTCAACTTCTGTGAGTATTACTAACGGACAACATGGAAAATGATTATGAAGGACAGCACTGGACGTTATGGTTCCTCTGCTATTACTTTTTCCTTATTTTAGAACTTTTTAAAATCATTATTTTCTTCTTAATTTGCTTTTTATTAGTATACTTGTTTGTGAGACAAAAAATATTTATTACTTCATGCAAAAGAATAAAGTAAATAATTAACGAAATAATAATAATAATAATAATCCAATGTTTTCTTTAGCTGCCGAAAATGGGATACAAAACTTATAAATTCTGATGGATATATATAGTATTCGAAGTGGAAAAAAGCAGAGGCAATATGGTTTATTACGATTTTGACTCGACATACCGGCTATCTAAATGTGGAAATGCAGTTAGGGTATGGTACCTAAAAGATTGCATTTCTGTTTATATAATGACCGAAAAACTATTGGAGAGCTTCTCTGTGGAAACGGGAAGGGGGATATATAGAGACTTTGATCGCCCGCGAACAACTTTTTGGAAAAAAAAATTAAAAATATCCTCTTATGTTGTATTATAGAAAATTATACACGAAAATGCTCAAAAAACGAATGAGGATTATTTATTAATAATTTCCTGTGGGAGAACTCTAGGTCCACTTGATTGTGGGG
The DNA here is from genome assembly GCF_964235325.1 of Thermobia domestica. NCBI lineage: Eukaryota > Metazoa > Arthropoda > Insecta > Zygentoma > Lepismatidae > Thermobia > Thermobia domestica. The sequence goes on from NC_137466.1 coordinate 33,183,591, forward strand.
TATTCCAAACCCCAGAAATGTCCACTCCCACAGTAGACAACCCTAAATCTGCCCATGCTCAAAACACGTCATTTATATGCATTAAGGCAAGAATACACATTCGTAAGAAATAAATAATTCAATATGCCACATCAAAATATAAACTAGGTGAACTTCTTCGAAAGCACCTTATTTTAAAAACGAAAGGTAGGAAAAAGATAATAAAAATGTCGATGTTGTCACCTTAGAAATTACTTCTACATAAGAAATAAAATATTTTAAGTGCAAATCTATTTGTCAATTACAGTATATAAAAATGAATTTATTAAAGGTATTTAGCATCTACTTTGCAGTGACGGTATGTTTTAATCATTGAAAAACCAGAGAGGGTATGCCTTCATCACTGAAAAACCAGAAGCGGTATGGCATACCACCGCATATCATCTTACTTCGACCAATATATATATATATATATATATATATATATATATATATATATATATATATATATATATATATATATATATATATATATATAGATAGATAGATAGATAGATAGATAGATAGATAGATAGATAGATATAGATATAGATATATATAGATTGGTACTATTTGCAATACGCGACAGGTTTAGATGTTTGAGGAGCATGATAGTCATATAGGGTGGCGAATCTGTGCGTTGAATGTATTTCCGCGTTGAGTTTACAGAATTATAGAATAATGAAGACAATCTATTATGAAGTGAAAACCAACTTCTATGAGAACCGGTCCAGTCACTGTTCTAGTCTATCGAGTAACCTATACTAACCTAACCTAATATAAACTAACTTAACCTAACCTAGCAATTTTTAATGTTTATATTAACTGCATTTTTGTAGGTTTGAAATTGGAGGGGAACATCTAAACTTAAGCCAAATAATGATCTGAGCTCACTTAATTACTGTTTTACAATAATATGTATCCTAAATAATCAAATTTAACAACTGTAATTATTCAGAAGCAAGATATTTTAGGGAATCTTCCGTTTCAGTTTCAGTTATCTCCCTTTCGGAAGATTATAAAGGAAGCCCCAGCCATAGAGTCTTGTGGACTATTTCACTAAATTTGTTTTAAATCAAATTTGTTTGAAATAAGCATGTGTACTAAAATGGCCGAAATTGCCTGTTTGAAATATAATTGTTTTTCACACTGTTATTGTAATAATAAGCGGCGCTTGAATATATTAAAATTGAAATACAGTGTAATAAGATTGTCACAAATAGCAAAATTGTCAAAAGTAATGAATTATAAATAATAAAAATTGACAGCGAAGCTCCCCAATACTTATTGTTTACAGCGCCATCTCTTGTTCTTGTCTTAGGGAACCTTTCTCTTTCATAAAAGTTTTGTACAGCTTACATACAGATCATAATTTAAAAGAATAACAAAATTGGCACTAAATTGAAAGCCTATAGCGTCCAATTATTATGTGGTGTAGACAGAGAAACTATCGGCATAGTACAAATATTTTGAAAATTATAAATTATAACTTCATTTCACTAACTCAAGCACTAATTATGTAAAATTAACAAATGAAATTAACGAAAAGAAACTGTAACGAAATCAGGTCATCTGAAAACTACGTATACGTGATCTGTAAGCTATGACTTAGCGTGCTCCACCAATATTGTAAAATTCTGTCTTTTAGGATGGTGCTAAAAGTTTGTACACGGGAATTTGGACTTTCCCATCACCTTTTATTATAAACGTTTCTTCTTATATACAGCAATAATAAATATCATAGATAAAATATAAGTTTATCTAATTATCTTGGTGGTTAGCTGGTGAATTCGTAGGAACTCAATGTCCAAGCGTCTTAGGGCGATAGGAACCAAGGCTCTTACGGTCAAGGTATAGGTAAGTGCCTCTCAATGACCAGGCGTCCTAGCAAATAAGCAACTCTCAGAAAACAGGGGTCCTAGAGATGGTCTATTAGTAGAGATTGTTCCTGTTTGCGGTGTTCCGGCTCCTCTTATCAAGAAATGTTGCCGACTGCTGGAATCTTCGTCACCTGCCCATTCCTGGCGATGGTTGACCACGTCTTCTTCGTGGTTGTCGTCTGAAATGTGTTTACAACTAGCACGTGTTTGGGAGCACGTGTAGAATACTGTTAAAAATAATTTCTTAAATTTGAGAAACCGTGTCTTGTCTGTGCACCGAGATAATATTTTCTTAGAAATGAGATTTAGCAATTCTCATTCATAAGGAAAGTAAGAGTATATCTTCTAGTTTCATTTTATACCTAAAACCTTATCTGCTTTTCTTCATTTCTCATTAATGAGAGTTTCAAACTCTTTGTTTCTAAGAAAATATGTTCTCGGTGCACAGATAAGAAACGGTTTTTCAGATTTAAGAAAGTATTTTTAACAGTGCACCTTGCAATATTCAAACCTACTATGAACTAGAATTACATAGGTAGTTGTTCATGTAAAACTTTGTAGTGCCCAAAGTAATATTCCAGAATACTGTAATGAGAATGCGACTAGGCGCGCAGCCAGAAATTTTTAGTAGAAGGGTTTCATAGTCAGTTTTCTAATGGTCACTTTTTTCATCCCGTGTCCAATTTAATGGTAGAGTATTGTGGATGGTATCATTTTGTTCCTTATAAGGTAGTGAATGAGAAAAGTGATGGTGGACATGTGAGACTCGCGACTGGGAGAGGGGAGGGGATGGGGGAAAGTGATGAGTTATCGCTTGCTTAACCCCTTATAACTTCGCTCCTAATCATTTGATTTTAATTTTCTTTCTTTTAAACAAAAAGAAAGGTCTAAGTACTTCAACACATTATTAAGTACGTTATCATTATCACCTTTTACGTAAATGTAGCCATTTCGCTTAAAAATTCAAAAAGGGATTTTTCATAAGAAAAAGATATTTCATGCGACAAAATTTTTTGTATTATTGTCAAATTTATAGAAAGAACATGAAATATGAATAATTTTTATTTTCAAGATCTTTGTTATATAAAACGTAAGGAAAACAACAATATACAAAGCCTAATATTTCACTCAAGAGAAGCAATTAATATTTTTTAATTATCATTACACCTATTTCTACAATTTATTATATTATGTGATTCATATTAATGTTAACTCTGTAGACGGTCATTAGTATTTTAGAAATATGTTTTAATTATCATGGAATAAGTACTCCAGTCATGTGCTTTCTTATTATCTTCATTTACTGAAAAATAAAGGATACTTTTCTTCTGGTGTGAATCTTCACATTAGTCATCGGACACTTCTAGAATTCGAAGCTGTTCTTCTTACTTCAATTTTCATAACATTAATTGTTTTTAATATTTTAATGTCCACTACACTACACCATGACATGACATTCCGAACGCACTAAGAAAAAACAAGAAACGGTTGAAAGCGAGACAAAGGAATCACACAAACACTTCCTGATTTAATTTTCTTCACGTCACAGGGACTTTACACTATTCAACCGATCGGCAGCAGGTCGAAAGACAGACGAATAGTTTCAAGAAAGAGTAGAACAAGAAGTCACATAACAAAGGCTTTCCTTTAATAAAGTTATGACAGTGATCAGTTCCTCTTTGTTTAACGAGAGTTTATTATCCTTCACATTATCCCAGCAACAGATTCCATATCTGCGTAGTCTGCTTAGAGGTACCCGTCTCATAACCATGATTCAAGTTCATCGCTGAGAGAAGCTCTTTAGGTCCACAAGGAATATCACACATTACTAGCTCGTATTGCCCTTTCCTAGTAACAGTCCAACCCCCAGTCAGTCACTGTAGTTCAGAATTCGCAATATGCGCTTTACTCTATGTTAGGGCTTGAAAATGTGCTCTTTTTATGGCCGGACGCAGAGTATCTTGTGTTGGAGGCATCGTCTTGCCTTTTATTGAAAAACCACCACCACAATTCCTTCAGGGATGTTATCTTCGGGATTCTTAAGTATACAGAGTGTATAAATGCTTCCAGAATTCGGAAGTTTCTTCATTAAAAGGATCTGTTCCCAGTGATCACAAAGGGTGAAGTACTGTCTCATTAGCGTCCATAATTGTATTAAAGAAACTTTGTTTCGTTTACCGTAAAATGATTCGGTGATATTAGTCCGTGAGAAAGAATGCAATCCAATCAGAGCATCAGCTTGTTTGTCCTAACGCTTGATATACTATACGAACAGAAATCTTACATGTTGTAACTCCTGAGACAACAAACCAGGTATCCTGTGGAAGTTGAGAGTAGGAATTCGTCGCTAGCACTAGGATATCAGTATCAGAAGAAAATATGTTTAGAGTTCTGCTCCATTTAAACTTGCGAAGAGTGCATGATTCCACTCACAATACTTTGCCATTAAATTGCACACGGGATACCACTAGAAAACCCATTTATATGACATTACGTTTATGTAGTATTGAATCGGTGTTATTCTACACTCAAACGACGGTAACCCATATTCTTAGAAAAAAGTGAAAGAACTAGATTGTTTTTATAAGAAAAGAAAGTGTGCAGATGTGATGTAAGACCAAATCTTTAGGCTACAACAATCACTTCTGTGCTAAACGAATATAGTTTTATTAAGAAAGTGGACAAATTGAATGTCGGGTTAAGAAGTTTTGGGTAGGTCCGAACCCGGTAGTCCCCCGAGTTGGTGCGCCCCTAAGTAGGACACATAAAATGGGTAAAAAGATGGTAACAACTGAAAATCGTGACAAAATGTAAATACGATGGAAAATAACAATTTAACAAAGCCAGTTCCAACAATGTACACTTACTCTAGGCAATAAATGAATAAGTAATTAACTACATACATATACGTATGCTAAATACTTTAATGGTAATAAGAAATTCAAAATTTTTAAAATGTGATTATGTAATAGCAGTTGTCATTAGATTGAGGAAAGGAAGGTTCATGGATTGCGTTTTGCCAAGATGGAAACGCTTTCAGATCTTCTCTATACGCTTATTGAGCAATTACTAGCACCCTAAACATCGACTTTAATCTGACAAGATGCTGACTAAACGAAGGGTATTAAGGAGACTTCGACGAATGAAGGATCATATACTTCAACATCAGGTAGTGAGTGGAAGTGGGCGGCATGTCGACCAACGATTAGAGCGTGACTTGAATCAAGGAGCCAATAAGATATTAGAAAAATTACATTCTACGATACACAAACATGTGGTAGCCGCAAAGATAGCTGGAGAATCTAGTCTTCGCAGCGAACGACGGTTCATTAATACTCTTACTGAGGACTTGCGCCTGTTACGTGAGGTGTTATTGTTGCATCAGCTAGAGTCCTCAAAACATGCAGGCTCTTTAGAAATTAGTGAATATAAGTACACCAAAAAGGCAACCTCGGAGATAAAAACGTTAGAGAAATTTGCAACGCAGGTATGCAATGCAGCTGGTGTTCCTAACCGTCCTGGCTCTTCGAATAGCCGAAGTTTTTCCAGTAGCCCAAATCCTTCTAATAGCCCTAGTACATCTAGAAGTCCTTCCAATAGCTCAAGTTCTAGCACATCCAACAGGCGTTGTCCTGATCGAAGTAAGACCAATGACGGAAAAGTAAAGAAAGAAATTCACAATAGAAGTAGATTGCCTGATGATTCAAATTCACGCCAAGGTACGTTAGAAATAGTTTCGAAATCAAAGAGAAAACGTTCTCAAGAAGACACAGAAAATGATCAAGAAACTGAAGAAAATCTATGTGAAAGATGCAGCGAAGCTGTTAGTAGATTGTGTGCAAAAGATGCTTCTGCCAAGGAACTTAGATATAAAAGCGTCGAGAAGAAAGCACAACCAAGCAGAAGCAGCCATCTTGGGAAAGAAAGAAAGAATATGCTTAATGCTTCACGTAACAAATCATCTGGATACAAGCTTAGGAGAAATTTGTCATCTCGTAGACACAATAAACGAGAACATTCTTCCATGATTAAAAATGAGAAACATAACTCAGAAAAGGAAGCAGAATTTGCTCGTGGAGACTGTAACAGCAAATGCACTTAACAGGCACTTAATGAAGTGACGGATGAGATATTGACCACTGAAAATAAAGATAATAATTCCGACTCTTTTTGGAACTTATACATGAAACCTCCATCATCAATATAAATGTGAAAAACAATTAATTAAAGCCACATACAAACCTTTAATTTTGATTCTTCAGAAATTGGAAATTGGAACAGCAGCAAATCTAAACAATTGTATGAAGGTGATGATGATACAGATAAAGACTTAATTGTATACAGAAGCAGCTTAAGTACTTCTATCACTAATAAAAGCTTATCCCACAATCTCTTTACTTGCTGTACTTTACAACAGTGATGGCCAAATGACTGTCTGCGGGCTGAATCTAACCCGCGAGTATGTTTCATTGTTCACGAATGAAAATTCTCCTTTTATCAAAACTACATGAATAAGAGGAAAAAGGTAGATGATCATCATAACACACCTGAATTGATACTTGACTTCTAACCGTGAAATCGTTTCCCTTTAATATTTTGGTTACTGAGCCGAATTTACAAGATAAAGCCGTTGGTATTGGGATTTTTTTTATTAGAAAAATGCAGATTTCATTTAAAACACTTTCAATTGTTCGTAGCGCCGGCTCTAATGAACCTGGGAACGTGATACAAGAAACAGGATACAATGAAGATTCAGAAAATGTATAATTTACACGCATTTTGTGAATCGTTGTCTAATGGAATTCGCAAAATGTTACAAATTGGCCATCACTGCTTTAAAAAATTTCACTAGTCAATTTCCTTAAAACAGCTTACGTCACACTTGTTTTTCTTCATTTTAAGCTTAGAATATGCAAACAAATAAACCGTAATGCTTATATATTGGTAATTACCGTATGTTTTCTTCAGCAAAACTCTAACTAAACTAACTAACTATATTGCCTCTATGAAACCCGGAGGTTCAATGCCGCATTCACAACAGCTCTTCATTGATTTCTATTTTCAGCCAACTGATCCAATTTCTCTTTCATATTTCTATTTCTGCGAGATCCATCTTAATACTGTCGTCCCATCTGCACCTAGGTTTTCCTAATGGTCGTTTTTCACTTGGATTTCCAGTTAAAATTTTGATTCATTCTGGCTACTAGTGTTGCCACGAAACGAGACAGAACCCTTTTAGACGAGACGTGAGACGAGACGGGACATCCCGTGAAATGTCTCCTCTCGTCTCGTGTCTCGAAAATCAAAACCCTGGCGGGAATGGCCAAGATTGAAATTGGCAGTGGTCATATAGATTGCAAAAGGAAAATCACTTTTGTGAGAAAACATGTTGAAAAGTCTTCATAGAAAAGTGTCCTCTGTCTATTGAATGAAACAATCGTGATACGTGAGCTTCCAGGAATATCATCCTTAATGTCTTGTCCCCAATTCCCCTTGCTGTAAACTGAGGAATTCTCATTTTTTTCATTTCTGGCAAATCAAAGACAGGAAAGATTTTTACAAGGTCAAGAAACCGAATTACCACCACCATCTATTCAATTTGAAAACTGGGTAAGGTCTACACTCATTACAGGCTGTAGTTGAAAGTTCTGGCTGAGATGGCGGAAGAGAACAGAACAGACTACACTTGTTTTTAGTCTCTGGTGGCGGTATTCTTTTTGCTATATGAACCGAAAACGGCAATTGAAGTATGTCATCTTGCAACTAAAATTTTGTTTTCTCTCTCTCTCTCTCTCTCTCTCACACACACACACATACACATAAAAACACACTTTTACCATTTTTCCAATCGCTCGCTGATTATACAGCAGTCATGTTGTAAAATTCACCTCTTCGTTTGGAAGGCGGGCGAAGGACAAAGAAAGCAAAGATATTATCGACGAACCCTTCAAATTGTTTGCTTTCAGCAAATTCATGATACTAATAATATCACTTTAGGTGAAGAGGTTTTACAGGGGAACCTTCCTTTTGTTACGCGGAAATGTTTGATCTGACCAGAGTGCGAAATTGCCCTCTGCTTCATGTTGAGAAGAGGGGAATACTTCCCTTTTCTAGTGAATAATATTCATTAGGACCTGAATTATCTTCAGAAATGGTTTCTTGCAGAGTGTAAAAAACATTTGGTATAATATTCATGGAACTCCGTTGAAAGCAGAAAATATCATGAGAATGATCAAAATTCGAACATTGAAGAACATAATTAACAGAAAAGAAATAGGATACCCAAACCATATTTTTAAACCTGCTATAAAATATATATCCTATATTTTTACTAATTCCTTACTCCCATGAAAGTATCCTGGGGAGGATATTCTCTCCAATTTTTTCAGACTGAAATCCTTTTATCCCGTACGATTCCCCCCCCCTGACACAATACGAAAAAACAAATGCAGTTAAAATCCATACACATGACCCTTCCGGGACTCAACCCGGGGCCTTCAAGCCGATGGTCTATCGCCGCAGACCGCTCGGCTTGGTATGAAGATGTACGTTGTATGATTACGAATAGATCCCGACAATATAAGGAACTTTAATCCAAAATGGCCACCCAAAAATCAACTTTTTTTTTTTTTTAGACATTAGCTAATCTGGGTGTACTGTCATGAGTTCGTTACACAAACGGGGCAACCACCACATAGTATCACACACCCCGCAGTTATGGGAACAGATTTGAACCATGGAGGTGAAGACTGGCCGGAAGCATTCTTTCGTCCGATGTGTCGTTCAGCTCCCATTACTATGGCACTTTAAGTAGAGCTTACTGTGCAGTAACATATAAAATTTCAATCAAATACTTTCCATTACTCAATAAAATTATTTGGTTCCGAGCTTTTTTAAAAAAAAAATAATTGCAAAAAATCTAAACATGCTAAAATGGAAAGTAGTTTTTGGATTGGTATGGGTTAACACTGTGAAACCTAAAGGCTGGAATATATGAAATCAAAGTGTACACACATATCTATCTCTTTATTTATCTATATATCTTTCCATCTCTCTCTCTCTCTCTCTCTCTCTACATATATATATTACATACACACAGAGACTATAAAGCAAGTGGGTTGATAGTATACGATAGTGTCGGGGATGGTGCCACCTTTACATCGAATTTTGCTTGTCGTGTAAACATTATTTGACATTAGTGTCTTCATCTTCGACGTACCTATGAGCAATTTACTGTATATTCGTGCATCGAAACTGGTTAAACAAATTTCAATGTTTCAGAATGTAAAAAAAAAAAAAAAAAAAAAGCCAAGGTCGAGAAGCCTCAGACAACTAACAGCAGAGATATATTATCTTGTAAACTATTTGTCCTTGCCTTGTGAGCTTATTTGAATTTATTTTTAAGACCTTTAGGCAACTTTAGCCGAATGGATGATGATGGGACAATTAGTGGAATGAAGAAAGTGGAAGGATACTAGACAACTTCGAGAAAACACACACATTCGAAAAATGAAATGAAATCTTTGAGTTTTACGTCCCACGGTTTTGCCGGTTAGGCTAAATGAGACAGTGATGATGAGTAATGAATGAAATGGTGGAATGAAGAAAGTGAGAGGAAACGGGAGAACCCCGAAAATAACCACGAGCACAGTGTTTGTCCACCAAAAGTTCACTTGGCGGGGGCTGGTATCGAACTCGAGACCCCAAGCACCAGAGGTGAACGCTCTACCACTGAGCCTCCGCGCTCCCCACACACATTCAATGTTTGTCCACCACAAAGCTCACATGGCACTAACCGAGATCGAACCGAGTACCGCATACACCAGAGGTGAAAGCTTCACGGTGTAGCTACCGTGACATTTCTTGTCTTGTGTGTTCTGGATAATACGATTACTTTTGGCACTACTTGTAACTTAGTTGTATCTTGATTAGCATGGTGCAGCCTGCTACATTTTACTTTCGTTCCCATGGTATGCTGCTATATTTTTTACAAGACAAGACGAGAAAAAACTAGACAAACGAGACGAGACGGGACGGGACAGAACCTCTCGAGACGAGACACGAGACGAGACGAGCACATTTTTTTCGAGACGAGACAATGTTTTGCACGAGACAAGACGAGACAGCCTGAACACTACTGGCTACATGAGCTCCCAATCTGAGCCTTCGGGACTTGTAGACCCTAACAACGTTTGGGAAACGATATAAATGAAACAGCATGTGTTCCTAACTGCCCTTGCTCTTCGAATAGCCCAATTTTTTCCAGTAGCCCAAATCCATTCGATAGCCAAATTTCTTCCAATAATCCTATTTCATCTATAAGATCTTTTTCATTCCTGTCCCTATTGGACCCGAATATTCTCAAATACTTTGAATATGCGTTCTTTACTCAATGTAAAGGACGATGGTTTGCAACCATACTTCACAACAGGGATATTTATCGTTTTATATCGGGTGTTGCAAAATAAGTGTTACAAATCTTGGGAGATGACTCCTGCCACTGAGACAAGAAAAAAAGTTCTCTTCAACTTTCTGCTATCGGACATAGTTTCAGATCTACAGGGTGCCGAAAGCGTAGTACATGCTGATATTTGTTCATTAGCTACATGTTGATATCAACACACACATTGGCCACATTTCAATATCGATCATGCGATTCCACTAGTGACATCCATTTAGTTTACCCAGTTTCTTACTGAGTCCATTGCACAATTTCAACTTGGCCTCAGTTGTTGCATCCTTATTGGTATGCAACCGTGCACATCACATAGCATCAGTTTGAGGGAATATTATTGGTGAATTGGCAATGGCTTTCATGTTCTTGACGCTAATCCTTACATTTCCGACGCTTTGAACTCACGTTTACTGAGTATGAGTGCATTTCTGGGCATTTTCCGTTAAGTGTTTTCACACATGTGAATCACTCTGCTTCATCTGTTATGCTCTACCGACAATCCGGATGTCTTTCTAGAGCATTTGAGTACAAACTCGCTACAATTAATACTCAGAACGTCTCTGTTGGCCAGCATCCGAACCTGGCGATTATGCAACCACACACAACGGGCATAAATGTGTCCGCCATTTTGTATTTGTTCTAGATATCGACTTAAGACAAACGAATTATTGTTACCTGGTAGAAAGCCTATCAATTCATATCCATTTAGACCAAGTTTCATTTGGAAGATTATCCGGGACTCCCTACGTTCCTTTGGGGAATCCCTTGCGCGTGCACGGTAGGATTGTGAAACATGCAAAATTCAATAGAGCAGGTATGACTTCTTCAGTGAATTTTTTACCCGCCCTCTTTATGTTGGATAGTTTGGCGTCCGAAAGTCATTTTCCCACGCTTTCGGCACCTTGTAGATCTGAAACTATGTCCGATAGCAGAAAGTTGAAGAGAACTTTTTTTCTTGTCTCAGTGGCAGGAGTCATCTCCCAAGAGTTGTAACACTTATTTTACAACACCCGATATATATATATTTAAGCTTCAAATTCTTCGGCAGAATTCGCGATGACAGTGAAATTAGTAATAATATGAATTCCCTTATTTCAGTCTACATTTAATTTCTTCGTGTATATAGTTTTGATCTGTCAATATTGATTCTATATAAATATTGGAAATACCCACTTTGTCGACAATATTATTTGAATACACATACGCACAAGCATGCGAATATTATTTACATAATTTGCAATATTACGGTCACGACGAATTTGCTTGTCTTTAAAAATGTAGTTGTAAAATTCTATTGAAATTAAATTTCTCTGAATGTGGGGCTTTTCTTCTTAAAAAATAAAAAAAGAAAAAAAAAGAAAAGAAAATCACATGCATCGCTGGAAGGAAAGAGAGTACGGGAATACTGTTGGCGTATTGCATACGAGATTAATACACAATGTCCTTGCTGTTTTGAGTACATAAATGGAAAAACATATGCATTTATGGCACTTAATGTCATTCGTGCAGTGTGCATGCAGACAAAGATACAGCGATCAAGTTGGTGTGTAATTGGACCATAAGTATACTTTCGAAGTTGAAACAGCGTTCATGGATAAAGATTTATGAAGCCAGTGGCAAAAATGCGAAAGGTGCCTCATCATCTAACAGGGGCCGTGTCCAAAAGATACAACTGCAAGATCGATCCAAGGAACCGCACGAACCAGAGTAAGCACTCTATCACTGAGCCACTGTGCCCTCTACTTCCAGTTTACAGAGATTTGGATGGAGATGTAATGTATTTATTGGTACACTTAATCGATTGCTGAAAACCGCTTGTGTGTTTATTAAGCTACAGTGTTTTACAGTGTTATTATAAGAGTTATTACAGTGTTTGCTCTTTAGTGATCAACGTTCAAACCGGAAATGGTCACTTCCTACCACTTCCGGTTTGAATATCGGCTTCAAATTGTACTCGATTTCTAACTTTTCACCCTTTACATTCTGACCCAATTTGATAATGATTAATCAACTAATTTTTGAGATTTTTTATCTCTCCTGCGGAAAGATTAACAGATGGACAAATAGACAGGGTAAATACACAGCCTAAAGGAGTTTTGAGAAACCAAACTTCTTACAAATTAAAATGATGGTTGTAAAGAATGTGGGCGAAGATAAGTAATAAAAATAGGAAAGTAATGATGAAATTGGAATGAAAGGAGAAAGAAGAATAGGTAACAGTGGCGTATTTAGCCCGGGACCGGCGTGGTCTAGGCCTGTTTTCGAGTGACAATAATAACTGAAGCTATTATATACTTTTGAAAGTTTATAGTATATATACTCATGATATACCTATCGTAGTCTGGGTTTTGGCTGACCCTCCGAGTTTTTATGTTCTAGATCCGCCACTGATAGTTAACTAGCTAGAAGCGGCGCAAATCTGTCTTCAAAATTGGGGAACAAGTAAGACCGTTCTTTTTTCCTTTCTTTCTTTTTCTTTTTTCCTTTTTTTGTTAAGCGAAGTTCAAAATATGTATGAAGTTGAAAAACAATGCTGTGAATGATCAGAGGAGCAGAGTTGTCCTCAACGTTGGGAGGTGGGCAGATTTTAGGCTTGTTCTGGGGAATATCAATTTCATCTCACTTTCCTTTGTGGCAATCGGACACAAATCATTAATTTTTCCCCCAGAAAACACATTTCAAATCGGATTATTGGGGGGACAGTCCCCCTAGCTCCAAGATTGGAGGGGACATATCCCCCCGGGATTTGCGGCAGTGTTAGCTAAGTTTCAATATGTATTTAGTTTGGGAAATAAATGCAAGTATTAGAAATAGTGGAGAGAGTCCTTATGAAGACTGTTGTCGGTTGTTAAATGAAGTGTAGCGGAAAAGAGGCTCATGAAGTGTTTTACATACAATTAGTGTTCTCCATGATACGAGAAAATTATAATCTCGTCTCGATACGAGAATTATCTTTTCAGAATTCGAAGCAAGACGAGAGAAACAATGACAATTCTCTTCTAGTTTTCGAAACAAAACGAGAAAGTTCACTGTAGCTATATTTCATGCGCAACAATAATTTATCCAAGTTTAGATCTCAAATACTGTTTTGGTGTTAAATGATGTATAGTGTAAAAACTATAAATTAATGAAGTGATTCTACGAACACGATATAGAGCAATTAACGTTTAAAGATATGCAGCACATTACACAATATATTCTAATTAAGTCAGGCTTAATTGTTGTTATATCACGTCTTGTCCAGTGTTCGTAGTTTGAGGGAAATTTCCTTAATCTAGGAAAATTTCACAGGTAAATTTAGCAAAAAGGGAAAAAGAGATTTTTTTCGACAAAACGAAAAAATCCAGGGATATTCTCGTACTGACTAACTCACCAATGTAAATACTTACATTTTTCTTTGATTTTCGGAAATAAATCAATACAATAGCAATAATTTGCATGTGTGTTGAAAGTATGATCCTGCCTGGGGGCTTGGGCCCGATCCTGGGGGGCCGGGGGGCTTGGGCCCCCCAAAGCTCATGTGGGCCCTCCTATTGTATTCATGAATATGCAATATTTGGCATAATTTGTCTTAAAATCCTCATATATACATACATATATATATATATATATATATATATATATATATATATATATATATATATATATATATATACACCTTCTGCATCTGAATCCCCCTCCCCCATTTACAGGGAAATCGGCGCCCTTGTTAGCTGGGTCTATTTGTGTGTATTTTTATGTAAAGGTTTAAAAAGTAATATATACGTATGTAAGAAAAAAAGCAAATGAACAAAACAAATGTAGTTGGCACTTCCTTTAATTTAGCTAATTAATCTTATCACATGCCTTTTGTCATAGGAATTGGACACTAAACAATCTAGGAAAAATTACAGTAGAAAAGAAAAGGGAAACTTTTGTGTCAGAAACATTCTTAGGTAAACTTACGAACATTACTCGTGACGTGTAAGGCTTTTGACAACTTCAAGATTAAATTCAGAAAGAAATTAGGATTCATTTTGAACATAAATTTACAAAACGAGACGAGACATCAACAGTGGTTTTATAATTCAGGCGAGACAAGGGAGAATTTTTCCACAATCGAGACGAGACGAGAAAACTTTTTTAACCTCTCTTCTAATCTTGCCGTCAGCAACACTATACACAAAATACGTAACAGGAAAGTTAATATTACGAATATGTGACAATTTGAAACGTGGGAGTAAACAATAATACATAAAAGTAGTTGCATGGGGAAAGGAAAACAATAATAAAGTGTTAAAGAACATTAGGGAAGGGAAAGAATGGACATAATAAAAACAAAAACTGGTTAGAGGATCGTTTATGAAGAAACTAAATCCCAACAGACGCGACGGAAGGTATGGTGGGAGGAAAACACGAGTAGGGGAGAAAATACTATGATAGATGGCAATCGCTTACAGGGCGGCTATTTGAAGCGTTCGCAACGCGATTTTATTGCTCATGCTTACGCTTGGAATACGCTGACCATGTATTTAAATGTGGATGACTAATCACAAACGCGAAAGCAATAAAAACGCGGAGAAAACGTCAGCTCGAGCGTATTTGGTGCGTTTCGGAACAAGACTTCCTGCTGTTTAAAAGATGTCAAAAGGAAGGGAAAAAAAGGAAAGACGTGTTGCCAGACAAGGGGATTTTAGCAAGAAACAGCTGCTTTGAAGATGCTTTGTACAGAATACTGGAACTCTGCTATTATAGACCAGACTTGGCAAAAAAAAAAAAAAAAAAAAAAAGACCTGGAAACCCTGATTAGCTCACAGTGTGATTTATTACTGACGAAAGTAAAGTTACCAAATAGCCACTTTGGTTTCGTTTGCTCTAGGGGGGTAACGCTTCGAAAACGCATTCTCAAATAGCCACAGACTTACGCAGAATTTCATCAAGCGGTTTCAAGAACTTACTTTCATATCTTTTCAGAACAAGTGTGGTCCCTGTTCATATACAGCGTGTCGTGGTATTACGTCACTTTGGATAATTGTATTTAAATGAAATTGTTCACATTTGGAAAAAACTCAAACATCCTTTACTATATCTCATAGACATTGAACGTGAGCCCCACGAGTGACGATGCAGACATCAAGACGATATTCCCATTCACGCCACGCACATGATCCAACATATCTGATAAAATGAGCTGGATGGCAACACTGATACGAACTTGCACTTCTTGCAGGTTTTTAAGGCAATGGAGGTACATAAACACAATTCTTTACCTACAGACCGTCAAGTCAAGCGAGCTCAGTGGCCACTTGTAGAAGACATTATCATCATTTCCGGCAGGTGCAACCCATCTTCCTGGAAGCCGCTCATTCGAATGTTCCCGAACATGTAAATGCCAGTGAGGAGGTGCTCCATCTTTTTGGAAAATAAAGTCATTGCCTTGTTCTTCTTTTTCCAATTGTGGAAATAATTAATTATTGAGCATGTAGACACAAGCGTGCTCACCAATTAGTGAGCACAAAGTAAACATGCGTGAATTTACTTTTTCTGTGTTTGATCCCATCCATTATTGATATTTTTGTCCGTTATTTGAGTTTTTCTTTCAAATGTGACCAATTTCATTTAAATACGATTATCCAAATCGACCTGATACCACTTTACAGTATGATAGTATTTTTATAGACACGCTGTATATATTAATGTAGCAAATGTATATTTTCCATAATATATTGCTCAAAGGGGCTTTAAATCCCAAACTCCAGCTTGAGTACACCTCTGATGGAAGATATTTGAGTAGTAACTTCCACATCGAGTCGAAAATGTTAGCTAAGGTAGACTGTAGTTGATGGAAGTTTACAATTTGTGATAATCTTCCAGTAACGGCACAATACTTACGGTAATGTTGACATAACATACTAATGGTAGGTATATATAGATAAAATCTTAGAGGGTAATCATTTATCTACTTCAAGATCGAATATCCTATATTAAATACACAGACCTAATATACAGTATACATGTTTCAATTTGGCTTTTCCTGTATTTGTTTATAGGATTTCGTACTACAAAATTACATGCTTATATTAATTAATTACCTTTCTCTTTTCCTGCTCTTCTTGTTTGTTAACGAGAATGAACACAATCATTAAGAGAGGGGCTGGAGTGAGGGAGCGATGCGATGAGCTAAAGCGTTGTTTGCAGATGAATATCGCAAGTGTTTAACAAGCTATTTTTCTCCCTTCTATACTCAAAGGGGACTACAGCATTGGTGGGTGTGGCTGTGTGAATCCACAGTTTCAATTTGCGGCTTTCTGATCGTTTTGGCTTTAATAATAACGCTTACGACAACATCTGGATCAAGGTGGAGTCCCCTATGCCATCAACACGGTTGTTTCCAACAGTGTGGCAAACTGAGGAAGTCAGTGTCAGAGTTTGGAGAAAATGCACATTTTTTCTAAACTTTTAACAGTGTATGGATTGATACAGTGGCGTATCGAAGGGGAAGTTGTTGGGGGTTATAAACTTAACCATTTTATCTTTAATAAACTTTTAAAATGGAATGTATTTCAACTTTCTTAAATCTTGGAATAGTAACAATGCCTGTATGTAAAGGAGGATAATTTGTTACACCAGTGGTTCTCAACCTAATTTCTATTACGACCCCCATTTTATCACATCCCTTGCCAGCGATCTCCTTATAATTTCTGGTTTGTAATAAGCTTAAATGATGTTTTTAACATACCTACTGCGGAGATTCACAATATTCATCTATTTCCATAGGCTAATAGTAGAATCCATTTCTTGTATATAGTGAATACAGTAACTTTCCTAAAACCAAATTTGGTCAGTTCATTCATATTACAAATATCAAATCCGATCAGTCATACTGATTCAGAATGAATACCATTGGCCGGAATGGTTTTCTTCACTGGTAAGCATTAAACAAAGACAAGAAATCGCTTATCAGTTGAAAATGACTTGATAATGTTCGTCAGGAAGATTGAACCGGACATTGCCACACTTAGTGAAATCACACCATGCTTCAGGTATCTCATTAACTGTCAATTTTAATTGTATTTCAATATGAAAGTTTTGTTGTGTTTGTATTTTTCTGGTATTTCAATATGTAGCTCTCATTAGTTTTATATCGTACCTCTTTCATTTAAATTGTTTTTTAAGCAACTCTACACCTGTTGAAAATGTTTAGTAGACCTATTTTTTTGTTTTTCTTAACAGTATGTATAAAAATAAACATTTAGATCTACCTATCAGAACAAAATTCAAAATAACATTTTAAAATATGTATTTTCCGGTATTAGATTCTATATTCTATTTATCCCCCCTAGGGATTGCGACCCCAGGTTGAGAGACCCTGCGTTACATCAGTTCAAGTGTTTCGTAGATATGAATGGATAGGTTATATATTTATCTAGAAAGGGCAAGGAGACGAAGGGATTATTTTTTTTATTGAAATTACAGACAGCTGAATTCTATTTCTAGTTATATGAACGTGTATCTAATCGTGCAAAGCTAACTAAAGCTAGGAATATGTATGAACGATTCCTGGAAGCACGACACCATCATTTATTCAGCGGAATAACAGAGTGGGATTCCCGATTGTAATTAATATATTTAGGAAAACTACAAATGGTGAAAAGACAAACAAATTTGTCGAGAAGCAAAGAAATCGAAGCTTTGAATCCGTTCTACACTGCTGCTACTTCTGCACTACCAAAGCGATCAATTTTTTGAAACATATTCATTACGACAAGAAAAACTTAAATCTTGTACGTCAAGCGACATATTCTATCAACAGGGCCGGATTTAGGGGGAGTGCAAAGTTGCACTGCGCCCACCTCCTTCGTTGTAAATATACACTACCTAAAGGCTTCACACATCACAGATGCCTAAAGGCTTTTAAAAAACTCAAATTTAATTCAAATGTACTGGTAGTTATTGGTGCACCGCCCCCCTCAGAGAATCCTGGATCCGGCCCGATTTGGAGGAAGTCATGCATGATCCGTCGACCTGCATGTAAGGTTATAATATTTTCAAACATGAAAAACGTGAGATTTTTGAACAAATGATATACTTTTTTTTTCATTGCTCTCACAACCTTTAACTTAATTTTCTGGCTTAGATGCGATACTGCATAGTAATCTGTATATGTTATGTATCCCAAGTTACACAAACATATTTATGTAAATTTTACGATGCTATTATTGAAGCTAATTCTCTCGTCTGTCCACTGAACATTTTACCCAATTGCATAAGTATTTTTGAATCTGCATTTACAATTCAGATATAGAACCAATGTTTAAGAAATTTTATTCTGACCTAGGCGCCAGTTCTGAAAACTAAGCGCCATAATAAAACAAATATAATTTGATACATTGCCCTACATATTTTGGCCGTAAATTATGAGTGTCAGATTTGTATTTCAGATCGGATGGTGATCTGGAGCCCAGGAGTTTTCGACCAATGATTACAATTTTAATATTCCAACGTATACACTAAGAATGTTTTGTTAATATAGAAGCGAGGAAATGCTATTCTTATTCTATTCCTACTAAAAACTCATACACACTCGTGGTACAGATGTAATATAGCCCACGTAACAAGAGTCGTACTGTAGAACTGAAGAAACTACTCTTTATATCGAACAGTAAATTGCAGGTTAAATACATGCGGCATATTCAATCATACTAGAGAGAAAAAAGGAGCTCAGTGTACGTGCACAACAAGCAAAACAATTACCTATCTTTTTTCTGTTGCTTCGATATTCGAAATGAAATGAAATCTTTCAGTTTTACGTCCGATGGTTATGCCGGCTACACTAAAGGAGATGGTGATGATGAGAAATTAATGAAATGGCGGAATGAAGAAATGTGAAGAAACGGTAGAATCACGAGAAAATCCACGCACACGGTGTTTGTTCACCACAAAGTCCACTTGGCGCTAGCTGGGTTCAAACCAGGGACCCCATGCACTAGAGTTGAACGCTTTGCTACTGAGCCACCGCAGGCCCGCTTGAATATTCAAATACCTTGGAAATAAAACGTAGTATTTTCATGTTACATCTAGTATAACCCCTACACTTAAAGAGTAATTTTTGATTAAGAAAATAAACAATTTCTTCAAGCTTCGAGACGAGACAAGAATGTTTCATGATACTCCTGCTCTCGTCTTGAATTTGAAAATGTAATTCTCGTCTCTCTAAAAATTTAGGATAATAAATTTGAAATGAATAGGAAAAAAACTATTTTTAGAAACCAAATAATACAGGAAACACTTTTAACCATATAAAAATAGTACTTCTCACCTGACGAGGAACTACTCCAGTCTCGTCGGAAACACTATTTCACCCAAGTCTTGGCGTTCCAGCACTGTTTTACTTCTAATAAAAACTAAGAACTGATAAAATGATTGCACGGACTCAATGAAGAGCGTTTATCAACGTTTAAAGACACGGAAATCATTACACAATATACTCTAACAATAAATATGTTTGTTTTAAATGTTGTTACATCACAATCTTGGCGGATCTCTCCTGAAGAACTAGAATTTTCATAAATTCCAAATAATATTAAGAAAAATTGAGAATAAATTAGAAAGGGTTCTTCGAGAATCGTTAAGAGTAAAGACTTCTACAAAAAAAAAAAAAAAAAAAAAAATCTAGTCTCGCCTTGTGGTCAACGCCATAAAAAGTTATATAAAAAATGGATTTTCTGTGTATTTTTCTCAATTCTAAATAAAAGATTAAATCTTTCAGTTTAAAGTCCAATTTCTATGACCTGTAAGCTAAAGAAGACAAATGATTATATAGAAATATATAGAAAATGAATGAAAGAGATTGAAGAAATTATAACGTGGGAGGAAACGGGAGAACTTTGAAGAAACTCACGAACACGATGTTATCAACTTCAAACTCACATAGCCTGATGTCAAACAAAAAACTGTTCGCACTCCAGGTAAAAGCTGTAACATTGACTAACCGTGTTTCCATTCTTCAATTATAGTAAATATAATCATATCACAAGCCAACATTTAGCATTGCTCATGAGAACACATGAGACTTTTCTGGTCTCATCCTGTGATACAGGAAATAAGGATGTTTCCTCTCATGTCGTGAGACGAGAAATAAGGCTTTCTCTTCTCATCTCGTGAGACGGGAAATAAGGCTTTCTCCTCTCATCTCGTGAGACGGGAAATAATGATTTCTCCTCTCATCTCGTGAGACGGGAAATAAGGCTTTCTCCTCTCATCTCGTGAGACGGGAAATAATGATTTCTCCTCTCATCTCGTGAGACGGGAAATAAGGCTTTCTCCTCTCATCTCGTGAGAGAAAGGAAATGTTTTTTCCTCTCATTTCGTAAATTTTGTAAAGTTCCATCCTCTCAAATTTTTACTAATTTCGTTTCGTAAATTTATCCCGGCATTTGCGTGCTGTGAATAAAGAACACCTCATACATAATGACTGGCCTGAAAAAGCTTGTACACTTTTCGACCGAATGTCCCCACCGAGAATCTAACCCTGATTTATGATTGGTGTATAATGTGTAGGTTTAATGAGTCATGTAACTTTAAGCAATGATATGTGCTCTTCATTGTGTTCGTACAATTACTTTATCAATTTATAGATTGTATGCTTTGAAACATATAATACTAAAACAGTGTTTGGAATCTGAGACTTCGGTGAACTAGTGTTGTGAAATTTCTCATCTCGTCTCGATTGGTAAAAATTAATTTCTCGTCTCATTTAGACATGAGAATCTAGAACACTACATATATACTCGACTCTGTTCACACTCTATGTATAGACGTAAATGCATATGAGCTATTTACTGTGTTTATGTGGTTATTTGGTTATTGTAAAAAAAAAATGAATTTGCAAAAGTATTGTCAATTCGTAAATACGTATAATAATAGAAATCGCTTCTGAGCCAAAAACAGCGTTATGCGTGATATTCTGGTGTAATGTAATTTTCTGTACAAGTTTCGGTGCTCTGTACGGTTTTGTATTGTTCTAAAATGATAGAAATGTGTTGGTTTCTGAGTTGGCAACATTGAGCTCAATGATAGCTAATTAGGGGCGAATCAGAGTCTTTTGTTATTATCGGTGCAGCTGCACAGCACCTGATAAAGGAAGCTCTCTCGGTGGCATCTTCCGTTTTTCTCAACAGCCACAAACAACTAAACATCTTGTATATTATATACACACACACACACAAGGATCATTTAATGCCACCTAGAATGAAACAGAACAAAACAAAAAGCAATGAAAATAAATTTGCTTTCTGCTCCTCCCCGCTTTCTCTCCACAGACACACTGTATGGGCCATAGTGTTGCATCAACTGCTGTATTCATTTGCAGGCGGCGTTGATGATCCATACTTCCTGAGAATCTCTTAATTGGCTTTTGATAGCTATGCACATGTATCCACTACTCTTTCATTTTTTCTCGTATGTTGAGTTGCATGTATTGTACAACGACTGCCGCCACAGAAACCACACACATGTATGTAACGGAACGCTCAATTACATGGTTCAGGACCGAGAAAGCGGAAAATCATAGAATCTGCATTGATTTTGCCACCTGTTTGTGAAGGGGGGTGATGTAATGATATTGGCCTATTGTTTGCAATATACCAGATCCTTTCTAAACCTGAAATTTTCATTCGTTTATTGTCCAGACTGTAACGTCTGTTTCACCACCAAATCTATAGCACAAAAGTTTAGTTGCGGGTCTAAATACTTCTTCCACTGAGAATGGAAGTAAACGCACGCCCACAAACAAAAGTACAGGAGCCACAAGGTACGCACTCACTGGGGAGGGTCCAGCGGTTCCAGATCCTCAAAAAAACTCCCTATCTCAACATACATTTGGACATTTTCTCAATAAAACTGTACTTGTTTCAACGAACGTTTGTACTCTTTCTATTATAAAAACAATCTGTCATTTTTTCTTGAAAATATAGGTGGAAGTATTTTACAATTACTTATCGTCATTTTCGGGTGCAGAATAATACCCGTCCAATACACATAGACGTAATGGTTTGTAGTATTGAATCCCTTCCCTCACACACAAGGCTTGGACCCAAGGGCGCCCATCAGGGGGGGCAAAGTGGGGCGCTCGCCCCCTAGAGGAAACTGTACTTCAGAATATCGAAAACCCAACAAAATTTTTACATTAATTACAGCAAAATTTGAAACAATATTTGAAACGTTACTTATACTTGCCCCCCCCTTGGAAACCACTATATGGGCGCCCTTGCTTGGACCCCTTCCAACAGAAATTCCTAGGTGAACGTCTGACTGGAGCTGATGATCATATAAATAATAGACAAACCCTTCTCACTACTCCTTGAACACTACTGACATTCCAGTTTCTTTTCCTTGTTGCCTAAAAGTAGAAAATAAAATTTTACAATATGTACAGTAAGCAAAGATTGGACTGAAGTTTAAAATTCAACGTTTTTTTTCTGAATCCTATATGGAGGTTCTTTGAAAAGCTAATAACATTTCCGAACAATTAATTAATTAATTAATAACAAGAGCATTATTAAAGTTGGGACATGGTGGCTTAGTAGTAGAGCGCTCATGTCCGGTCTGAGGATCACCTGGTTGATTCCAAGGCCATATGTATTTGTGGCGGACAACATCATGTCCGTGAGTTATGTCAAGATTCTTCCGTTTTCTTCATTTTATTATAAATGCATCACTTCCTTCATAATTACTTAATCGCTTGTTTCCTTTAGTGTACATGGCATAATCGTGGGACGTAATACTGAAAAATTGTAGGACTCAAATTGAAATTTATTTCTTTATTGTATTGTAAATAAGAGGGAAGAACGCTTTTGAGTTTTTGCGAAAATGCTACTAAAAATTTAGTTATATGAAATGTACTTATTAAAGATAAAAGGAAGAAGAAGAAAAGACAAATCAGTTTCTTGATAAATTGTAGGGCCTACTAATATACCAAAAATGCATATTCCTGTCTGTAAGTGTATGTGTGTCTGTGATCAGATTTTCGCACAGAAAGGAGTAATCTATAGCCACCTAATTGTGTACAGTTATACCGTCAACAGATCTAATCGCGTACGAAGCCATTTTTAGATTTTTCCAATTCGGAGGGGGCTCTACGAGGAAAATTTATGAAAAAATATGTACAATGAACTGTAGCACCTATGAGGTAGGCAACCAACTAGCGCGCTTGCCTTTGGTGTGTGTGGTCCCGGGTTCGATACCCGGTGGGGGTACAGTTGAACAAAAAAATGTTCGGGTTCGACCATAAGCAGTAGATCAACTTCTCCCTTAGCCGCCCAGGCATAATCGTGAGACGTTATGCTCTAAACAAACAATCAAATTCTTCCCTGTTGTACAGGTTGTATACCTTTAAGACCTTTGAATTATTTTCCATTAACCATATTCTTTACGTATGCGAAGAACGAGAATGTTATCTGGCCTGAGAATGTCGCCATTGTTAATCGTTATATATTTTATGCATTTTCTTATTTTCAAAGATTTTACATAATTATGAACATCATTCCTTTCGTGTGAAGAATGGGAGTTCAGCTAGTAATAAATATTTTGGCATCACCGACAGATCAATATCGCAAATTGAGACGTTTCAAGCATGACGGTCTTACATTTATTGGCAATCTTATTTTCCTCAATGACAGAATTGATATAGAAGGGTAATTATTACTTCTGGAAAGCGGTGGATATTAATATACTTTTGTTGTAGAGGTGTCATTTGGGGATCCAGAGGGGAAATTGCCCTCTTCCCTAGAGTATGAGATTCAAACACGCTTTACTCAATAGGCTAACAGTACACAAAGATAGACCTGAAAATCTACATATCTAGACAGGACCGGATCCAGATTTTTTCAAGCATGACGGTCTTACATTTATTGGCAATCTTATTTTCCTCAATGACAGAATTGATATAGAAGGGTAATTATTACTTCTGGAAAGCGGTGGATATTAATATACTTTTGTTGTAGAGGTGTCATTTGGGGATCCAGAGGGGAAATTGCCCTCTTCCCTAGAGTATGAGATTCAAACACGCTTTACTCAATAGGCTAACAGTACACAAAGATAGACCTGAAAATCTACATATCTAGACAGGACCGGATCCAGATTTTTTCTGCGGGGCGTGCACCAAATAACTGCCAGTACATTTGAATTAAATTTCAGATTTTTAAAAAAATGCCTTTAGGCATCTGTGGTATGAATGAGGAACTGCCCTGAAAATGCTAAGTGTCTGCTCTCGATGAATTATTTTCCTTCAACCTTTAGGAAATTGACTGAAACTATTGATTTTTGCAAAAGTCACTGCTAGTTTCTCACTTTAGGTAGTGTATATTTACAACGAAGGTGATTGCATGTGCACCTTTGCACACCCTCTAAATCCGGCCCTGTATCTAGGGGAGTCTTGTACTCCCCAAGTAAAATCTGAAATAATTAGAGCTTAGTGTCTCTTGCACCCCGAGGCTATATGAAACGTAGATCTACAGCTCCATGTGAGAGCCGATTCGTATGAGCTTTCATCGGGAACCGAACCCGGGTATCCCCCGCTAAAGAACGCTACCCAAGCAGTCATGAAGAAACTTTAACACACTGGTACGTTAACATTTTGTGTAGAACTACGTTAAATTTAACGCCATTCAGTGCAAGGCTATATTAAGGTAAGATCAAAATTCTCTTTAGGATGAGCGCCTTTTAAAATAATGATATTCACTTTCGTTCGTTATTCACTTTACGTTAATTTACTTTCGGAAAAGGAAATTAGGACTAACTTTTGGGTACAACGAGGAGGGGTGATAGAAACTCCACGGAGAAAGTGAAGCATCAACGAGATTGGAAATTTAAATTTTAAAGAATGGCTAATGTTTCAAGTAGTTCCATTTATCTTCTCTCTTACATTGCATAATATTACAAGTAAAAACTATAACATTTTCGTCCAACACTGCTAAATAATATACGATAATCGTTATACTTATGCAAGTTGCGAAATGCTTTGTTTCTATGCCGTCAGTAACGCCATCTATTGTTCTTTTATGAATATTCATCTCCCATTTACCAATACTTTAACACAGAAAGAATAGCAATACATAAAAGGCAATGTTTAGCAGACAGATTTCACTCATTTGACGCCCTGCTCAGACACGTATGGCTACAATGTTGTATAGCCTTGCCCGCTGCTAAACACTCACAAGTAAGACAAAAGAAACACGCCAAATCCTAGTTAATGACAATGACGTCGGGACTCTCCCATTTCCGGTTTAAAAACGGCGTCAACAGATTATTTCCTAATTGTTATTTGTATTCTCTGACGAAGAACATTTTACAGTCCAGAAAGAAAACGGGTGGATTCTAAGCTATTTAAGAATTGTATACGTAGTAGCAGTAAACAATGAATAATATATCAGCGTTTATAATAAGGCGTATACAGAAGAAGCCAAAGAGTATGATAAGTATAAATCCTGATCTCACATAAACATCTCAAACACCCTCTATTATTAAGTTCTCAGCATAAAGAGTTTCCTACAACCGCATCGATCCATTCTTAAAAATCGTTTGTATATACAATACATAGTAAAAAGAGTAAGATGAGGGATAGTAATAGGGGGTGGTGAGGGACCGACATCCCCTTAGTAGAAGTTCAAGAAAGAAACCATTAGGAGAAAAATGATTAGAATCTCAGGAAGATATGAACACACAAAGAACTTTCGTCCCTCATAAAACATAGGGACGTGTCGGTTCTCTACAGTGAGGTTAAGAGAACAAAACATCCATTTCAGGATTGTTTTCGAATACTGTAAAAATGCAATAATTGTACGAAATTTTGATAATGACTTATTATTTTAGTGATAGGCTATATTTAAACAAACAACAAAGGTTTGAATAACAAGGGGATAATAGAGTACAGGGGGCCTAATATCGAATATCTATACACAGAAACTTTTTTTTTTTTTTTTTGGCTATATCGAAAATAATTCGCATAAATAAATGCTACCAAACACCAAATGAATATCGCAAGCTATATAAAAAGGAGCGGTGGGACATATTTGTTCTATAGGAAATAGTGTGCCGATGCGTTGATGCCAACCTGAAATATATTATAAAATACTATACTAGTATAAAATATTAAATAGTATACTATAAAATCCCATCTCCAGAGGCAAAATCTCCCATTTTGAATCTTAATTTCCCACCTTCTACTATGCTACTACTACTACTACTACTATTACTACTACTACTACTACTACTACTACTACTACTACTACTACTACTACTACTACTAATAATAATAATAATAATAATAATAATAATAATAATAATAATAATAATAATAATACAGTGAAACCTCTCTAAAGCGGACAGCCGTGGGGAATCAAAAATTGTCCGCCTTCAAGAGGTTTCAGTACTTTGTTATGTAAATTAGTCAGCAAGGTAATATACAATTAGAAAAAATATTTTTGCATAAATCATGTGTTTACGGATATTACATGCATTATCCTCTTTCATCCTTCAAGGCACAACATGGAAATAACATGTTATAGTTCTCTGCACTTTACACTTATCAGTACTTCCTTCGTTTTCAGTATGGCGCTTTAATTTGTGGGGTAATTGCAGTCCTGAAATGTCCTTTTTGAGACAATATACATACCTGAGAGCAAAAAATACTAAACTTGTTTTCCAGTTGGTTAGAGACTCCAATGGGACAGTAGCATAACGTGTCATCCATAACGGCGGGCAACTGTCAATCACTTTTGTGTCTAAAACAGTTTGGATGGGAGTGGGATGCAAGCAAAGGACATAAGAGTGTTGTTAAACAGAGATGCTTCGTCTGGGTTTCTGAGCAGACAGTTGCGGGGGCAAAATGTTGTCACAATGCTTCCTTGGTGACACGTGTATGAATTACTAAAAATGTATTGTTACTACACTTTTCAACTTATTTCTAGAGAAAGTGTCCGTAACATGGAGGTAAATAATACCTATAAAAGACAGAAAAGACTGTCCGTGTCCGTATTAGAAAGTGTCCGCTTTAGAGAGGATTACCAATATGCTTTTTTTCTATTCCAGTGTTTGGGGATTACAAAATATGTCCGTTAAGGGAGGTGTCCGCTTTATAGAGGTGTCCGCTATATAGAGGTGTCCGTTAGTAGAGGTTTCACTGTAATAATATATAAAAATGAAACTTTTATTTTCAATTTTAGAGTGAATTACTCGTATTTCAATAAATTTCAAACTTCCACGTCTATAAAATAATTTGTGAATAACTGTTTCCTTTAATCGAAAACAAATATTGTCAAAAATGCAGTGACTCCATAATACCTTTGTACCATAACGCCATATTGATCCGATTGATACTAGAAAAGTTTGGTTCTCCGCATATATCCTACGGAACATTTGAAAATTGATTATTTTCCGTTTGATATTTGACTTCCTTTCTTCCATTCGTTCATTGATTTGTTTTCTTCTTTCTTCAAATACCAGGGGACAAATTTCGTTTCTTTGTAATTGATTTTTAAGAACCACATATGATTAAGTCCATTAGTATGGAGAGTAGTATAGCACGTACTTCTCACGAACTTGTTCCGAAAATCTCACGAAAAACGCCCTAAAATCCGCCATTTTGTACCAAAATTTACCCATGTTCCCAAAATCTCACGAAAAACGCCCTAAAATCCGCCATTTTCTACCAAAAATTATCCATGTTCCCAAAATCTCACGAAAATGAGGGTAAAATCCGCCATTTTGTACCAAAAAATTTACCCATGTTCCCAAAATCTCACGAAAATGGATGCAAATTTCCTCTTGAATGTTTTATCATATATTTTAATACAATTTTATATTAATTTATACAATTTATGCTGATTACTTACCGTTTTTCCCCAAGCCTTTAAGAAACTTGTTTCTTCCTTGCTTATTCATCCCTCAAGTGCCCAGAAATAACTGAAGAAGCTTCAAAGCATGTCCACACAAGTCTTTTTTGTTAATCTTGAACGCAGTTGGTCTTGGTATTCAAGAAACTAATTCTAAAGAAAGAAGGCACCTATAATAAAAGAATGGGATGTTCTAAGGTGACGTAACTAAAGGAGAAAGGCAGAAAACAAAAGGATAAAAAAGTAGGAATAGTGGATTATGTGCTCAAAAGTAGGAGAGGTATTAGAACAATGGATTGCCGACAAACACCCTTTTGTAAACGTATGAGAAGCTCTTATGTAGCTGTCTCGTAATTTCATCATTGTGTCAATTAAGGAAGTAAGAAAGTCTGAGTTGAAAGTGAGATATGGATGTTGCACAATGCTTTAACCCTAGGAGGTGAGAAAGACATGTCAAATAAGTTAGTTTCATGTATTTAGAAACATGGGAAACTCTGGATAAAGAACAAATGTTAAAATATATTGACTGTCTAAGATGTAAGGCGTAGGAGGGAGGGAGCCCTTTGATGGAGTAACGAACGTAACATAGACACCTGCTTGTATGTGTGTGTTCCAGGGTTTTTGGAGGTGGAGGGAGCGAACTGTGCTCTGGACATTGCTTAATTGGGGGGACTGTGATTTCTACTGTATGGAAACTGAAAAATATGTGAAAAAGAAAGAAATAGGAATCATTATTCTAACGACAGAGAATTTAAGAATGAGATAGGTACGTGTCACTTTTTTAAAGTTAATGTATTGCCCCATATTGAGGGAACCGCACATAAGATGGAGGGGTGAAGTGTGTTTTTTGTTTTGTGAGCAAAGGACCACTTTAAACCGGCGTGCGACTTGTTACGCATTTTGTTAAGACCTTGCCACATACGTAGAGGGGAGAGAAAGGGTGAGCGTTCCTACCTGAGTTTGAAAGAGGAAAAAAAAGACTGAATGAATTGTGTAAGCAAGACAACTTTCACTATTGTGCTTTTTGGAAGAAGTGTTCAAACAAGATTTCTTTAGGTATTTTCACATAAATGATTTTATCCTTTTAAAAACTAGATTATTGAATTAATTATTTATGAATATTAATGAAATGATAATGAATATTAATGAGATGGTAATGAATATTAATGAGGGAGTATTTTATGTACTGATATTGTATTTTCAGTAGCTGATATGGGATTTTAGCATAGAATATCATCTTTTGGATATTGTATGGGTCTAATGGTGTACGAAGCTTAGAGGAATGACAAATTGCATGTATATATGATTACTTTGTAAGTGGGGTACATGTATGTGTAGCTGATATGTGATTTTAATATAGAATATCATCTTTTGGATATTGTATGGGTCTAATGGTGTACGAAGCTTAGAGGAATGACAAATTGCATGTATATGTGATTAGTTTGTAAGTGGGGTACATGTATGTGTAGCTGATATGTGATTTTAGCATAGAATATTGTCTTTTGGATATTGTATGGGTCTAATGGTGTACGAAGCTTAGACGAATGACAAATTGCATGTATATGTGATTAGTTTGTAAGTGGGTACATGTATGTGTAGGTGATATGGGATTTTAGCATAGAATATCATGTTTTGGATACTGTATGGGTCTAATGGTGTACGAAGCTTAGACGAATGACAAATTGCATGTATATATGATTAGTTTGTAAGTAGGTAGATGTATGTATGTAAGTATATTGGTTTTTGATATCGGGACAGGAATATATGTATCATATTGTAGACATATTATCTTTCGTTTGCGTGTAAGTGTTTTAAGCATGTGTTGTTGGTTGCGTAGCTTTAGGGGCTATACTAGGCTGGATGCAAACACCTGAAGTGTTTCTATTGTAGGGTTATATATATATTGTAGAGTTGTATATGTTGTTGTGATGATATGTTATGTGAATGCAAACACATGAACTGATTATATTGTAGCCTTATAATTTGATTGCTTATGTATATAGATTACCTTGAATACCATGTTAGAATGTATATATTGTGGTTTTTTACGTACGCAGATACTTGTTAGACATGTTCTAGTGGTATTTGAAGCACAAAGGATATCACTGTGTTATAACCCATTTACATATAGATATCTTTTCACTACAGTATTCTAATGTCTTATATTGATACCTTTACTTACTTCTAAGATGCTTGTTTACCTTATAGAAGACATTATGACATCAACATGGTTTCCAACTTAGTCATTTATTGTATGAACATAAAATTTGTATAAATAACCTTATATGAAGCATAGGTATTCTTCCTTTATCTTATATAGAATACAGATACTTCGTATGATATCAATATTTGTTTGGAGGAATAAAACATATTATTATAAATTGTAACGCTTTATTGTATTTATATACTCTACAATATTGTATTTTGCAATATTGGCATATTGATATACATATATAGATATATTTAAATAAGATATTTACTATACTTAGAATATTCTTAATAACTTATTGACATATTTACATTATATATACGTACAAGTACCAACAGATAGCAAAACTTATGGACATATTTGATGATATTATGACCATGTTATGACATTATAGTACCTTTAGACAGTTTACTATTTACATATATACAGAATACCATTCATTTCACGCACTTAATACTTTGATAACCATATGGCAATGTTCTATAGTCAGTAATACTGTTATGATTTAATCGTCGTCTTTTATTTTGAACTTTCTGATGTGTTTTAGTTTCAGACTTGGATACGATGACAAACCCAGGCTTACGAACAATTCTTCCTGGATTGTGTAACTATTTTTTGTCAGCTTTATCTTGAACTAGTTGATAAAAATGATCAAAGTTAATTTCTTGTCGTGTACGATGATTTAAAGTAATTCCTCTAATTTTAAATACATAATCTACTTTTTCTGTTTGAACTTCTTTCATTCTATAGGCATAATTTTTTGGTCCTAAGCCTATAAAGGCATCAATTTCCCAGCCATCAGGAACTTCATTAGTTAACTGACCTAAATAGGAACCCAAAGAAAGTGGAGGCTTTTCATTACGTTGCTGCACAAACATAATACTATCAGTGTCGCAGTACAATACACGCTGAGGATCTATAGCTGTTAGTAACTCATAAAGTTTTAGACGCGCCCAAGAGGTGATGAAGGCTGCAAGGACAACATTGGAAAATTTCCATGGTTTGTTTTTGTTTTCAATGTTTTTATATGATACAATGAGATGCCGCTCTCCAATAGGCAATACAGTTTGTACCTCATATTGTGGTGCCCATAGATAACTTAAAAATTTTTCTGGAGTATCTACAATTACAGATTGAGATAAATCTGTTCTTTGTCCCCATTTCCCATACAAGGAATTGAGAAATATTTTGGAAATATATCTTAAACCAGGATTTGATTGAATGTTATTTTCCGTTAACTGAATGCATTCATGTTCATAATAGTCTGCAATATATTTTTCTTGATCTTGTTTACTTTTGCACCAGCTAGGAAATCCTGAAGACTCCTGTTTCATTTTTAAGAAGGAATTGACATAATCTTTAAACAGATTATTTTCTGAATCGGATAATTTGAATTCCCAAATTTCGATAATTTGTAGAATTTTGTATCCGAGATCTAAAGCTACATGAAGTTCAGGAGTACAGTATGTACCAGTAAGGACACGCTCGGCATCATTATGGATGCAATTGTTCTCACTTTGTTCCATACACGTACGACATAACCCAAACAAAAGGCGATCATTACATGTATATGGTAAAATTGGAAAATATAAGTCTTTGGGAGGCAAGATACTACATTTCACTAATCCATGAATACTTTGCACTTGTGGAAAGTCAGGCCCCTTGTATATTATAGGTTTACCTATAGGCAATGGCTTACGTGCCATTACCCACGGATAAAGACTGGTAATATCATAATATGCCACAAACTCTTCGCTGGTACATTCGTACAAGGCATTAAAACATTCTGTACGTCCCCCATGAAAACTATCTTTAGGTACCAGATGGTTGACAAGATCATGACACTGTGTTTGAATAAACTGTTGTAATTTTTTATCATTTTTTACCATGAGGTCCCATTCACATTCCCACATTTCAATGACATTAAGATTTAATTTTTTAAGAAATGCTATTTTTGTGGTGGTGTTTTCATACCGATCTTGTACTGATGTACCTTGCTTAGAGGATGATTCTAGGGACACGTGTCGTAGTGTAGGATAACAGTTTAAACACCCGTGATAGTAACATCCATGAAATTCGTAAACTGTATTTGTTTCAGTTTCAAATCCATCAACCTTATACCTCCCAAATCGTTTTTCCAAACCATTTCCAGAATGAAGAATTTTATTACCAGTAGTACGTTCTAAGTATCGCAGCCAGTACATTGCCTTCAGACTTTGACGATCACGATGGTCAAACCCATAAGGTGGAATAATTGGAATAATTTCTTTGGGTAAATATAAGGTACGATATGTTAGTATTGCCAAACTAGCAATAGTTGGTGCAGCGATAAAACATTGGATACCATTTGTTTTGTCTTCAATTAAGTTTGAAAATTTAATGACAGCCTCTGCTAAAATTTTAACATCATTCCGACAATATTCAATCATTTCCTTTTGGAGATTATACTCCTCATTACTTGCAACACGTTCTTTGTGCCATATGATAAGTTGCTCTCGATCTTCAGTGCTCCTTGAATTAGCATCAAAATATTTTAGATCAGGAATTTTGCCTATATAATTTTGGTTTTCTAATGTATTAAACAAGTACGGAAAATCTCCCTTTCGTAAATTTGCAGAAAGACCTAACGTCTTAGGTAATTTAGATAATTTAACTCCCATATACAAATATGTGTCACGAAAGTAAATCTTTTGTCCTAAACGCATTTCAATAATTTTTTGCCCTGACATTATTACTTCAGGTGTAAAATGATGGTTTATGATCAAAGTTTTAGCACAGAATTGCATATCATAATTACTGCCATTATGGGAAAGCACAATGATTTTTTTAAACATTGGTCGAGTTATTAATACATGATTAACAAATTCTTCAATGTTGTGAAAATCAAACGAACGGAATCCATTTTTATCGCCGCATACAAAGCATGTATCATCAAGCTTCATGTCCTTACACTTGTAACAAGCATGAATACAATTTACGAAATTTACGCGATGTTCTTGTTCTCCTTGTTCATTTTTAGGAAGCAACATTGTTTCTACATCAAAGATAATGTACAAAAAGGTATCTACATGTTGCATTATAGCCGTTTGAACAAAACAAATATGGTCATCTATTACATATGAGTAACATGTTTTACAATAACGTTCACCACATTCATGTTGAGACCTGCGTGAACGCATGTCAATCATATCACCACATTGGACACAAATTTTCTTTGTTTCGCATAAACTTTTTCCGGAAACATTTATTGTTTTATGATTAGCAAAACATTCTTCTGAAGAAAACAGTCTATGACAATTAATGCATTCACGTTTAATATTATTATCATTATTACAAACATTGTGATACTTTTCACACATTGGGCATTTGAAGTTACACTTATGATTTTCTGTACGATGATAACCTTCCAAACAATACTGACAATAATTTTTCTTGTTTAATAGTGTTGTAATACTAGTAATTAATTCATAGTGTCCCTCAGTATACAAAATTAAAATTTTCTTTGATGCATATATTCCAGGATAAATTACATTGTAGTTTCGAGTTAAACGATTTTTTTCGTAAACAACAATTTGATAATGAGGTGCTAGCTTATTTTGAAACTTTTTTACATCATCAATAGTACATCCATCATGGATTTCAATGTCAACTTTAGCACTAACACACAAATCCTTTGCTTGTTTCATCAATCGTTCAGAATGATTTTTCAATTCATATACGTAATTATAACGATGATCAGCTCTACCCATTCCAAGAATAATACTCTTGGGAAGACAATACACATCCTTTTGTACAGGAATAGTACATTGATGCATGTGTGTTACAAGATCAACATATTTTGATGAACCCATAGTTCGTCCCCTACCTTTACGTAAATCAACAATATGAATTTTGAAATTTACTTTATCACCTAATAAATAATTTTCATTACTATTTAAAACATTTTCAATTTTACGAAATAAAATGTCGGAGCTTAAATTTGACTTTTGACGCCACGAAATGTATATTGGTTTATTAATTGTGGAAGCAGAACTTTCTATTGTTATACCAACATATATATCATCATCGGCATCATTTAAAACATGATTCTTTACAAATTCAAATAACAACTGAATATATTTTTCAGGATCATCTATTCCACTAGTGTGCATACGTTCAATTGTAACTTCCTTTTCCGTAAGTCCAAAATAAGTATAATGTTTGGTTGTATTATTAACAATACGAAAATATTCATTTGTTTTACCACTCCCATACATGGTAGGTTGTGATAGATTATTAGTATTAGGACTTGGAAAGTTTATAAAATTTTCCATGAAAACGCTAAAATCATTTGTAGTTAAACTATTAGCTTTTCCTTCAGACACAAGTTCCATAAACTTCTCACGAGCTAAATTCTTTATATTATCTTGACGAAAGAAGCCTACATGATATAAATCAATAATATCTTTTGCAGACTTACATTTTTTCAAAACAACATGAGGATCACAACCAAAATGCATAAACAACGCCTGCAATAACTTGGAATAAGCTTCATTGCTTACCCTTGCACCCGTAGCATGACATTGTGTTATCACTTCCCATGTAAATAAAACTTCGTTTGGATTTTCATATCCACGCGCTTCTTGTGCCGCCAACATGGTACAGATGACAGACTGTTCTTCCATTGTGTGATTGACACACTAAATATGTAATTGCAATTTGAATTTTTGTCTTATACAATAAATATTTTACACAATGATGTACACAGAACTTTGATATTTCTTTCACAGTTTTTTAAATGATAAGGTTTCGTAAGTAGACTTTTATGATATAATTCACAATGTGTTGACCAAAGATACACTTTTTAAGAATTTTTTACACTTACCAGTAAGTATAATAATAAAACTTTCCCGAACTTGTTTCAGTTCACAACAGATTTAGTTGTAAGTTTACCGACACTACACTTAAAAGCTTGTCGGCAATTGCACTAACACTTGCCGTTAACCACAATGATAAAACTTCCCGTAACTTTTTTCAGTTTAGTATCGATGCACTACCACTTGTCACTCACTAAGTATATTTTAGTTTACCGAAGATATACTTTTAAGTTTATCGGTTAATCCTTTAGCACTTTCCGATAATTGTAATTTACAAACTGCCGTAATAAAATTGATTTAGACTAATTACAGCACGCAAAGTACAAACAGGAAGTGTGTTTACTTTTTATTGATTGTTTATTATCAACACTAATAAATGGAAATTCCAAGAACTCCACACGAAGATTCCCGAAGATTGCCGAAGGTTCCCGAAGTTTCCCGAAGTTTTCCGAACATTGCCGAACCTAACCGAAGATGAACATGAGAGTTTATCCACAATTCCTGTACATGTTGGTTAATGTACCACACGAATGGTTCCGAAAATTACCGAACTTAACCGAAGATGGACATAAGAATGTATGAACAATTCCTGTACACGTTTAGTAAATGTAACTTCCAAAAGACTTGTAACTTTAAGATATATTTCAAAGTTTATTATTATTAGATGTAACTTTGTAACAAAATCGGTATTTTAAAATAAATGATTTAACAACAGAGAGTATACCAATAATTGGCTTTACTTTAACACTAGTAATTCTATAGTGCGCGGCGCGGGTTGCTGCGCGGGATTTATAGTTTAAAATTTAATCTCGTACCCAAACACACTTAGTTTTTGTAATCTCGTACCCAAACGCAGTTAGCTTTGTAATCTCGTACACAGGTGCTTTAACATATTTTAAATTAGTAACAGTAATATTACATAATGTGATATAATTTGTAAATGCACTATTAAAGTTTGCAACACTTCAAATAATTATAGCTACTTGTTTTGTATGCTTTTCCACTGTGTTATTGGCCTTAAAAAATTCCTTTGTTAGTAGTGCTAAAAATTTGTTTTGTCTACATTGCTACAGGTGTTTAAACTGGTTTAAACCGGTTTAAACTAGTTTATTGTTTTTTCTTAACAGAACACTCATAGAGTGTGATCGTATTTAAATTGCTGTGCAAGCTCATTATTTATTTAACCTTTCGTAATATTCATTGGATCGTTTGTTACTCAAACTCTTTATTTATTTAACCTCTCGTAATAAATTACTCGAACACTTCGTGTGAGCATACAAAATATGTTCCGAAAAATACTAAAATGTGTCAGCATACGAAAGATAATTTGAAAATAATTAAAAAATGAAGTAAACTTAGAATTAATCCCGATAGAAACACAAAGTAACATAGTTACAAATATTTTATTCGTTCGCTTGATTAGCAGCTCAGAGGAATTACATTCCGAAAATATTAAAATTAACAAAACATAAATATAAAAAAGTTATTTTAGCATGACACAAGATGATTAAACTTAAAATTTATTACATGAAGCTCTTTGATTGTTAAATGGAGAAGTAAAATTTAAGTCAGTGTTGCAATTGAATACAGAAACTATCAGTAAAAGTACAAGTTCCCAAAAGTAAAATGTAGAAACAAAACTTAAAACACAATGTTGCAATCTAAATTGGAAAGAAAATTAAAAATACAACTTACAAACAAAATGTATTATTTTAATAACATGAGTTTGCACCAGCTTTGGTGAGATTTGCGGACAAAGTTGGTGAGATCTACGTGCTATACTACTACATAATGTTTCGTATATGTTTTATGTTTGTATTTTTATTTTCTTTCTGTATTTTCGATTGCAACATTGTTTTAATCTTATTTTGTATTTTTTTGTTTTCAGTTTTGCATTTTTTTAAATTTGTTTCCTCCTTGTTATTTTCATTTTGCAATTTAGATTGCAACATTGTGTACTTTAAAATTTTTTATTCCTGCATTTTTAGTTTTTCAGTTTAAATTTTTGATTTCTTTAGTTGTAATTTTTATTTTGCTTCGGAATTTGTAATGTAACATTGTGTTTTAAAGTTATACTTGTTATTTTCATTTTGCAATTTAGATTGCAACATTGTGTTTTAAGTTTTGTTTCTGTATTTTTTTATTTTTTAGTTTGCATGTTTTAATTTTTTAAACTTGTACTTTTAATTTTTTCTTTTACATTTTGGATTGCAACATTGTGTTTTAAGTTTTGTTTCTGCACTTTACTTTTGGGAACTTGTAGTTTAAATTTAAATTGTAGCGTTGTTTTAATTTTGTTTATGTATTTTCATGTCAGTTTCAATTTTTTTAAAACTTGTAGTATTAATTTTGCTTCTGCAATTTTATTTTCGGTTTCTACATTTTGTTTGTAAGTTGTATTTTTAATTTTCTTTCCAATTTAGATTGCAACATTGTGTTTTAAGTATTGTTTCTGCACTTTACTTTTGGGAACTTGTACTTTAAATTTAAATTGTAGCGTTGTTTTAATTTTGTTTATGTATTTTCATGTCAGTTTCAATTTTTTTAAACTTGTAGTATTAATTTTGCTTCTGCAATTTTATTTTCGGTTTCTACATTTTGTTTGTAAGTTGTATTTTTAATTTTCTTTCCAATTTAGATTGCAACATTGTGTTTTAAGTTTTGTTTCTACATTTTACTTTTGGGAACTTGTACTTTTACTGATAGTTTCTGTATTCAATTGCAACACTGACTTAAATTTTACTTCTCCATTTAACAATCAAAGAGCTTCATGTAATAAATTTTAAGTTTAATCATCTTGTGTCATGCTAAAATAACTTTTTTATATTTATGTTTTGTTAATTTTAATATTTTCGGAATGTAATTCCTCTGAGCTGCTAATCAAGCGAACGAATAAAATATTTGTAACTATGTTACTTTGTGTTTCTATCGGGATTAATTCTAAGTTTACTTCATTTTTTAATTATTTTCAAATTATCTTTCGTATGCTGACACATTTTAGTATTTTTCGGAACATATTTTGTATGCTCACACGAAGTGTTCGAGTAATTTATTACGAGAGGTTAAATAAATAAAGAGTTTGAGTAACAAACGATCCAATGAATATTACGAAAGGTTAAATAAATAATGAGCTTGCACAGCAATTTAAATACGATCACACTCTATGAGTGTTCTGTTAAGAAAAAACAATAAACTAGTTTAAACCGGTTTAAACCAGTTTAAACACCTGTAGCAATGTAGACAAAACAAATTTTTAGCACTACTAACAAAGGAATTTTTTAAGGCCAATAACACAGTGGAAAAGCATACAAAACAAGTAGCTATAATTATTTGAAGTGTTGCAAACTTTAATAGTGCATTTACAAATTATATCACATTATGTAATATTACTGTTACTAATTTAAAATATGTTAAAGCACCTGTGTACGAGATTACAAAGCTAACTGCGTTTGGGTACGAGATTACAAAAACTAAGTGTGTTTGGGTACGAGATTAAATTTTAAACTATAAATCCCGCGCAGCAACCCGCGCCGCGCACTATAGAATTACTAGTGTTAAAGTAAAGCCAATTATTGGTATACTCTCTGTTGTTAAATCATTTATTTTAAAATACCGATTTTGTTACAAAGTTACATCTAATAATAATAAACTTTGAAATATATCTTAAAGTTACAAGTCTTTTGGAAGTTACATTTACTAAACGTGTACAGGAATTGTTCATACATTCTTATGTCCATCTTCGGTTAAGTTCGGTAATTTTCGGAACCATTCGTGTGGTACATTAACCAACATGTACAGGAATTGTGGATAAACTCTCATGTTCATCTTCGGTTAGGTTCGGCAATGTTCGGAAAACTTCGGGAAACTTCGGGAACCTTCGGCAATCTTCGGGAATCTTCGTGTGGAGTTCTTGGAATTTCCATTTATTAGTGTTGATAATAAACAATCAATAAAAAGTAAACACACTTCCTGTTTGTACTTTGCGTGCTGTAATTAGTCTAAATCAATTTTATTACGGCAGTTTGTAAATTACAATTATCGGAAAGTGCTAAAGGATTAACCGATAAACTTAAAAGTATATCTTCGGTAAACTAAAATATACTTAGTGAGTGACAAGTGGTAGTGCATCGATACTAAACTGAAAAAAGTTACGGGAAGTTTTATCATTGTGGTTAACGGCAAGTGTTAGTGCAATTGCCGACAAGCTTTTAAGTGTAGTGTCGGTAAACTTACAACTAAATCTGTTGTGAACTGAAACAAGTTCGGGAAAGTTTTATTATTATACTTACTGGTAAGTGTAAAAAATTCTTAAAAAGTGTATCTTTGGTCAACACATTGTGAATTATATCATAAAAGTCTACTTACGAAACCTTATCATTTAAAAAACTGTGAAAGAAATATCAAAGTTCTGTGTACATCATTGTGTAAAATATTTATTGTATAAGACAAAAATTCAAATTGCAATTACATATTTAGTGTGTCAATCACACAATGGAAGAACAGTCTGTCATCTGTACCATGTTGGCGGCACAAGAAGCGCGTGGATATGAAAATCCAAACGAAGTTTTATTTACATGGGAAGTGATAACACAATGTCATGCTACGGGTGCAAGGGTAAGCAATGAAGCTTATTCCAAGTTATTGCAGGCGTTGTTTATGCATTTTGGTTGTGATCCTCATGTTGTTTTGAAAAAATGTAAGTCTGCAAAAGATATTATTGATTTATATCATGTAGGCTTCTTTCGTCAAGATAATATAAAGAATTTAGCTCGTGAGAAGTTTATGGAACTTGTGTCTGAAGGAAAAGCTAATAGTTTAACTACAAATGATTTTAGCGTTTTCATGGAAAATTTTATAAACTTTCCAAGTCCTAATACTAATAATCTATCACAACCTACCATGTATGGGAGTGGTAAAACAAATGAATATTTTCGTATTGTTAATAATACAACCAAACATTATACTTATTTTGGACTTACGGGAAAGGAAGTTACAATTGAACGTATGCACACTAGTGGAATAGATGATCCTGAAAAATATATTCAGTTGTTATTTGAATTTGTAAAGGATCATGTTTTAAATGATGCCGATGATGATATGTATGTTGGTATAACAATAGAAAGTTCTGCTTCCACAATTAATAAACCAATATACATTTCGTGGCGTCAAAAGTCAAATTTAAGCTCCGACATTTTATTTCGTAAAATTGAAAATGTTTTAAATAGTAATGAAAATTATTTATTAGGTGATAAAGTAAATTTCAAAATTCATATTGTTGATTTACGTAAAGGTAGGGGACGAACTATGGGTTCATCAAAATATGTTGATCTTGTAACACACATGCATCAATGTACTATTCCTGTACAAAAGGATGTGTATTGTCTTCCCAAGAGTATTATTCTTGGAATGGGTAGAGCTGATCATCGTTATAATTACGTATATGAATTGAAAAATCATTCTGAACGATTGATGAAACAAGCAAAGGATTTGTGTGTTAGTGCTAAAGTTGACATTGAAATCCATGATGGATGTACTATTGATGATGTAAAAAAGTTTCAAAATAAGCTAGCACCTCATTATCAAATTGTTGTTTACGAAAAAAATCGTTTAACTCGAAACTACAATGTAATTTATCCTGGAATATATGCATCAAAGAAAATTTTAATTTTGTATACTGAGGGACACTATGAATTAATTACTAGTATTACAACACTATTAAACAAGAAAAATTATTGTCAGTATTGTTTGGAAGGTTATCATCGTACAGAAAATCATAAGTGTAACTTCAAATGCCCAATGTGTGAAAAGTATCACAATGTTTGTAATAATGATAATAATATTAAACGTGAATGCATTAATTGTCATAGACTGTTTTCTTCAGAAGAATGTTTTGCTAATCATAAAACAATAAATGTTTCCGGAAAAAGTTTATGCGAAACAAAGAAAATTTGTGTCCAATGTGGTGATATGATTGACATGCGTTCACGCAGGTCTCAACATGAATGTGGTGAACGTTATTGTAAAACATGTTACTCATATGTAATAGATGACCATATTTGTTTTGTTCAAACGGCTATAATGCAACATGTAGATACCTTTTTGTACATTATCTTTGATGTAGAAACAATGTTGCTTCCTAAAAATGAACAAGGAGAACAAGAACATCGCGTAAATTTCGTAAATTGTATTCATGCTTGTTACAAGTGTAAGGACATGAAGCTTGATAATACATGCTTTGTATGCGGCGATAA
Organism: Thermobia domestica; assembly: GCF_964235325.1. Classification (NCBI taxonomy): domain Eukaryota; kingdom Metazoa; phylum Arthropoda; class Insecta; order Zygentoma; family Lepismatidae; genus Thermobia; species Thermobia domestica. The sequence continues at coordinate 33,225,130 of NC_137466.1, forward strand.
AAATGGATTCCGTTCGTTTGATTTTCACAACATTGAAGAATTTGTTAATCATGTATTAATAACTCGACCAATGTTTAAAAAAATCATTGTGCTTTCCCATAATGGCAGTAATTATGATATGCAATTCTGTGCTAAAACTTTGATCATAAACCATCATTTTACACCTGAAGTAATAATGTCAGGGCAAAAAATTATTGAAATGCGTTTAGGACAAAAGATTTACTTTCGTGACACATATTTGTATATGGGAGTTAAATTATCTAAATTACCTAAGACGTTAGGTCTTTCTGCAAATTTACGAAAGGGAGATTTTCCGTACTTGTTTAATACATTAGAAAACCAAAATTATATAGGCAAAATTCCTGATCTAAAATATTTTGATGCTAATTCAAGGAGCACTGAAGATCGAGAGCAACTTATCATATGGCACAAAGAACGTGTTGCAAGTAATGAGGAGTATAATCTCCAAAAGGAAATGATTGAATATTGTCGGAATGATGTTAAAATTTTAGCAGAGGCTGTCATTAAATTTTCAAACTTAATTGAAGACAAAACAAATGGTATCCAATGTTTTATCGCTGCACCAACTATTGCTAGTTTGGCAATACTAACATATCGTACCTTATATTTACCCAAAGAAATTATTCCAATTATTCCACCTTATGGGTTTGACCATCGTGATCGTCAAAGTCTGAAGGCAATGTACTGGCTGCGATACTTAGAACGTACTACTGGTAATAAAATTCTTCATTCTGGAAATGGTTTGGAAAAACGATTTGGGAGGTATAAGGTTGATGGATTTGAAACTGAAACAAATACAGTTTACGAATTTCATGGATGTTACTATCACGGGTGTTTAAACTGTTATCCTACACTACGACACGTGTCCCTAGAATCATCCTCTAAGCAAGGTACATCAGTACAAGATCGGTATGAAAACACCACCACAAAAATAGCATTTCTTAAAAAATTAAATCTTAATGTCATTGAAATGTGGGAATGTGAATGGGACCTCATGGTAAAAAATGATAAAAAATTACAACAGTTTATTCAAACACAGTGTCATGATCTTGTCAACCATCTGGTACCTAAAGATAGTTTTCATGGGGGACGTACAGAATGTTTTAATGCCTTGTACGAATGTACCAGCGAAGAGTTTGTGGCATATTATGATATTACCAGTCTTTATCCGTGGGTAATGGCACGTAAGCCATTGCCTATAGGTAAACCTATAATATACAAGGGGCCTGACTTTCCACAAGTGCAAAGTATTCATGGATTAGTGAAATGTAGTATCTTGCCTCCCAAAGACTTATATTTTCCAATTTTACCATATACATGTAATGATCGCCTTTTGTTTGGGTTATGTCGTACGTGTATGGAACAAAGTGAGAACAATTGCATCCATAATGATGCCGAGCGTGTCCTTACTGGTACATACTGTACTCCTGAACTTCATGTAGCTTTAGATCTCGGATACAAAATTCTACAAATTATCGAAATTTGGGAATTCAAATTATCCGATTCAGAAAATAATCTGTTTAAAGATTATGTCAATTCCTTCTTAAAAATGAAACAGGAGTCTTCAGGATTTCCTAGCTGGTGCAAAAGTAAACAAGATCAAGAAAAATATATTGCAGACTATTATGAACATGAATGCATTCAGTTAACGGAAAATAACATTCAATCAAATCCTGGTTTAAGATATATTTCCAAAATATTTCTCAATTCCTTGTATGGGAAATGGGGACAAAGAACAGATTTATCTCAATCTGTAATTGTAGATACTCCAGAAAAATTTTTAAGTTATCTATGGGCACCACAATATGAGGTACAAACTGTATTGCCTATTGGAGAGCGGCATCTCATTGTATCATATAAAAACATTGAAAACAAAAACAAACCATGGAAATTTTCCAATGTTGTCCTTGCAGCCTTCATCACCTCTTGGGCGCGTCTAAAACTTTATGAGTTACTAACAGCTATAGATCCTCAGCGTGTATTGTACTGCGACACTGATAGTATTATGTTTGTGCAGCAACGTAATGAAAAGCCTCCACTTTCTTTGGGTTCCTATTTAGGTCAGTTAACTAATGAAGTTCCTGATGGCTGGGAAATTGATGCCTTTATAGGCTTAGGACCAAAAAATTATGCCTATAGAATGAAAGAAGTTCAAACAGAAAAAGTAGATTATGTATTTAAAATTAGAGGAATTACTTTAAATCATCGTACACGACAAGAAATTAACTTTGATCATTTTTATCAACTAGTTCAAGATAAAGCTGACAAAAAACAGTTACACAATCCAGGAAGAATTGTTCGTAAGCCTGGGTTTGTCATCGTATCCAAGTCTGAAACTAAAACACATCAGAAAGTTCAAAATAAAAGACGACGATTAAATCATAACAGTATTACTGACTATAGAACATTACCATATGGTTATCAAAGTATTAAGTGCGTGAAATGAATGGTATTCTGTATATATGTAAATAGTAAACTGTCTAAAGGTACTATAATGTCATAACATGGTCATAATATCATCAAATATGTCCATAAGTTTTGCTATCTGTTGGTACTTGTACGTATATATAATGTAAATATGTCAATAAGTTATTAAGAATATTCTAAGTATAGTAAATATCTTATTTAAATATATCTATATATGTATATCAATATGCCAATATTGCAAAATACAATATTGTAGAGTATATAAATACAATAAAGCGTTACAATTTATAATAATATGTTTTATTCCTCCAAACAAATATTGATATCATACGAAGTATCTGTATTCTATATAAGATAAAGGAAGAATACCTATGCTTCATATAAGGTTATTTATACAAATTTTATGTTCATACAATAAATGACTAAGTTGGAAACCATGTTGATGTCATAATGTCTTCTATAAGGTAAACAAGCATCTTAGAAGTAAGTAAAGGTATCAATATAAGACATTAGAATACTGTAGTGAAAAGATATCTATATGTAAATGGGTTATAACACAGTGATATCCTTTGTGCTTCAAATACCACTAGAACATGTCTAACAAGTATCTGCGTACGTAAAAAACCACAATATATACATTCTAACATGGTATTCAAGGTAATCTATATACATAAGCAATCAAATTATAAGGCTACAATATAATCAGTTCATGTGTTTGCATTCACATAACATATCATCACAACAACATATACAACTCTACAATATATATATAACCCTACAATAGAAACACTTCAGGTGTTTGCATCCAGCCTAGTATAGCCCCTAAAGCTACGCAACCAACAACACATGCTTAAAACACTTACACGCAAACGAAAGATAATATGTCTACAATATGATACATATATTCCTGTCCCGATATCAAAAACCAATATACTTACATACATACATCTACCTACTTACAAACTAATCATATATACATGCAATTTGTCATTCGTCTAAGCTTCGTACACCATTAGACCCATACAGTATCCAAAACATGATATTCTATGCTAAAATCCCATATCACCTACACATACATGTACCCACTTACAAACTAATCACATATACATGCAATTTGTCATTCGTCTAAGCTTCGTACACCATTAGACCCATACAATATCCAAAAGACAATATTCTATGCTAAAATCACATATCAGCTACACATACATGTACCCCACTTACAAACTAATCACATATACATGCAATTTGTCATTCCTCTAAGCTTCGTACACCATTAGACCCATACAATATCCAAAAGATGATATTCTATATTAAAATCACATATCAGCTACACATACATGTACCCCACTTACAAAGTAATCATATATACATGCAATTTGTCATTCCTCTAAGCTTCGTACACCATTAGACCCATACAATATCCAAAAGATGATATTCTATGCTAAAATCCCATATCAGCTACTGAAAATACAATATCAGTACATAAAATACTCCCTCATTAATATTCATTACCATCTCATTAATATTCATTATCATTTCATTAATATTCATAAATAATTAATTCAATAATCTAGTTTTTAAAAGGATAAAATCATTTATGTGAAAATACCTAAAGAAATCTTGTTTGAACACTTCTTCCAAAAAGCACAATAGTGAAAGTTGTCTTGCTTACACAATTCATTCAGTCTTTTTTTCCTCTTTCAAACTCAGGTAGGAACGCTCACCCTTTCTCTCCCCTCTACGTATGTGGCAAGGTCTTAACAAAATGCGTAACAAGTCGCACGCCGGTTTAAAGTGGTCCTTTGCTCACAAAACAAAAAACACACTTCACCCCTCCATCTTATGTGCGGTTCCCTCAATATGGGGCAATACATTAACTTTAAAAAAGTGACACGTACCTATCTCATTCTTAAATTCTCTGTCGTTAGAATAATGATTCCTATTTCTTTCTTTTTCACATATTTTTCAGTTTCCATACAGTAGAAATCACAGTCCCCCCAATTAAGCAATGTCCAGAGCACAGTTCGCTCCCTCCACCTCCAAAAACCCTGGAACACACACATACAAGCAGGTGTCTATGTTACGTTCGTTACTCCATCAAAGGGCTCCCTCCCTCCTACGCCTTACATCTTAGACAGTCAATATATTTTAACATTTGTTCTTTATCCAGAGTTTCCCATGTTTCTAAATACATGAAACTAACTTATTTGACATGTCTTTCTCACCTCCTAGGGTTAAAGCATTGTGCAACATCCATATCTCACTTTCAACTCAGACTTTCTTACTTCCTTAATTGACACAATGATGAAATTACGAGACAGCTACATAAGAGCTTCTCATACGTTTACAAAAGGGTGTTTGTCGGCAATCCATTGTTCTAATACCTCTCCTACTTTTGAGCACATAATCCACTATTCCTACTTTTTTATCCTTTTGTTTTCTGCCTTTCTCCTTTAGTTACGTCACCTTAGAACATCCCATTCTTTTATTATAGGTGCCTTCTTTCTTTAGAATTAGTTTCTTGAATACCAAGACCAACTGCGTTCAAGATTAACAAAAAAGACTTGTGTGGACATGCTTTGAAGCTTCTTCAGTTATTTCTGGGCACTTGAGGGATGAATAAGCAAGGAAGAAACAAGTTTCTTAAAGGCTTGGGGAAAAACGGTAAGTAATCAGCATAAATTGTATAAATTAATATAAAATTGTATTAAAATATATGATAAAACATTCAAGAGGAAATTTGCATCCATTTTCGTGAGATTTTGGGAACATGGGTAAATTTTTTGGTACAAAATGGCGGATTTTACCCTCATTTTCGTGAGATTTTGGGAACATGGATAATTTTTGGTAGAAAATGGCGGATTTTAGGGCGTTTTTCGTGAGATTTTGGGAACATGGGTAAATTTTGGTACAAAATGGCGGATTTTAGGGCGTTTTTCGTGAGATTTTCGGAACAAGTTCGTGAGAAGTACGTGCTATACTACTATGGAGTTTGCTGATAAGAAACAAAAAACTCCAGACTAAAAGTTCACAACATTGACTCGCTTATTGATGATGCATTATGTTTACTTCCAGCTCGTAGAGAATTTTGTTCGTGGATTATACATATAGTGAAAAATCCCATATATCTTGCTAATTTCGACGAAAATTTCCTTTATCCCATTCCGAATAATGTCGAAAAACCCCACAAAATTGATTTTCCCCCACGATTTAGGATGTAGAATTTAGATTTCTGGGCTTTCGGCATCTATGGCCATTTAGCCCCTCATGTTTGAGGGATGACATTCCTCCGAGAGCACACTCTTCGGAGAAAGGGAAGGAGCAAAGGATTGGGGAGGGAAGGAAGTGATCTGGGACCTATAAGTTAGGTACTATTCCGACACTTGTCTGGTGTGAATGAGGAAAATCCAGGAAAGCCTCATTCAGAGTGGCTGGCCTGAAAAAGCGTTTTACACTTTTTTTTTTTTTTTTTTGACCGAGTACCCCCGCCAGATTTTCCCCTCGAGTTGGTGTCACTATGCCGACCCTGCTCTAGATCTTCATATTGAGGTTTAATGAATAGAACGTACGTTTCTCTTTAATCATACTTGTATTATAAAATATTTCAGATATTGTATTGCAGGAATTAATTATCTTCATTTCGTTTACTTCTTGTTTACTCTGCATCAGTCGTTCACGAAAGTTTGCTCGTATCCCTGACTTATGGATGGGGTTGTGTTTTCGTTACGTAGCCCGTACATATGTTTGTGAATGACTCAAAGGCATCATTTGGGGAGGGGAGCGAGGCAATCACCCCCCCCCCCCATAAGTCTGAGAAACACATGTTTTTCTTTTTAAAACAATGTATACAGATATATATCTACTAACAAAATACGTCATACTCATATGTCAGTGGACAAGTTTGCCCCTGAAGCTACTGGACCATCTTCTTAGTTCTGGAATTCTATTTCCACCCTTGATTACGGTGAATTTCATCTATAGTTAGCAGGCAATCTAGGGGTATTTTCCTAATTAAATAATTAAATAATTAAATAATTTGTTTTGTTGTGAGTCCGGAAATTCGAAGCATATAGGCTATAAAATTATAATATTAATTTCATCGGCACTTGGTCGATAGACACACACTACTACTACTAGTACTGCTACATATAATAATAATAATAATAATAATAATAATAATAATAATAATAATAATAATAATAATAATAATAATAATAATAATAATAATAATAATAATAATAATAATAATTAAATGTCGACTAAAAGCAGGGAATTCGTGTTACTATTCGGTTCAAAATCTCTTGTCGTCGCGAATTCTGTCGAGGAATTTGAAGCTTAAAATATATAAAACGATAATCATGCCTGTTGTTCTGTATGGTTGCGAAACATGGTCGCTTACTCTGAGGGAAGAACATAGACTGAAAGTATTTGAGAACAGGATCCTGAGAAGAATATTCGGACCCAAGAGGAACGAGAATGGGGAATGGCGGAAGCTTCATAACGAGGAACTACATAGTTTATACGGTTTACCCAACATTGTTAGGGTCGTCAAGTCTAGGAGGCTTAGGTGGGCAGGTCATGTAGCTAGAATGGAAGAAAGTAGAAACGCTGTCAAAGTCTTGACTGGTAGACCCATAGGAAAACGACCATTAGGAAGACCTAGGCGCAGATGGGAGGATAATATTAAGATGGATCTCGCAGAGATAGGAATACAAAGTAGAAACTGGGTCCAATTAGCTAAGGATAGAAGTCAGTGGAGAGCTTTTGTGAACGCGGCACTGAACCTCCGGGTTCCATAGGCCATAGAGAGAGAGAGAGAGATAATAATAATAATAATAATAATAATAATAATAATAATAATAATAATAATAATAATAATAATAATAATAATAATAATAATAATAATAATAATAAAGGTATTCAGTATATTTGGTAATTGAGGTTACTGCCAGGACAAATTAGGAAGCCAGTGTAAGACATTTGTGTTAGACCCTATAAGCCCTAATCTCTACTATAAAGACTCTCTCTTTCGATCACAGACCACGTGAACTTGTGATGGACTACATCTATGTGACTTTTTCTTTAAATAACAAAAATTCTACAACTAGACTATGTGTGTTGTACGGGTGGCCTAATACACTTAATTGTAGAAATCTGTTCCTAAGAATGGATGAGAGCAGAGAAATCTGTTATTAAGTTATTCACACCATATAGACCCTATTAAAGAAAAATTACGGATTTACATTATTTTTCTTTTTAAAAGAAATGTATGTTCCTGAGAATAGCTTCCTTGTTCTTACATTGCCTGATATGTTGCACATAAGTCAGTCATAATATTGGGAAAGAGAGAGAGTGTGTGTGGGTGTGTCTGCATTGCAACCCAGCAAATGCGGTCAAAAGAGAGACGGAGGGAGAAAGGGATAGTGTTGTAAAATCCAGCATGGAAACTTCAAAGAATTTGCCGAAATGCACATCTATTGAAGAAATAAACTATACAGTCGCTTCATAATAAAATAATCCGAACAGACTGTAGATTTGTAGACATGTAGACTTGTTCCACGTAACCTTCTACACAAAAAACACCTTTAGCTTCAAAAAAGCTGAAGTTTTAATAATCGAAATGTTAGTTAGTTAGTAACTGCTACATTTTCAGAGCAATTGTTGCTATACTATTACATTTTCACACACACATAAAAAAAAAAAACTATTCTGTCGTAAAGCATTACTCTAAAAGCTGTACAAACAGTTAGGATGCGCACGAAAATGTGCTATAAAAGTGATGTCTCGACTCGAAAAATGTATATTTGTCTATTGGAAGAGCCGTGTCTCGACTCGAATTTTGTCACGAAAATCCTGTCTCGACTCGTCTCGTGCGCATCCCTACAAACAGTTTATCTGAACTCGAAAACCTATTTTGTCTACCGATTTAAAATTTCTCTTTCCTATCGAGTGATAGGAATATTCTTGATTATTGAACTTCATATATTTTTCCGCCACCCCACAATGCAATAATTAAATATTTTTTCGTGTTGTGATGGTAAAAGAACAGTGCAACGTACTCAGGCGCGCACCTAGGAATATTTGTTGGGCGCGCTTCAGTTCTACAAGCCTCTAAGTCTATGTAGTATTGAATAGGTAGTCTGCACCCAAAAGGACGCTAAGTAATTGTAAAATACTTCCACCTATATTTTCAGATTAAAATTATAGAAGTAGATTTTTTTTTTTATATATCCCTAAGAGAAAGAAATTAAATGAAATCTTTGAGTTTTACGTTCCACGCTTATGCCGGTTAGGCTAAAGGAGACTGTGATGATGAGAAATGAATGAAACGGTGGAATAAAGAAAGTGGGACGAAACGGGAGAACCCCGAGAAAATCCACGAGCACGGTGTTTGTCCACCATAAAGTACACACGGCGCGAGCTGGGATCGAACCAAGGACCCCAAGCATCGGAGGTGAACGCTCTACCACTCAGCTACCGCGTCCTCCTTATAAGAGAAAGAGTACAGATGAAGTCTAAGATCAAATTTTCATGCTACATAGATAATTTCTCTGCTAAACAAATATAGTTTTATTAAGAAAGTGTACAAATTTATGTTAAGTTAGGAAGTTTTGGGAGGGTTTTCCGGACCCAGTAGACCCCCGTGGGTGCACTCCTGGTACAGTATGTGCAGCGTTTATTCCATATTTGAATTTTTTTATTTCTATTCCATTGAAGGAAATCGTGTTGACTGAAAACTGCTGACAAGTGGTCTGTGTTTACTTAGGTCCACCACAAGAGTCACAACCCTTTCCATCCTCCGTTTTTGCTCTGTGAGCCAAACAAAATCCTTTGGAGGGCTGCTAATTATACTGGCTTAAAAAAAAAAAGTGTCCCTCCGATTCGTTTCTCAATTTGACATTTGACCCACTTGGGCAGCTGGTTGTGGTTGACCCCCAAATTACTTCCTCAGCGGGACTCTTTCTTCCTCCGCGGCGTTTTCCAGTCATAGGGAGAAACAGACTTCAATTAGTTCCACAGCCTGTGCTCTGGCTGACACTGCTACTACAAGTAGAGGGATGGAGTTACCTACCACAGAAAGACCGTAGAGGCACGATTTTCAGCCACACTCAGCAATGCAAATAAAACAATTATTATTATTATTATTATTATTATTATTATTATTATTATTATTATTATTATTATTATTATTATTATTATTATTATTATTATTATTATTATTATTATTATTATCCTTTAAATGAATGAATTCACAATGGGTGTTTCAGAAGAAAAACAGAGCTATCGTCTAGTTTGGAAGCTGATGTAAATATTACTGATTATTCTGTCTAAAAAGTTCAGACAAGCCCTTAATACAAATGAGAGAAGCAGTTATCAATGAAGGGGAAATACTTAAATAGGATAAAATCCGAGGCAAGTAGTTAGCGGTCTTGTTTCGTAATCGGATTCGACCGCTAAAGGTCTGGATTCGAATTGAGTGGATAGCTATCATGACTGATATTTCCAATTTTTTTTCTGCAGTTTTATCACTATCTTTAAATATAGATTGAATTTTTGTCGCCTTCCTTACACTTCCTTCCTCAGTGCTATTTTTTGTGTTGATTGTTAGGGATGCGCACGAGACAAGATTTGTGGCTGTCTCGTCTCGAAAATGTGCTGTAAAAGTGATGTCTCGACTCGAAAAATGTATATTTTTCTATTGGAAGAGTCGTGTCTCGACTCGAATTTTTTCAGGAAAATCCTGTCTCGACTCATCTCGTGCGCATCTCTGTTAATTGTTAACCTTTTGCTTACCAAATTTAATAAAGATACCTTTCATGACTTGCTATCAGAAATGGAGTGGGTCAAGGTTAGTGAGTGTGTCAATGTATCGTGGGTTAACAGGACGTGACCCACCGTGACACACTCTGACCCACCGACCCTCAATAACTCACCGCCCAGACAGGGTAGTGAGGTCACAGTGAATCAGAGTGGGTTATGATGTATCGTGGATCCAGTGAGTCAAGTTTCATTGAATTATGCCATATCTGGATAGTAGCTGCGATTGTTGGATTACTTCACTGTTAATTAAATTAATGTATTTTTTTTAACAAAAAGAAAAAAGTTAAAACACTATGGTTAAGAACAGGTCTATACTGCAATTCTGGTTGGGTTATTTTGAATGTAAGAAAATGCATATATATATATATATATATATACAGTGGCGGATCCAAGGGAGGGGCTATAGAGGCTATAGCCCCCCCCTTGACGCTCAGGTATACACTGGATAAAATGGGCTTCAATCCTGCTTTACACTGGATAAAACGGCAAAATATGGTTTAGGCCCTCCCTTGATCATATCTTGGATCCGCCCCTATATATATATATATATATATATATATATATATATATATACTAACAGTATCTCAAGGACAAGGAAGTAGGGGGCACATGGCTCAGTGGTAGAGCACTTAGTTCTGGTGGGTGGATCCTCGACCAAGATAGTTTGTGGTGGACAACATTGTGTGCATGGGTTTTCTCGGGGTACTTTCAAATTTTCATTTCACCGGTTCTTTCAGCACCATTTACCTATTTCAATCATCTATCCACCTTACCCTTAAGAGCATAATCGTGGGACGTTAAGCTGAAAGATTTCATTTTCAAGGGCAAAGGGGTTGGTGCTTACCACGCTATTCGAGCAATATTATTATCTTCATTGAACGTGGACTGTAAATCTGAAAGAGCCGGATTCACTATTAGGCCCTATATTCGGAATAGTCTACAATAGTGCGTGGTGACAGTGAGAAGGCAAATTTTCTTCGAGAAGGGAGGACAGGAAAGAAACCACATGTTCAGTACAAAGTAAAGTATAACTATAAAAATATGTCCATCTGGAGCAACTAATTTAGTGTTTTTGTCTGTATGTAGGCGTCTATGTAAAACTGCAGTTTGTAGTTGAGATGTTCCTTTGTGGAGCTAAGGATGGAGGAAGAAACATAGCTAATAGGTCTATTTTTCTTTCTGTAAGTGAACTAAACAAATGATTAAATTTTTATCTGTGTGAGTGAATAGTTCAAAGCGATTTCGTAGGAAGTTTATCTACATTTTCCTCGAAATTCATTTCAAAATCTTGATGAAGTTGGTACCCATTAATTGGATACTTGTGGGTGTCTTCGGTTTTAGTATGTAGACAGTAAAAATTAGGGATGCGCACGAGACGAGTCGAGACAGGATTCTCCTGACAAAATTCGAGTCGAGACATGGCTCTTCCAATAGAGAAATATACATTTTTCGAGTCGAGACATCACTTTTACAGGACATTTTCGAGACGAGACAGCCACAAATCTAGTCTCGTGCGCATCCCTAGTAAAAATTAAAATGAGTGGAATGAAATACCTAAATAACCATGGAACCAGGGGCAGATTAAGCGGGGGCTCAGAGGGGCCATAGCCCCGGGCCTCCAGGACAGGGGTCTCCACTCTGATCAAAATCTCAACTGACTATCTAAAAAGAATCATTAAGGTACAATCATCATCATAATATAAAATATGACAAAATATGAAACATAGATCTATTCCCTTAACCTGTACTTTCACAGAAATGTATTGGGTGAAGTCAGAAGGGGCCATATATTTTTTCTTGCCCCGGGCCTTCAGATGGGTTAATCCAGCCCTGCATGGAACTATAACAAATGAATTCAATTTTGGAACCACCTGATCATACATAGGCGCATCAGGAGCTCCTGAAGGCCATCAACTGCAGAAAATCTCATTTTTATACAAACAATCATGTTTATACATGCATAGAGTTAATTTGGACTATAATTATTGTTAGTCTCGGTATCATCTCTAATATTCCTGTCGAATGGTAAAGCAACCTATCAAAAGATGAAGATCCTAAAAAATAAAAAAAGAAAAGAATAGAAAAAAAGCACTGTATATACATAACGTACAATCCGGCACACAGGATTTTTTAAAAAATCAATTAGTGTAAAGAATTCTATGGAATATGGTTGGAGACTAAGAAACTAGGTGTATGTTAAGTCTACTACTAGCTTTCGTGAGTAATAATAACTATCAATAAAGATACTTTTTCCAGTAATTTTTCATTAACATATCTTTCTAACTCATCCACAGTTATAAGACCGTACGAGATTTAGGAAAATGCCCCCACCCCTCTAAGCCCGATTGCCGCCGATGCTTGGAGACAGAGAAAAGTAAACAACGTTTATTGGTATCTTTCTCTGTCGGAGACACAAACATCTTTCTTGGAAGAAGTGGGCGTGGATGATACGCACGCACCCTGTGTGAGTGGAATTAATTTAGCTCCGTGATGGAGGCACCCCCTGGGTTATCCTCAATCTGCGAGTGAAAAAGGTTCAATCGATACGTTTAAAACACTCCTTCCGTGCAGAGACTTGGCAACCCCGCTCGTTTTCCCGCCAGCTTCCGGTTCTACTTGCGCTGCTAATTTCCTGGCTAAGTGGCCGCAAATTATGACACCAATTCTAGCTGCTTCATTCTTATTGGTTGAGAATCATTCTGCGCCGATCCAATCAGCGCACCGACCATTACTCATTCCAACACAAAAGGTGCCGACAGGGCGGGACTATGGGACATATCAGCAACCAATGAGAGGGTACGAGATTCTCTACCATGTGACGAGTTGTTTGTGCTAGCCGCTGCGATGAGGAGTTGATGCGAGGGAACTGTGACTGAGGAAAGAATCAGTGACGCGAATCAGTGACAAAAAATTTCCAAAATTCGTACGCACGTAGAAAGAAGCGTTCTATTCTAGTTTTCTAATGAGGAAGTACGGTACTATTTGCTTAATGTATAAACAGATAAATTAAGACCGAAGGAACGATTCAAAAATTACTTTAAAAGAATGCAATTTATGATGATAAAAAATAAAAATAAATGAAAGTTGAAGCCTTTTAATTTCACGCTTCCTTTTAAGATTTAAAAAGATCTGAAGAGTTTGTTTAACACTCGTACGACTAAATCTATTCTTCGAAAACAGTCTAAAATCATAGGAGTCAAAACATGGATATTTTCTAAGTTCATACTCATCTCTCGCTTAAGGCATGAATGTGCTGTATTGTATTTTTACCATTCATTTCAGATTATCACTCATATTCTGCTATTCACTTTTTTTTTTTCTGAAAAATCATCAACCAAACTCATCGGATCTGGATCAAACTTGGCATGGAAATAGAACTGACTATAAGGATTTACTGTAAAAATGAGTGAGGTAACTTCTTCTGCAATTGGGAAACTGATAATTACTAGTCACAATGCCTTTTAGCCTAAAGGGGAAAATATGGGATATTAAACTAAGAAATAGTGCCTGGAAAGGGTTAACCAAATCCGAACCAACCAGAAAAGCTTCCTAGCTCAACATACATTTGTAAACTTTCTCTATAAAACTGTGCTTATTTAACAGGTAAATTATTGAGGTAGCATGAAGATTTGATCTTACATTTCATTTGTACTCTTTCTTTTATAAAAGGGGGCACAGTGACTCATGGACGTCTCTGGCGGGGGGGGGGACGAGGAGATGCGTCCCCCCAATATTTCGAAGTACAAAATATTCAATATTTTATTCTAATTTAATTTATTTACTAAGGATAGAATAACATGTAAATAATAGTCTGATAATTATATTTATTTAGGTATATAATGTATTATTCTGGCTGTGAAATTCTTAGCCGATTACAAGAGTTGTTGATATACTTTAGGGAGCCTGTGAAGGTAAGAAGAAAGGTAACAAATGTTGTCGAAGATAATAAACAGGTTGGGCTAGGTAGTACCATTTAAATCACTTTATTTGATGCCCCTCCCAATTTCATATGCCAGAGACGCCAGTGCAGTGACTTAGTGGTAGAGCTCTTACTTTTGGTGTGTGGGGTGTCTGGTTCGATCCCTGCCCAAGTAAGTTTGTGGTGGGCATCTTGTCCGTGTTTTTTCTCGCGTTGCTCCCGTTTCCTCCTACAATTTCATTCCACCAAGATTTCCTTGCCTTAATCATCCGTCTCCTTTAGCCTAATGGGTATAATCCTTGGACCTTAAGAGTCTTCATCCCGACGAAATTAAAATACCGCTAATTTTACAGTAATTATGTGATATCTTCAAATAGATAAAAGATAATCGAAATGTGGAACAAGACCGCCCTAGACAATATTATTTTACATGAGAAACCCTTATCACGACTCACTTATCTGCTTTCGATTTCGAGCCACTTTGAAAATCGGCATTTATTTTCGCGTTTCTAAACAGCTGAAATCGGAAAGCCACTAAGTGACTTGTGATAACGGTACCTCACGGAAAATAATATTGTCTAGGGCACTCTTGTTCCATATTTCAATTATCTTTTATCTATTTGAAGATATCACATAATTACTGTAAAATTAACGGTATTTTAATTTCGCCGGGATGAAGACTCTTAACTGAAAGATTTCGTTTGATTTCATTTTCTTTCGCTTGTAAAACCAGTCGTTCTATTATTTCCTCTGAAAATATATAGGGAAGTATTTTACAATGTATTTATCGTCTTTTAGAATGTAGAATACTACCCGTTCAATACTACAAAGATGTTGTGGCTTGTAATATTGGACCCCCTCCCCATCGCTTGAAAAATCTCTGGGTGCGCACCTTACAATAGATACAATGTACCGTCAATTATCATCCAATTCATTTGGTTTACAGGTGGAGAGTTCATATATTTTCACCTGGGAGGGTATGAAATACTTTGGAGAGGAGAAACTTTTCCTGTAAATATATACTTACTTTAACATTTTAAATAAATCTAGAGCTTATATTTACATTGCCAGGGGAATTAGTTCATAAAATCTTCTTTGAATTCACTGCTGTTTGTGAGCACATGTGTGTCAAGTGCGTGTGGTCCCTGATGTAATTCATGGCGGTGGGACAAAATTTTCGGTGCTTACTCATTGTTAATCGGTTCGCCCACGGCACGAGGCGTATTCTTCTATTTTCTCTTCTGTCAATATTCTACAAAATCCTTTCAAATATTCTATTAGCAAGATTGACCCCATACGCAGATGAAATTATTGGAGATTATCAGTGCGGATTTAGACGAAATCGATCAACTATCGATCAAATATTTACCATTCGATAAATACTCGAAAAGAAGTGGGAATACAATATCCCGGTACATCAATTATTTATTGATTTTCGGAAGGCGTAAGACTCGGTTAGGAGAGAAACATTGTACAACGTCCTTACAGAATTTGTAATACCACAAAAGCTAATTAGATTAATTAAGGTATGTATAAATAGATCCGAAAGTAAAGTCCGGGTAGGAAAATTTTTGTCCACGAGCTTTCGTCAAGAATGGCCTGAAACAAGAAGATGCGTTGTCGCCATTATTATTCAACTTTATCCTGGAATACGTTATAAGAAAAATCAAAGATAGCAACCAGGGCCTAGAATTGAACGGTGTTCACCAGGTTATGGCGTATGCTGATGATGTAGAAAATAAATTTAACAGAGGATGATACGAGAACAATAGAAAAAATGAAATGAAATCTATGAGTTTTACGTCCCACGGTTATGCCGGTTAGGCTAAAGGAGACGGTGAAGATGAGAAATTAATGAAATGGTGGAATGAAGAAAGTGGGAGGAAACGGGAGAACCCCGAGAAAACCCACGCACACGGTGTTTGTCCACCACAAAGAGGAGAACAATAGAAAGAAATGCAGAGATCTTATTAAACGCTTGCAGGGACATGGGTTTAGAAGTAAATGCAGAGAAAACTAAATACATGGAAGTGCGTCGGGACCGTAATACGGCAAATTATGGATGCTTTAAAATATTAAATAATACTTTTGATAAAGTTAATATTTTCAAATATCTAGGATCAATATTAACAGATGAAAATCATATTCAAGAAGAAATTAAATGTCGATTAAAAGCAGGAAATTCGTGTTATTATTCAGTTCAAAATCTCTTGTCGTCGCGAATTCTGTCGAGGAATTTGAAGCTTAAAATATACAAAACGATAATCATGCCTGTTGTTCTATTATGTATATGGTTACAAAACATAGTCGCTTACTCTGAGGGAAGAACATAGACTGAAAGTATTTGAGAACAAGATCCTGAGGCGAATATTTATCGGACTCAAGAGGGACGGGAATGGGGAATGGCGGAAACTTCATAACGAGGAACTACATAATTTATCCGGTTTACCAAACATTGTTAGGGTCATCAAGTCTAGAAGGCTTAGGTGGGTAGGTCATGTAGCTAGGATGGAAGAAAGTAGTAACGCTTTCAAAGTCTTGACTGGAAGACCAATCGGAAAACGACCATTAGGAAGACCTAGGCGCAGATGGGAGGACAATATTAAGATGGATCTCGCAGAAATAGGAAAACAAAGTAGAAACTGGATCCAGTTGGCTAAGGATAGAAGTCAATGGAGAGCTTTTCTGAACGCGACATTGAACCTCCGGGTTCCATAGGCCATAGAGTTAGTTAGTTAGAAACAAATACACATACCGAGTTGAGGCGTCTTTTTCACGATAACTTTTGAGACGAGACGGCCTCAACTGTCATCTCGTAGGAGGCAATTGGAGGGTTTCTTAAATTAGAAGTAGTGAAATCCAGTCTAAAACGCCAAGAATAGCAGCAAAATGAGGGATTCGATGTGTTGCCATCAATAGTCAACCTGTAGTTGTGTAGCAGGAGGGAGTTTTAGTGTAGTTATGTTTCAACTTAAAGAAATCAGTATTACAGAAATGAATACTGCAGTAAATCAGAAATGAGTACTACATAAAATATTGTTGACAAATTTGAGCACTCATGCAGCATAACAACATTCTAAAAAAAGCCTGACTGCAGTATGCGAGGTCAACATATGTCTCCAACGAACTGACGCAACTCGACAACGCAACTCAACGAACTGACACAGTATTTCGCTCATAGATGTCACTATATGCTATGGACGCCTTATTACCATTGGCACGATATACCAGCGTCAGATTTGAAACTTTTAGAAATATCCTCGTATTTCAATCCATTGCTCGATGAAGGCTCCACAAATTTTTGTCAATTGTTTTTTCTCATCCATATATATCAGTGCTGTCCAAATGGCGGCCCGCGGGCCGCATGCGGCCCGCCAAACCATTTTCTGCGGCCCACAAAGTTCTCAGGACTTATGATTGTTATTACTCACACTACTTTCATTTATATTTATTCATTCTTTTAATGTTTCCACTCTTCTTTCGAAATAAAGAATTCATTTAGCGCTTCTGTACTACAAAAAGGCGCGGGCATCCACGGCAAAACGTTTCCTTAACTTTTGAGAGTTTGGTCGGAAAAGAGTGTCAATGTTTGGTGGTACTTATTTGTGTGAAAGTGTATTTTTCATCATTAAAATTGTAAAGAATCGCTTCAGAAGCTGCCTTAGAGATTCTTCTCTTTTACATCTGCGCCTCACAACAACAGGAATGGATGTAGATATGCCACCCTTGTAAGCGCTGCTATTGACCATTATCTGTCATATTGAATAGGTATGTAATATTTCAAATACATTTTTTTACATTTTTCTTTTGTAGTATAATAATAGTTCCTATTATTATTATTATTATTATTATTATTATTATTATTATTATTATTATTATTATTATTATTATTATTATTATTATTATTATTATTATTATTATTATTATTATAGGCTGCGGCCCTCTCCTTTACTAGTAAAGACAGTTATGGCCCTCAGGCTCATTATAGTTGGACACCACTGATATATATCTTGCAATACGCAATCCTTGTTGCATGAAGTTGCCTTATAGATAGTCTTTTATCTCTGGGATCAAATTCAAAGCATTTGTCGTCCATCTTTTAGATAAAGGTGGAGTTAGATCCTATTCTTGGGACGCTGCTATTCTCTCGATATATCTTACTGTTCTTGATGTAATTGTGAACTTTGTGACCGGTGACGTACCTGACCTGGTGACCCAAGAAGAACCAAAGGTCAAGAAACTTCGTCATATACAAGAACATCAGATCTGCTACCATAATTCTAAGAAGGGATCAATATCGCCTACTATCACCTTGTGCATCAACTTTGAATAGTAATGAGCATATGCAAGACCAAGACCAAGACCCGGGTGGTCTTGGTCTTGTTCTTGGTCTTGCATATTCAGTCTTGGTCTTGGTCTTGCACACCCAGTCTTGGTCTTGGTCTTGCTGCAAGAGTCTTGTAAGTCTTGCTTTTTTTTTAAAAAAAATATGCTTTTCATAGGTAAATTTTACTCCGGATAAATTCTACAATGAGCCAATAGTAACGGAAATACAATGTATGTTTCTAAATATAATATACTTTACCTTCGTGTAAGTATGATGATAATGTACAACATAGACGATAACCTTTTTTTTTTAATGGGTCCCCACGCTTCACTACTTATAAAAAAATTACAACGTTTCGTAATCTTTTTACATTTTTTAACACATTCAATACTCCACTGGTTCCAAAATTGGGGAGGCTACCCCTGAGACGCATGAAAGAAAATCAAGACGGCACAGATTCGTAAAATACCATGATTGCTAAATTAGTTTTGCACTCTAAAGGCGACGTATATATCTTTTTATTTTCAACCACACTGAGAAAAAAGGACTAGGATTTCTGTGTGCATACATCGTATTTACGCGGGGGCGCTTCTTAAGTAATGTAATTTCATGTATAAAAGTACAGCAGGTGGGAACACCATGCCAAGTCTGGAGTTCGGTGTCGAACTACATTCGCTGTGATTGGATAATTTTATTCACATGATTGATTTAGTGTTAAAAACTATTACTCTTGTAAGGTAGGGAGTCACAGATTTAGAAAGAACCAAGAGGGGACAGTCGTAGGAAGGTGGTAACAATGTTATATACGTAAGTTACCACCGTCGGAATGGGAATGGCGTTAATTCTAGATTTCAAATGGTAGTCCCACAATACAAAATTTTCGCTGGACGGTGGTGTAGATCGTACTACGGATGAAACAACATTACTTGATGTGGTGACGCACGTAACCTGGTGAAAACAGCATTTACATGCCGACTGGATTATGCATTTTTCTCCGTGCAATATTAGCAAATCTTTGTATTGAACAAACTTTCAATTAAATATCGAGATTTTGTTTTACTGACTCCAATATGTACTCTATGGAACAGAAACATGGACTTACGCAAAAGCGATGAAAAAATATTCGAAAAAAGGAGAGAATTAGCTGGGTTGAACGGAAAACAAATAAGAAGGTGTTAGAAATAGTAGCAGTAGGGAAGAAAAGAAGAATTTTAGATGTAATTAAGAGGAGAAAAAGGAACTCATTGAGACTTTGACTGAGGAGGAATTTATTATGAGGGACGTGCTAGAGGGTATGGTGGAAGGAAAGAGAGGGAGGATCGAAGGAGACTGTAATTGAAGGAAGGTATTAAAACAGAAAATAGCTACGTCAAGACGAAGAGACTACCTGAGGTCCACCGTATATCGAAGCTTTTGAGTTGCAACAAGTGACCTGCCAATAATGGCAGAATAGCTACGATGATGATGATGTTTGCAATATTGGTCAAAAAAGAGAAAGAAAAATTAAAATAATAACGATTACAATCAAACCTCTTAATAATTTAAGATAATTTGATTGAAAACTGAAAACGACTCAACTATCCATGTCTTTTGTGTAAATTCATTTTATACAAATACTTTGGACCTATATTTGAAATACAAAAACACAGCATCAAACTCTAAATTATTTGAAATAACTGTACAAAATCACTCTTACTTGTGAATATGGATTATTTATTGTTGTATAATGTTACATCGCTCAATTCTCGTGTGCCATATACCTGAAGAGAATAAAAGTTATATTAATAAACTATTATTCGACGTATAAGTACCCGCCCATGAAATCAAACTTGCAGTCACATACACTAAGTTTTTGTCAATGTCATGAAAATGTTATTTCGATATTAATTTTTTGAGCACACATTAAACATTTCTAACGAATGCTTGATCCTTGGAGCCAAGGCCATACCCAGGTAGTCGGCACCTATGGTGTATGGAATTACCGATGTTCAATACTATATTTCTCTTTAGTTTTGGAAGAAAAACAAAAACACTAATATGTTTTGAAATAATGTAATATCTAGTTTTACGTGCCACGATTATACACCGAGGCTAAGGGAGATGGTGATGATGAGAAATGTATGAAATGATGGAATGAAGAAAGTAGGAGGAAACGGGAAAATTCCGAGAAAACCTTCACACATGGTCTCTAGCCACCAAAAAATCTCACATCCATGGGGCTATTTAAAGCAAGAGGTATACAAGAACAATTCTCGAACTATTCAAGACCTGGAAACGAACATTCGCAGTCCCATTGAGAACATTAACACTTTCCCTCGCCGAGTACTACAAGAATCAGTTAAAAACTCGCGGGCCCTTTTTTCTTCCCACTTTGAACCGGAACATGAAAATGCGATTTTCTCCATGTTTGCCTGCACCGATTTTGAAAATTACTTCACTAATCTTCGTAAAGTTGGTGCCAACCTGGTGAAACGTGTGAACCAGTGTTTGAGTCAAAACAGGGGACACTCCCAGGATCCGCTTTGACATTGTGGACCTCAAGTACTGTTTTACAGATTGCATAAGGAAAAAACTGCAATTGAAACTATTTTTAATGTTTCAAAATTTTCTAATAGAGAATTAAATGCAACGCTTACCACAAACTTTCAAAAACATATAAATAATTATTTTCGTCACTCAAAAAACTGGGGAGGCCTAGGCTCCTCCGGCCCTAGGTTAGATCCGCAATTGGAAGATTGATTGATTATAGAATAATCTCTCTTCTAAGCATCGATGCTGTATGAGGCGGGACCTACCTACAGTTAAAAGTGGGATCAGAACAGTAAAGGAGCTAAAAAGGGAGCTAGGGGACAGGCCTCGCTCAAACGCTTACCCCCAAGTACGCCCCTGCTCAGTAGTGGCTATGTTACTACTAACTAAAATATTAAAGGAGCAATACTAATTAATAATTTCCTTGCATTATCAAACATTCGTAACTACTTTTAACTCACTTGCAACTACGACTAATCCCAAAAGCACCAGCCTTTAATTTGAGTAGACCCCTAGGGTTGCCATATATCCTTATTTTGTACGGAGTGTTTGTATTTTTGGGTTCGTGTCCGTGTCCGTATCGTACAAAGCATGAAATTGGAAAATATCCGTATTTGTCAGTTTTTGGAGATGCCCGAAAATTTCCGAGTCGGGAATCGCTAAAATCTCGACCGAAAAGAATTGTGTTTTCATCATGTAACTTATATGATTCATTTTTCATTCCTAGTTCCTGTTAAGAAAGTGCGAAAACATATTTCAAATGGAAATGATTTGCGTAAACTCATGATACACCTATTATATTCTGGTTTCTGGATTTCCCCCCCCCCCCTCAGTTTTTACGTTCTAGATCCATTACTGCAATCTTCCTATCTACATTTAAAAGACATTCCATTTTTTTTTTCCTGTATTAAAACAGACAGCCACAGAAACGACCAAAAGGTAAATTATGTTATTTTGAACTTATTGTTTGGCATAACTCAATTTGCTAGAGGAGGAAGAGTATGTCTCCTGAGAATTGGAAGAACCTTTCAATTTCAACCTGTGGTCCAACGGTACTTTAAAGGAAGGGCCTGGCCTCTCCTGGTCCCTCTCAAGTTATGCCTATGTTTATAATAGATATGACATAATTTTCGCAAATGGAAAACTTAAATGAGTTCCGCTGTTGCAAAAGAACGTTCCGAGAGAACCGGTGACTGATCCATGAACGGTTCCTTCCTTTGTCACGGGAGAGGAGAGAAGAGCAGAAGTGAGGCCGCTAACTATAGAGGCATTAAAACATGACAAACGGTTTGGAGATTTAGCAGAGGATACATCCAACGAACGAGACGGGCTGCGGCGACAATGCCAAAGTTGTGTTTATTACGATATTGACGTGTGTGCGTTTTTAAAAGAAAAAGATCCTACATGTGTTCATCTGTGTGTTAGTGTGACAGTGTAATAAATGTATCTATTGTATGTTGCAAATAAAACCAAGGATATAACTAACAGTCGCTAAGCAATCAAAGTATTAGATAAATATTTATGTACACATCAAAATAGTGGTTGTGTGACAATGGTGATTTGTGAACTCGGTTAATTCATTCCAAATGGAAGCTTATAAAGATCTTTTGCAACAGAGACCGTCTTTCGGTTCATTTTCTATCGAATCTTTAATTTCGTCACCATCTGCGCCCCCGGCGCCTTACCCGTCATTACCACTTTTATACAACACCTGGTTGTTACACAGGCATCCGCATTTCTCGCCGCTTCCTGGACACGGACTCTTTCCGGGTTTCGAACCAGCGCATCCTCATCCATTGGTGCTTCCTTCGCTGCCCATCGAGCCGGCGACTCTTCGACCTTTGACACCTACCTCTTCGCTGTCCCCTAGTACTGAAGATGCTGCACTATCGTCCCCGAGGTCACCTCCAGATGTCTCGACGATCGGTATTTCTTCGCCATCGGACGGCAATAATACTCATGATTTGTCGGCAAAGTCAGGTAAGCCAACACACGTTTTCATAATATAATATCTGTTTACAGATAGCATTTAATACAAGTAGTGATGTCAAACACATGGACGAGGGTGTTCTTCATGACGAAACACATGCTAATGTTCGAAGTACACGAATATTTTCATATGAAATTGTTGTCCTCATAGGAAAAGCGAAGTTAATTTAAAACTATCAATACTTTCTTAATTACCATCATTCATCATCGTCACTGTAAGTAAACCTCTATCTTGTCATCAGTGGGAAGTCATTCGACGCTAATTGAGACGCTTTTTTGAGTTTTAGTCCTCAGACAGTCGACTTTACATAGGAGCATTTAGTTTTAATTATGTTTCATGAACTGTTGCTCTCATTTCATGTTTTTCTTTCATCATACTTTTTCTCCCATTCTTCAGGAAACAATTTGTTCTTAATAATTATCATACCCAGTTTTTTCTCATTTTCTTTAAAAATTATCTCCAACATTGTTTTCTCTCCTCTATTGTTCCTTATTTGTTTTTTTCCGCGCAGATAGCATTCTTGATTCGTACCTGATCTGCCTTCCTGTTTCGCCTACAGCTCCGCATGAAATTGATATCGTTATCTGTATCTCATCTTAAATATAAGTGAGATAGTAATTCTTGATTGGCGTATTCCTGTTTGGCCTACAGCTCTGAAGACAATTGATATCGTTATCTCTATCTCATCTTAGGCATAGGCGAGACAGCAATTCCTGTTCTGCCTAATCATTGACAATAGCTACTTACAATAGTGTTTTTACCTTTTTAATACTCCCCCCCCCCCAACCTGAACACAGTTTCCAAGTGAAAAGATTGTCACAAATTGAAACAGAATGAAACAAGTTTTAGAAAAAGAAATAAATAAAAGGAATTATTGAAGTTTATTTATTTATTCAACACAACAGGTTCTAGGCCCAGTTACAGTGTTGTTCCTTTACAAATACATTTACTCACAGTTAATATTTTTTTAGATTTACAAGATTATACATTTATCCATTTTCATTATCGCCATATATTTTTAAGTCTATTCTTATATACTGTTTCCGACATTCCAAAAACATCTATAGCAGATATCCTTTCAATTGCATTGTAGGAAGCAGTTATCCTCCATATAGGAGACTTAGCAAGGATATTTGTTCATGCGTTTTTGCAGTAAAATGTACTGTTATTTCCTATGCGGACTTTACCTAACGCGGCCTGCAATTGAACCTTCGAAATAAGTTCGGAATAGTCAATTTTATCATGTAGTAATTTGTGTAAAAATAATAACTTCAAAACGTGCATATTGAAGTTTTGTACTATTTCTGAAAATGATTCACATTTTGGATACATGTCAGTTTTTCTATAAACAAGTAATTTCAAGAGTTTTGGTTGTATTCTTTCAATCATATTGATGTGGTTGAGTGTCTTTATTGACCAAGACAGAGTCACATATTCTAATTTCTCTCTCTCAAAACAGAAGTAGAGTTTCATTAATGTTAGGTAATAAAACACAAAATAAAGCTCATTTCGGGAAAGAGCAACATGTATTGAGTAATGAGAGATTAAACAAAGCACTGAAATATTTAAAAAGTTTAAGATGTTCATCATAAATTTAAATTGCCGTTTCCTCAAAAACTGTTGGATTTTACCTCGTGAACGTATAATTTCTTAGGACAACTTCGCTAAAGAATTCTGTTTTAAAATCTTTAGTGAATAATCTAAACATAATGAAAAACATTGATAATTCATAAAATTATCCACCAAAGAGCATATGTAAACTGTTATTGAACATACAAATAATTTCCAAGCCTTCCCTTATAGGTGAGAGATCTAAATGCCCAATCTATTACGTCATAATAGCTGGGCACTAAAGTTCTGGTGCTATACGAAAGGTCTTAATAGTAATAACTATCTACCTCACTTTCTGTTTTTTTTTTTTTTTATAACAATCTTCCACGTTGCTTTAAGTAATTTAAGAAAATTCGAAAAAGTCAGGTAAACTGAACAACGGCTCTTCCAAAGATAGACCTATTTACGCCAACTCTTAGCTTTGGTTGTCATTTAGAGAGTATCTTATTAAGAATATATACAGCCAGGGCCGGATCCAGGATTTTCTGACGGGGGCTTGCAAAAATAACTACCACTACGTTTGAATTTTTAAAATACTTTTAGGCATCTGTGGTGTGAATGAGGAATATTATTTTGCGTGGTGAATAATTTGCCTTCAACCTTCAGAAAATCCACTTAAATTATTGCTTTTGCAAAACTCCACTTTTTTTAAACCCCAAAAGGAAACAACAGCAGAAAATTTCGGAAACTGTTGTATTTTCACTGCTGGCTTTCCATTTTAGATAGTGTATATTTACAACGAAGGGGGTGCACATGCTCTGATGCACCCCCTACATCCGGCCATGTATACAACTCAAAAAATGTAAATGTAAACCTTTGGTATTTCAAAACCGATATGAGAAATACGTTATAAAATCTTGAAATTTTCTGTTTTTCTTTTTCTTTTATCTTAACAATATTTCTATTTCTTGCATTACATAATTATGGAAATAAGTAATAAAATATAATACTTTTCCAACTTACTGTAAAACTTCGAAACTTTTCCTTCTTTCTATTTTTCCTCCTTTCTTATTATTTTTTAAAAAAATAGCAGATGTGTAGTATACCAGAGAAGATAAGTTGTGGGTTAGTGTTATAGTATAGACCTAAAGCCTCTTCGCTGATCTAGTGGTAAGTACGCGCGTCTTGGGTGCAAGGATCCGGGTTTGATTCCCGCTGGAAGAGCATTGAACGCATTACTGGTGGTTCGGTTCCACTTTAAACTGTAGATTCATATCTCGTATAGCCTCGGTGCCAAAAAGGGATTCTAAACTTCAATAAACGACAGTAATACATGTATCCAGTAAGTTATTGCGATGTTTCATTCAATTTTAAAAAATGTAATTTTCTCCAGGTCACAAGTTCAAATCTAACAAGCGAACAGTTTTTATTTGAGTTCTTTTTGAAATTCCTCTCATTGATCAACTGGGGTTCAGCGTCTCTTTCTAAAATTTGTCAACCTGGTTTACATGTAGGACGTTGGACAATTATCATAAAAGAAAGGAATAGGTAGTCTATGGAATTTTAACTTGGGTGTTACTAATATTAAGCTGTTTAAAAATCAGATAATTAGCTCCAAAATTTAGGAAGCTCAGAAATTTAACTTGTGAAATTTAATTACCAATTGAAAGTAAGCTTTTATTTTTTCCTTTTAAGCATTCACACCCTGAAGGACCCTCTTTCATATCTTTCTTTCCCCTGTCTCTCTCTCTCTCTGACAAGATATTGCAGAACACAAGTAATATTAAAATTTGCTCATTATAGTTTCAGAGTAAACAGAATAGCTACTTGAATCTTATAATAGACTGTGGTACCTTGATATTTGGTTCGATTTTAGCTGGATTTCTATACCTCATAAAAGAAGTTTTCAAACTTTCGAACTGGTAGATCTTTTCCTATTGAATATTGAATTATTCAGGTGATAGAAGTTTTTAATTATCTGTTTCTCTAGCACAGAAATAAAATGTAGAGTTAATAAAAATTCATGATTAGTATACCAACAACTAAATATTTTGGTTACCACGATAAAAATGTTCTTATTTTCAAAGTTATTAGTTTGAAGTGCGCACTCTCCGGTCTGTATAAATGTAATGAATGAAAAATAGGAGAAACATAAAAATATTAGCCTGAAAAAAACTTGTTGATGTGACTTATAACAGACTAAGGTTCCGGAATTCCCTCTTATTCCAAAGTAATGACTAAATAAATTTCCCGAAAGTTGAGGTATGATTAAAACATTTCGTCGCACCTCCAAACGGTAGATCTATTTCATTACATTTAGACAATAAGTAAATAATAATAATAATAATAATAATAATAATAATAATAATAATAATAATAATAATAATAATAATAATAATAATAATAATAATAATAATAATAATAGCATAGGTCTAAGCGTGCTGACTCTGACATTTCTCTTAACTTTAATGAATATTTAATCTAAATCGCATCAATACTTTTGAAGATAATTATACATTAATTTACACACTTATGTCAATTTCTCAAGTTCTATATTCCTAGTTGAAAGTGCAACTAAATGACATGCTGCAAAGTGCAGTTTATGCAAGAGCTTTTTAAAAATAATTCAAAAGTCACAGAAAATCTAAGAACAAAAACAAGATAATTATGTGAGTTTCGAATAATGTGGTAGATTGGTGGATAGTATAACAAGATATCTCGTGTTCGTGTCCCAGGACAGTATTTCTTTTTTTTTTTTTTACCAGTTAATGAATTTGACGGCACTAAAATATTTTAGTAATTTTAGCTAAAATTTGATCATGAAAACTAAATTTGTTCAACATAATGACGATAAATTTGGTTATTTCAATTGTAATTTGTTTGTGCAATCAAGTTTACGATTTCATTATAATTTTTTCAAATCATTTGATTTGAACTTTTGCTTCCTTTCTATTATTGTTCTTATATTTTATTATATTCTTGTTTTTTAGTAAATTACAATGGATTTGAATGTACAGTATATCTTTACTATGGTTAAAGATTATTCTATATTAATATGTGATGTATACAATATATCAATGTTACCAGGATACCATTCATTGTGGACAAAAAGTGGGCAAAACCTTTTAGCTTCTAGTTGACAGAGATTAAACACTTCAACATTATTCTGTAAACACATAGTCTATGTCAATGTTCTTAATTCCTAACTAATAGAGTTAATTATAATCCTTTAACTAATGCCATAGAGGTAAGAAAGATTTGTTATTTTTCATAACAATTAAAATCAATTTATTTATTCATTTTCAAGGTGTTTTAAAACAAAAGAATGGTCTTTAAATTAGTACTTTCTTAGTTATACGTTTTAATTAAAATAAATAAATTTAAAAAAGTACTTTTACTTTGTTTCAAGGGGTTTTAATCTATAAAGAAGAAGTTAACGTTATTTTTTCTCAGTTACGTTGTAATTAATATCAAACAATTACTTCAAACTTTGTTTCAGAGCTTTTTTAATACATAAAGAATAGTATTCTATTATTTTTCTTATACGTAACAATCAAAACCAATTTATTACTTTCATTTGATTTCAATGTGTTTTAATATATAAAGAAAAGCTTCACCTCATTTTCCACAAATAATGTGAAATACAATTTTTTAGAGACAAAAACTGCAGAACACATTTAAGAATAATGAATGAAACTATATATTATGATTCACATCATAATTGCTGAGGACGAATGAAAATATTACTAATAACTTTCAAGAAGCAATTAGATAACATTAATTTGTGCATTAAGTTAACATGAAATAATAAACAAGTGAAGAATTGTGCTTTATAACACATTAAGTAAAACAATGTAATAACTTTTCCTTCCAGTTTTCACTCGTAACAAACGGATAACACAAGGAAGTATGACTTTTTTAATTGTAAAATTACAATGAACTATTGGCAAATAGGATATCAACAAATCATTAAATTACAGTTAACCTAACACTTCAAAAATTGTTAATATAAAAGCTTCATGTTTGGACAATTTTATAGTTAAACATAAATTAAAAGTTAGGTGGACATACATTTTTTCAGTTAGAAACTACAAAATTCAATCTGAAACTTATGTTTCAGTGACACTCCCCATTCCACATGATAATTCTGGTATTGGTAGAGTATCAACATTCTAAATTTGTTGATTACTCTTCACTTTTCCCTTAATTTTCAAATTTGGATAATCTCACGAAATTATTTATCGTTTCTGGACGAAATTTGTTTTAGCGTCTTAAAAGGGATTATCATAAAGTTGAGAAACTTAAAAAAGAATTACCATAAAGTTTAGCAACTTAGAAAGGATTTCCATATAAAATTTAGTGACTTGACAAGGATTTCCAATATAAAGTTTAATAACTTGAAATGGACTTCGATATAAAGTTTAGTAACTTAAAAAGGATCTTCATATAAAGTGTATCAACTTTAAAAGATCTCCTTATAAAGTTTAGTAGCTTAAAAAGGATCTTAGTGTAAAGTGTATTAACTTTAAGAAATCTCCGTATAAAGTTTAACTTAAAAAGGAATTCTATATAAAGGTTAGTAATTTGAAAAGGATTTCCATATAGAGTTTAGTTTCTTCAAAGAATTGCCATATAAAGTTTATTATCTTAGAAATGATTTCCATACTAAGTTTGATAAATTGAAAAGTATTTTTCTATAAAGTGAAGTAACTTAAAAAGTGATTACTATGAATATTTTTTTACTAGGAATGCAATGTATATACCCGATTGCAATGAAATGAGCTGAGCGAGCTTAAACTACGTAATCAGGAAGCGTTTTTCGGTGATTATTCCTCGATGGTACATCGGATTTTTGATTTCGACCTATGTTCTCACTCAGCACGACATACTCTATCAGCGTGCTAAGTTTGGTTGAGATCGGCCAAACGGTCTAGGAGGAAGCGTTTTTCGGTGATTATTCCTCGATGGTGCATTGGATTTTTTATTTCGACCTATGTTGTCACTCAGCACGACATACTCTATCAGCGTGCTAAGTTTGGTTGAGATCGGCCAAACGGTCTAGGAGGAGTTCGCGGACAATCAAACGGCTAACCCGAGTAAAAGAGCTTCGCTTCGCTCAGCTCAAAAAGTAACTCTATACTAGACAGTATTCATTTTCCTCTTTAACAATTGTGGAAAGTGAAATTTACTGGCGTTCGTGAGTTTTTCTTAGATGCTTCTCTCGAACATTATTCTATTTTAAGTCTTTTGTTAATATTTCATAAGTAAATAGTATATTGTTAGTGACCCTTCACTATGACATAATTCATTTCTCTTGGAGTCATTCTGAAAGGAGAAATTAAAGGTGGGGCGAATTTTCTACGAACGATTTGCTCAAAAACTACCATAATACTTCAGTTCATATATTGTTAATAATCCTACAATACGATGTAGTTTGTTTCTCTTATCCAAAAAAAAAAAAAAAAAAAAAAAAAAATCAGAAAGTTAGTTTACTATACTCTGTTCAAAATGAGAAACAAATTGACATTTAGACAAAACCTGTTACTCTGTTGTCACATCATGAGTACGCCGCTAAGGCTTTCTCTATAACTTTGCCGTCTCTTGTTATAGAGGACACTTCATCAATATACTTATTATGAGACAGCAGAGTAACAGGTTTTGTCTAAATGTCAATTCGTTTCATATTTTGAACAGAGTATAATAAAATCTTCTACGGACATCTTTTACAAAAACGACTGTAATGATTCTTTTCATATTCTATAAATTTTATAAATTTTCTTCAATATAACAAATAAGAAAAATCATCCATTAAAAGTAGCCTAGTTTAATGGTAATGATGGATTTTGTTCAGTCATTTTCTCAAAAGTAATTATATCGACTCTGTTCATAATCTAATCAATAAGTATTCCATTGCTAACTTTATGATCCCAACATCCTCTTCTATATGCATAAAACTACATTACTTCTGTTTAAAAAATCTAGAAAATTATTTTCAAAACGTATTTTTGAAATACAGGTCATAAATACTTTCATTTTAGTTCATGAACATCCCGGTCTACTAACAAAAAAATCCAAATTTTATTTTGATTTCCAAAGTTTTAAGGAACTATTTTGAATAAAGTCTTAAAGTTCAAAATATATATTTAAATTATTATTATTTCATTTAATTAGTGCTTATAGGAGTACTTTTTATTTTTGTTTTCGTCGTAAAATGAGTAAATACGGAATTTTATAATTAATTCTTTTAATTTAAAAAATCAAGAAAGAGGCTAATAATAATAATAATAATAATAATAATAATAATAATAATAATAATAATAATAATAATAATAATAATAATAATAATACGTAACTAGTTAATTCTAAACGAGTTAAAAGTAACTAGTGTATTTAAATTGAAGAGTCACTAATTGTTCCAGAATGTTTTTTTTTCTTTGTTTCATATCTAGCTGAACTTGTAAGACCAATACCAGAAGTTGTTCTAGATACTTATTGTGTTGAAATGTTATGAAAAAACTATGCAATATGCATAACAAAATATGGTCTGCATCAATAGCATAGATATATTTTCAATTTGTGAGAATTCATTTCAAAAAGGTGAATAATTTGATTGACTGATTTGGGGGAAGAATAAGGACTTTTGAACGGTAGCATTTGTGAAGTAGGCTTTGATTAGAATGCGTATTAAACTATGAAAACAAAATTATATATGTAGAGAGAGGCTGATGTGGAGGTTCTACAGCGCTCAATTCGTGAATAACATCCTAGCATCCAATTTGCGGCGTCTACCCAATGTCATGAGGCAAACTGGGAAGCCACGTGAATTAAAGACATGATGGTCACTAGGCCCATAGAGCTTCTGATACGCTGCTGGCCATTGTTCATCGCTAGGCTAGGCTTAATTCAGCCGGTCGCTAACAGATGGTGTTGGAGACGCTGAGGCGCACAAAGGGCTGCTACACTAAGTGATTTAGTTTGGCTTTGTGCGAATCGAAAGTCTGCTTTGATATCTTTGATATCATCTTAGCAAAACAACAAACTGACAGACTAAGGTCGTCTGCATGACGTCACAAACTCTGTACATGTACAGAGAGCATGCTAGAAGTACATAGACAGACAGAAGGCAGTACGTTGTTGAATAAGGTCGTAGTGCACCGGGAAGTGCACAATGAAAAACGCAAAATTGTAATATTTAAAATTTATTTCTTTATTTTCTTCTTGCGAATTTAAACTGGGATATTCTGCATAACAATCAGCAAAAAACATTAACAGTGTATTTCAACCAGGAACGGCGAACGTACGCACTATTCACTGGTGGATTGTCAAATTTCGTTCCGGTGATAGAACATTGCAAAAATGATCATTGTAGGGACCGATTAACATGTTCAAATGAGCTCCTTTGGAACACCGTGGAAGCAGCCCTCAGAAAAATGTTTGTGATGTTCCAGACGAGTTAAGATACACCCATAGCACTGTCATTCGGCAGCTCTGCGTAGACAGTAAGGCGAAAAAGTGGACTCATGAATACTACATATGAGTTGACGCCTGCCAACAAGAATCGCTGTGTGCAGTTGTCCGAGTGAAAGGAATAACCGGGTAAGTTTATTGCGTCCATTACTTCAGATTAAGAATACGTCTGCTATGACAATCGTAAACAATCAGGACAATGCGTCATCAACAACGAGGACCAGCTATACCCACAGAAGGGATATGGTAGTACCATACATCACATCTTCCAGAGGCGAGGTGAAATTATCAATTCAGATTGTTGAACACCATGAAATGCAACTCAAATTTGTCCTTAAGAAGCATCCTACATGGTCAAGAAACATGATGTTCTCATACTGTTCGACACCGCTCGCCCAGATGTCGCACAAAGAACGGTGCAGGCTCTCCATCAGTTGCAGAATGAAACTCTTCCTTATCCATCATATTAGCCCGATATCTCTCCCATTGACAACCATACCTCTTCCAGGATATCGACCACTTCTTCGGACGTAACACATTTTGTGATGATTAGGCGGTGTAACATGCGGTTAAAAACTTCTCCGTCTCGGAAATTCCAGACTTTTTTCGCCACAAAATCCAATTATTATTGAACGAATAATGCCAAGACTGAGTGGTTGCCTACAGCAACTACATCGATTAACCACTTTTTTACTTTAAAAAATGGCGCACCCTGGGGGGACATTTAATTCGCACCAACATAATTAAAGAAAATTATGCAACTAAAAACATTTCTAAATTGAAATTAAACTGATTTTTTTAAAAAATACAATTTCTAAATGTCTAAAATGTAAGGCATTGTTGCATTAATAAAAAATCTTTTAATGAATGAAAAAAATAAATACAAAAAAAATCGAAAAAAATATTAATAGAAACATTTATAATATAAAATTTTAAAATTAAACTGTAAATTTCTTTGTTTTTTAATTTATAGGCTAATTAAAAAACGTACATGAACCTGAAATTCTAAAGCTAAGTTAGATAAGTTAAAAAAAAAAAACGATAAAACATTTAGTAAACATTTATATGAAGAATTTATTATAAGTCCAACTTAAAAGTGTGACAGAAACTTCTCAAATTTCGGCTTACTTGTTTATATGTAAAGAGTTAATGTATACGTACAACTTATACAAAATACATCTTCATACTTATATTTAAAAAAAAAATACTACTAGATTATTTTATACTAATTTTATTTCTGTTGCGATTTGAACTTGTACATTGTTGAATTATAAATATTAAAAATGGACATGTTTTAAATAATGCTTGATGGTTAGTTAGAATATTTTCTGAAACAATTAAATTTGAAGAATATTAAAATTCTATAGTGATAATAAATAATTTATTTACAAGTTGTATGTGCGTAAAAGACCCTTATGTCTCCGTTAGGATAAGATACACAACAATAGATACAATCTACTAATTAATGATAAATTTTACTACATCTACAGTACAGAAGTAAATATTCTAAGCATTTGTTTCAGCAAAATATAAATTCTCAATTATCATTGACAACGAACGACACATTTTCTAGCGCCACAAAACTTCCTTTTTTCGATTTTATCAAAAACTACGCATGATAATTCACTATCACGAATATTAGTGGCGGATCTAGCCTGGGGCCGGGGGGTCTAGGCCCTCCTGTTTTCTGAGTGACTAAAATAATTTGGGGTCTGGCTGCCCTCCAGTTTTTACATTCTAGATCCGCCACTGACTATTTTGTTCAGCTCTACGTATGTGATCTATTGACTGATATGTATCTTATTTTTGGAGAAAATTTTAGATAAACAGAAAAAGAGTTACAATTATAATTTTATAGCATATCTCATTAATCACATAATGTTTTGTTAATTTGCTAGTATCATAATGAAAAGCTGGACGAACGTATATTTTAATATCAATTGCACTTCAGTAAATGGTATGGGGGCCACGGTGGCTCAGCGGTAGAGCTATTACCTCTGGTGCATCGTGTCTCTGCTTCGAATTCCGACCATGTAAGTTTGTGATGAACAACATCGTCTCCGTGGGTTTTCTCGGGGTACTCCTGTTGTCTTTTATCAAAACTCAAAAGTTGTCTTTTATCTGACGTGAGCGTTGGATCTCCCCTCTCACTCAGTGACGCAACTACGCTAGTTGTCGCCCGGGGCAACAACTTGCCTTAGCGCCCCCCTGACCAACCGAACCGAAACGCTCCGCGAAATATTTGCCCAATTTTACGTCCTCCCAATCCGGCGCCTGGGGCACAAGATCCTTTTCCCCCCTAGTTACGTCACTACCCTTCCTCTTTAATCCACTTATGCATGATTAATTGATAAAACTTGAGAACATGGCCGCTCAGACCAAGATTAAAATGAATGGTAAGGTTATAATAATATTAGCATTTTAATGTTGTTTTTAGAACAAACAAACGTAGAGCACGGATACAAACACGAAATATTGAGTTTCAAGGTTTTTTTTTTTTATGTACTTCCTTTTCACTTAGCACTCTCATGAAATTGACTTTAGTTGTACAGAGAGAATTTTGGGACTACAAAGAAACCACTTCTTACTACGTCTACTGGACGATATTATTGCACTAGTCGCCAATTTTAATTCAACTAAACTAACAGTAATAAAACAAGTGAATGAAATCATGCAGTGATTATACAGTATATCATAATACAAGGATAGAACTTCTTCGTAAGTCGGAACGTATACTTGTTTTTAACTCTAACTTATGGATATTCTCATGCAAGTGCTTTATGCTACATTATAAGAATAATAATGAAATATTTACTTATGAAATATGGGCAAAATCTCCTGAGTCGTTTCTGAAAAAGGAGAAAGAAAAGAAGCTAATCTCCAAGAGTGAATTACCCCTTGAGACTTTTTTCGTAAAGAATACACAAAATTATCGAGTTATTAAAGAAATATTTATTTAAGAAATATGAACAAAATGGCTTGTCATTTTTGAAAAAGTCATTAAAAAAATCACCCCCAAGAATAACTACTCCTCACACATTTTTTAAGGACTAGTGTGTTATGCAATATTGTCAGGGTATTAATTAAATATGAAGAAAATCGCTAGAATCGTTTTTGAGTAAATCGTGTGAAAAAACTCACACACAAGAATATAGTACCCCTCGCAGGGGCGTAAAAAAGGGCCCCACAGATCCGGCATTGCTTGTGCCCAAGCCATCAGAGGGGCCCCAAATCTAGAAGTGGGACGTAGAGAAGGGGTCCCACTCCACGCTGTCTGCGGGAGGCCCCCCAAGTATTTAGTTACGCCACTGACCCCTCGTAGGTCTTTTCACTTCAAATGAATTGTGCCACATTGTCAAGTTATTAATTAAATATTTATTTATGAAATGTGTTGCCTGAGTCGTTTTTGAGAAAATTGTCCGAAAGAAAATTCACCCCAAGAATATAACTATCTTTTCTCGATTTTTTTGCAGAGAAATTACTGATATCACATACATGATAGGATTGTTTTTGGGTAGATGATTTATTGAAAATCATTTTTGAGAAAAATCTTATTATTTTTTTACCTTAAGTAAATTATCCTTATTTTTAGGGATAAGGAGAAAATTCTAACTCCTTCTCCTCAAGTATCACATAAAAACCTTAAGTTTAAAATTTGGTTGAGATACGTTGAGTGGTATGGCCTCTAGGTGAGTGTACATCAGAACTAACGAACGAACAGAGGGACAGATTTCGAGAAATTTCTTTTTCGGTATCTATTGGCTATGAAATGTATAAATCCGTTGAAATCTCGAATTCGATTTTTTTTTTTTTTTTTACGTCTACCGTACTTTCTTTTCTCCTTTCGTCACACCAAACTAAAAATAGAAATAATACTCTTCAGCATTTCCTCACATATAACGAGTAAAAGGTAATGTTTTTATGCAATTGAAAATCATTTTAATTAATGATATTCGCATCAATATCGTATATTGTATTGTATTATATTTTACGTCACACAATTTTACTTTTCAAGCTAAAGGGAGCGATCTGAAACGCATGCGAATGATGAAGTAAATTTAAAAGAGCAATAGGGTCTCATTACAAGATTCGAAACCGGACAGACAGATGCTACAGTTGCTAGCCTGATGCCTTAGTCCGCTCAAAAATTCCAGCTGACTATAAAGATCATGTGTCGCTACGTGATAATAAGAATATTAATACAAAAGAAAGTTAATGATGTTAATATTATTATCTTAAGAATAGAAGATATCGCTTAAAAAAATTCTTACGAATGTACTTAATCGGATTCAAATACACTTAACGAGAAAAAGTAGGAAATAAACAAGCAATCCAGAATTTGTGCATTTTAGTGGTAAATGTTTCTGGAATCTTACCTTCTTCCTCCTACAAAAAAAGAGGGAAAAAACCTTTCAAAAAATGCCTGGAGCAAGGTCTCTGAAGTGCCAAGTCAACAGCATGTGGAAAAGGTCAATTACATCTTAACAGAGAATCAACATCTTAATTACTTTCGCTGGGGCTGTAGTCCTTCCGTAGCGGAAGCAGGAAGAATTTCTCACAATATCCAACGAAAATAAAGCATTGAAACTCCCATCGATTCGAGGAGTTTCTGCAGGAAACAAAAAGTAAATACAGCATATTCAACATTAGTAGCATATTTGTTATAAGTAATATTACGTCACTGTTAGGAGTATGTGTGTAATTCTACTTAGTATTGTGTCGCCGTTACGGAAAAAGAAACATCGATAGATTCAATCTGTAGGGCCTATAAAAAGAAATCTGTTCCATACGAATAAAAACTACCAATTGGACCCTTATTGGCAATGAAAGGGTTACTTTTTAGTGCCATTAATATTAGTTTTTTCGCTTTTCTGAAATTCTACGCATGGAATTTTACCCTGAAACATAATTTTGTTCAACTTCATCTCATCTAGTGATTGATATAGATAAAACTGATAAAACCAGAAAAGTGTGCGCAATTTCATTGCATCCGTTCTGTCTTCTTACTAATGTTGTAATATAGAGCTGGATGAGTGTATGTTTCGGTACAAGTTTCTTATCAAAAGATGGTATGATTCACGTAGAGCATCAGTTTTTAGGTTATACAAGAAAAGTCCCTCGATTTTCTCACACACTACACATGAGATTTCCTACTCACTCATTTCGTTCTGTTTATCTTAATGAGTTGGTATATAGGTATATTTCTCATCTGTTGACATTATTTTCTGTTAAGCACTAATAATATTCTAGAAATAAGTAGGCACTATAGATTTATAGTGTATTTGTATTTTAATTGTTCAGGGTTCCTGATTTATACGTTGCACATGTATATAACACATAAAAGCTCCGGCATCTTTTATTTAAAATCTTAAAATTAGAGCTCTTGTATGGAAGCTCTTGTAACTCTTAAAATTAGAGCTCTTGTATGGAAGCTCTTGTAAATCTTAATATTAAAGCTCTTGTACGGAAGCTCTTGTAAATCTTAAAATTAAAGCTCTTGTATGGAAGCTCTTGTAAATCTTAAAATTAAAGCTCTTGTATGGAAGCTCTTATAAATCTTAAAACTAAAGCTGTATTATCGTTACTATTAGCAGCAAAAATAGCAGCTTTAGACTTGAATCAGTAACTACGAGAGTAACAGTGGCCGATTCTCAGAGGAATTTTGGGGGCACGGTGGCTCAGTGGTAGAGCGCTTACTTCTAGTACGCGGGGACAAAGATTCGATCCCTGGACAAGTAAAGTTTTGGTGGACGACGTTATGTCCATGAGTTTTGTCGGGGTACTCCTGTTTCTTACCACATTCTCATTCCACCAATTCTTCCATCATTCACGTGCCTTAATCATCCGTCTCCCTTAGCCTAACGGGCATAATCGTGGGACGTAAAACTGAAAGAAAGATTTCAAAGAGGAATTTTGACAAGGGACATAATTAGGGGCATATACTCACAATTTATATTGTTATTATAGCCAGTATATCGAGATGCAGGTGAAGACGAGTTTACACTAAAAAGGATTGAGAGTAAAATGAGGGAAAAACTTTTCGAAGCCTATCTTTACTCTACCATCAACTACTATCAACTACCATCTCAACAGTCGACAAAGCGAAGTCAGGAAAGAAGTAAAGAACTGTCAGTCAAACTGACCGACCGGAGCCAAGAACTCTAAGCGCTCAATCACACTCCTAGTTAGATAAATAATCCGTGCTATTTGTTAAACGTAAAAGAATATTTCCTTTGATTAAAATAAAGTTATGCACTATACCTAAAAAGTAAAAGTAATTGCAAAACACAACACCATTATTTATTTAGAAAAAGGAAAAGTAAAAAAGAAGTATTTAAGAATAACTGCTCTCTGGGACGGATTTCAATCAGAATAAGATTATGCACATTCATGTCCAAAATTATTGAGGCATGTCTATAAATATGTTGCTGTAGAAATATAATTTGATAACGAATTCGCCCGGGGTTTCTTATAATGTTAGTATGTGTATAATCGACAAAGACATGCATGTGGCAAATTTCATGTCAAAAGAGTAGTAAATAAGAACAATAAAACGAAAATAAAACTTTCTTGTTCATTTAGCAACATTTTGTACTACTCATTCTAATTTTCGTATTTATAATTCTTTTTCCTATGAAATTTACCACAAATATATACAGTATTTCTCGATTATACACATAGTACCAGTATTAAAAGTACAAATTATATTCTTACAAGAAGACAATTATAGATATGCGACAATCATTTGCACATGAGTGTACTTCAGAATTTTTTCTCAACAAAATTCCTGGCTAATATATTAAATTTGATAATAGAATATGGAGATACAATTTTACACGAAAAATCCTTGAGAAAGACAGCTCAAACCATCTATCCACATAGAATATGCTTATTTCTCATACCACAAATGAATGACTGAATTTTGCAGTTTATTTTCATAAACTTTAAGATATTTTTTATGCATAGTGCTTTCTCGTGCAATCACTAAGAAACTAACTTACTCATAAAACATTAATTAATGCAATTATTTGAATAATCGAGGGGAAGTTTGTAGATGAAAAATGGCATACTTCAAAGTATTTTTGGATCAAAAGATTCAATATATTTCAATCAAAAAATTTCTTCTAGGGCTTATATCTGTAGAACTACATATAGTGTAGCCAAACCCAAACTATCACTTAACTCAGTATGATGTACTTATTTCGAAGAAAATACGAAAACTCGATTTAGGGGTCGTTCAAAAATTTTGTCCCCTGTTTGAAAAACTAATTATTGTTCAAGATCGCAATCTTTTGATGCATTTTTCGATCATTCTTAAAATTCTTGGTCAAACTCACAATCTTTTGATCTATTTTTTAAAAATCATTCCTAAAATTCTTGTTAAGAATTTTTGTCGAGAAAATTTCCTTATAGTCCCTGGCTAGAGTTATAGTATAGTCAAGTAAAGTTTCAGTTCTTGTTTGGTGTACGTAAAAAGTGCAATAAAAATTAATATAAGACATTGAAAATTATTACACCAACTGTGGTTCAAGAAGATAAGATCATTACTATCGGTGTCCAAACAAACTGGGAATGCCTTTTTCCAGTTCAAGTCTCTAAGTCTATGAGTCATGGATCTACATACAATGTATTACATCACTGGTTAAAATATTTAAAAGTGAAATATTTTCACTTTCACTTTGCTCTTTACTAGTTACTATGATAAAAAATATTTCTGTAAAAAAAGAAAACTTTTTAAAGATTAATTTGTTTCTTAGTTGATTTTCTTCTTGAATTTTATCGTGATATCTTCTAATAAGTTTAACATCCCACGTATATGGACCAAAACTAAGGTAGATGGTAATGATGATATGGATGATAATTAAATTAAGTAATTATTCACATTCTTTATATTATTAGCTAATATTATTATTAACAATTATGAATTGAATTTCAAACGAGCACCAAATAGAAAATAATTTAACGAATTTAATGAACTCTACAAAGGTTCATAATAATCACTTAATTCGTTTAATAACATTTTTTAAAAATAAACTTCGTAACATTAATATCTGGACTTGTTTTCAAAAAGTGGATGGAAAGTTACGAGACCCTATTTAGTGAATAAAACATTCGCCGTAAACGTTATGTTTTCTGAGATTTAGAAATTAAAATAAATAAATAAGTCCAAAGGATCAATATTTGGAACAATACTGAATCATCATTTTTTTTTTTGTTAAATACAGTTGGACCTCGATAACTCGAAATTTTTTCACATTACCTTGAACTCTCATAACACTCAGTGTTAAATTAACCTCTGTAAGTCGAATGTTTAAAATTTACAACTTCAATAAGTCAAATTTTAAGGGTTTCATAATCATATCTAAAAGCATCGGTAACTCGAAATTTCGTATCTGCAAATCTCTACAAGTCGAAGTTTAGCTCTATACCTTCGAATTTCTCTTGATCTGACTTCGATAACACGAAGCTATAGCTATATGCTTTTACGTTATCATCATTATTGCTAGTCCTGCCAACTGTAATTATGTTTTATTCATGTCTAGACATGAAAGCTCCTATCCTAAACAATAATGTATAGTATTTTATTTTTGCTAGTCTCTTATTTAATTTAAGGAACTTCCACAACTTCGAGTTCTAGATGTGAACGAATAAAACTTCAAGTTACGGAGGTTATATAGTCATTTTTAATGAAGAACGTGGAACTTCGGCATCTCAAATTTTTCTTCTGTTCACCTTGGTATCTCAAACTTCGATTACTCGAAAACCTTGATAACTCGAATTGTCTATTCCCCTCCGTTTCGAGTTATAGAGGTTTCACTGTACTTATCGTATGCAGTTTTAAATGAATCATATGATCTAAATAACACTATCCTCACCAGAAATCGAACCCTCTTATTCTAGTCGAATGCAAGAAGACGTATTTTTCGTGCTACGTTAATTACCTTAAGACAAACAGCGTATATTAACAATGCTAGTTTATGTATATTGATTCCTTTGATATTGTTTGTCCATTTCATTTTACCCATTTCAAAGTACTTGTATAACTATCACAAATTCTCTTTGAAACAGACTGGGATAGCTTTGAGTGTACAATTTACCATATCTAATTTATTGTCTACAACCAACTGTCTGAAGTAAAGTAGTAAATACCGTATGAGTACAACTTCCGTTAATTCTCAGAAGACCCTATTCTCTTCTTATCCTTTCTGTTCCATTCGATATTTCCTTATTTCATTTTTAATAGCTTGATACTGTTCGTCCCTTTTGATTTCTGTGTTTTGCCCAACTTTTCCTGATCTGTGGAAAAAGTATTCAAGATCGAATGTCTCCAAAGTTTAATCTGTTATTTATTTGGAGTTTAATATTCGTTTTAAATACTAGTGCTACCTACGAGACGATAAATTTAGTCTCGTCTCGAAAACAAGATTCGAAACTAGAAATA
Organism: Thermobia domestica; assembly: GCF_964235325.1. Taxonomy (NCBI): domain Eukaryota; kingdom Metazoa; phylum Arthropoda; class Insecta; order Zygentoma; family Lepismatidae; genus Thermobia; species Thermobia domestica. The sequence goes on from NC_137466.1 coordinate 33,266,624, forward strand.
CATTTTCAAATTTGAGACGAGACAAAACGAGAAATATTTCAAGTCCTGTGAGCAACACTAAGGTCTCGAACACTATTTTAGTATGATTCATAATGTAAAAGCTATAAATTGATAGCGTTTATTCTACGAACATAATGAAGAGCATTTATCAACGTTTAAAGATACGCAAATCATTCCACAATGTACTGCAATAATAGATATAGTTTAAATGTACTGCAATAATAGATATAGTTTAAATGTACTGCAATGATAGATGTAGTTTAAATGTTGTAATATCACATCCTTCTTGGATCTCTCGTAGCGCAGAAGAATTCTGATAACTTTTAGATGAAATTAAAATAAAAATATGTTTTTGATCTTGAATTATTTGATTTTTAATATAAGAAATGGAGCTTCATTGACAGTTATCGTTAACTATGGCGATCGTAACGACTCGTGAGGCCTGGGAATTAAACCAATCATAGAAATATCTTACTTCAAGTGTGATATTTCGGTACGATTCGTGGAGCTATCTTCTGGACGCATGGTTGAGGAAACATCAAAGATTAGATCTGCACCAATAATGTTGCCAAATTTTCAGGGCATGGTGAACGAGGGACACTTAAAGTTCCATTACATGAATGTTAAAAAAATAAACTAAAATGTAACACTAATAACATTGAAAATATAAAACAATTGCAACAAAAATAAACCAAACGAAATTTAGGGGCAATCTGACAACAGCGTATCCTCAGGAGATGTTCATGAAGTGCGCAAGAGGGGCAAAATTTCACGGATGGGAGTTGATTAGAACACACCCTCACGTTCTTTTGGATGGTGAAATTGATATATTTACGTCAAGCTTTACGACTCGTTGCGCTCACTATAACACATTTTCATATTTATCCCTGTTATCATTATAGAAAGGTGGAGCAGAAGCTGCTCCTTCTTCCTGCCTCTCTTCCTGTTTCTCAAAGTGTTAGATAACTTTATTAACATTGTTGGACTATGTATAGTACAGTTCAAAACATAACGTCCTTAGTACCAGGAGATATCTAATATTAACCAGGCAACAGTTCCTTAGTAATCTCCTTACGCACTAGAACACAAAGAGCGGCTCTTAAGTGTAGACTACTCGATATATTACAAATTTCTTACCACTGAGACGGTAGTTAATTGCAGGCCAATATAAAACGAGAACTTCATGTTTTGAAATGAACTATACATGTATAATTCCATTTATTATTTTCAGTTTTTGCCTGAAAATGAAATGAAATCTTTAAGTTTTACGTCCCATGATTATGCCGGCTTGGCTAAAGGAGACGGTGATGGTGAAAAATGAATGAAATAATGGAATGAAGATAGTGGGAGGAAACGGGAGAACACCGAGAACACCCACGCACACGGTGTTTGTCCAACACAAAGCTCACTTGGCCGAGCTGGGATCGAACGAAAGACCCTATGTACCAGAGATGAAAGTTTTCAGTATTCAGTATTCAAAACTTTTTTAGTAATTCATAACAATTAACATAATTATTCTATTAACTGTCAAATGCTATGGGTGTATAATTATATGCTTTCTCTATTGGTTTGCTCTGTTTTAGGATAAGATTGGATTAGATTAAAGTGTAATATTCCTTTCAATACCCAGGGAATATGAGATATTTATCTACAGTTTAACGTGGGATCCGAACCACATGAGTCTCACGGGGAATCGGACCCTAAAATTCCGCGCCAAAGAAGTGTACATTAACCGTATAGCCATGAGGAAGCTTTTTAGGAAGCACTTATATATATATATATATATATATATATATATATATATATATATATATATATATATATATATATATATATATATATATATACAGTGTGCGGCACGTAAAACCGGCCCGTAAAGTGAACACATAAAATGAAATGTAATGTATTGAATATGACTACTCACCTTCACAGCAGGTGCTGAAAGTGCCCTCCGCCCACTTCAACACACATGTGAGCACGATTGAGGAGATTCATATATACCCTTGTCAGTTCTTGTGTTGTAATGCTATTGGTGACATCCTGGATCCTGGTCTTGAGTTCTTCAATTGTGTGTGGATTTGTTTCGTATACTCTTCCCTTTAACAGTCTCCATAAGTAAAAGTCACACGTGGACAAGTCTGGTGACCGAGGAGGCCACAAGCCTTTGCTGATTGTCCTCTCTGGTGTAAACATCTCATGCACAAGGGACAATGATGCAGCTGATGTGTGGCATGTTGCACCGTCCTGCTGAAAGTAACATAACTGACGCTCCTCTTCGGTCAAGTGTGTATAAAACTCCTCCAGGATTTCCATATACACGTCACTGTTCACTGTCGTCTCAAAGAATATGGGCCCAATAACGCGTGTGGCGGAAATGGCACACCAAACACCAATACCGGTTGTTTTGGGAATTTACGTACCCAGACAGGTGGAACCACGCCTCGTCACTCATGATGAGCATTAGTGGATCCAAGAAACCAGTGGCAACATTGCTCAACAGCCATGAACAGAAATGCACCCTCTTCTGCAGGTCAAGTTCCTTCAGTTCTTGCACAACACTTATCCGGTACGGTTTTAACTTCAGTCCCCTAAAACACGTCTGCAACTTCTCTCACTCGCATGAACCTGTTGACTCAATCTCTTGGTTGACTTTCGAGGACTTCTTGTCATTATCTCCTCCACCTGCATCTTTAATTCAGGTGTGCAGACAGATGGTCGTCTGTTCCTGGGAGCATTTTGAACCGATCCTGTACGCCGCCATTTTTCAATCAATTCCTGAATGGTGCTTTTTGATGGAACAGAACGTCCTGGAAATTTCGCCCGAAACAAATTCTTTGTTTTCACAAAAGATCCAGTGAGAATGAACCCTTCAACAATGGCAACACGCTCGGGTATCGAATACGGCATTATCACACACTGACACTCACCCGGCTTAACACAACGAGGCGTTTTTCTCAACTGGTTTCGACAAGTTTCACTGGCTGCGGCTGCACGTGACTGCTGCAGGTCACGTAAGTCGACCCGACCTCGACACGCCATCTCTTGATAGGAAGGTAGATTATTTAAGTGTTGCCAAAAACACAATATACCAGAATATGACGACGGGCAGATTTTACGTGCCGCACCCTGTATATATATATATATATATATATATATATATATATATATATATATATATATATATATATATATATATATATATATATATATATATAGTGTGTGTGTGTGTGTGTACTTGGAGATAAGTTTCTGAAACTATGGAATTACGTCCCATCTCGATGCTGTGTTATTTTTATTTTTATTTGGTACATAGTTTTTTTCTTATATTGACAGGTTGAATTCAAGTTTTTGATAATTTAAATTTATGCATAGCGTGAAGTCAGCTATCGATGAAACCGGTTGTTATTCGTAGCAACAAATGTTGCTGTTATAAAACTACTAATTGATTGAATATTATTAAAACATTAAAAACAAGCACATACTTTGAATCAGGATGCAAATTGGCAGGGGGCGATCCACTGGCGTACAAAGATGTGAGAGTATGCGCTCGTGGTCTATAAAATATGGAATAAGCGCATAACATCCAATGGTGCGTTGCCACATTTTAATTTTTGACAAATACGGAGAAGAAGCCAATATCAAGTTTTATTATTATTATTATTATTATTATTATTATTATTATTATTATTATTATTATTATTATTATTATTATTATTATTATTATTATTATTATTATTATTAAAGTATTCTGCCTTTTGGCAGAACCTCGGAACCTCGAACTTTTAATTTTAAATTTGGGCCTGGAAATGTTTCTCCCATGTTTCTCGATCTTCAGCTTCCTCTTTTAACTCCCAATATTTCTTCTATTTTTCAAATCATCGATCAGCTGTGTTCTTCTTTTTACTATTCCTCGCTTTCCTTCTATGGAGGTGTGAAGAAGACAATTTCTTCGCAAGATGTGTCCAATCCAATTGGCCATCCTACGAAGGATGCTGGCTAGAAGTGTTCTCTTCTCTCCCACCTGTTTTAAAACATCTTCGTTTGTTACTGTCTATTTTATCTTCTCCATTTTGTTCCAACACCACATTTCGAAGCTATCTAAATATTTCTTCTCTAACTTCCGTATACTGTTAAAAATAGTTTCTTAAATCGTGAATATATTTTCTTAGAAACAAGAGTTTGAAATTCTCATTAATGAGAAATGAAGAAAAATAAATGAGTTGTATAAAGCGAAACGAGAAAATATACTGTTACTTTTCTTATGAACGAGAATTGCGAAATGTGATTTCTAAGAAAATATGTCTTGGTGCACAGATAAGAAACGGTTTCTCAAGGTTATGAAATTATTTTTAACAGTGCAATGTCTAAGTCTCTGAACCATGGAGTCCAATGCTATGTGTATAGCACTTGAGCAAATTCTTCCTAAGTCCAATATTGGCCCTGCTAGTTAAGAGAGATCTTTTCTTATTGAATGCTTCTTTGGCTATGCCAATTCTTGACGTCATCTCTTTGGTTCATTTCCATCCCATATAATTTCCCAGTGTCATCGGTTCTAATTATAATAACCGTGTTATCTGTATATCTGATCTTGTTAATGATCTGCCCTCCAATTCTTGAAATCTCCAATTCCCATTAATACTTCCTTCATTAAACATTCACTGTAAATGTTAAGTACTAGTATAAGAGACATTTTTGTTTGAAATTAAATTGTTAACGCTGACAGATAACCAATAATTTTAACGATTCGTAGAAAACAATAAATAACTTTCTCCGATGAATTGAAGATATCCATGGACCTCTAGGCAAATTCCTTCCATGAGGGGATAATTCTGTATCCCCTCATTCTAATGACATGCATTTGAATCTTAAGTACTTATTAGTTTCATCCTCATTTTTTAAAAGAAGTTTAGAAATGAAAGATTATGATTATTTATTTATGAAATTTTTTAGAGGACACAAAATACTTCTTGGTAAATTAACCAATGTGTTTGAGATGGTTTTCGTTCTTGCTTAGCTCATCATCTAAGGCAATGACATCTGAATTGAAGACTTATTCGTTTAGAGTGATGAATGTATCGACAACAAAAAAATCATTCCATTAAATATAAATTTCTAAGTACTAAATGATACGCAGAGAAATTTTAGGATTAATTTTTACTATTACACTAAAATGAGAAATGTAAGCACCACAATATAACTGCTACTAAAGTATATATTTTGTCAGTGAGAAGATACTTGGGTGTATGTACCAGATTTCTACAAATTTAAAATATGAGTATTTAATTACACTTACGCACAGTTCTTGCTATTTAATTTGAAAATGGTTAGTGTGAGTACTAATAGACCACATAACTGTTGCCCTTTTTCTAAGGATTTGCTAACAATATGAAAGTAAAGATACAAAAAGCAATATGTTAACCTATCTTCAGATTTCTTTTCTTTTCCAGTGAGAAATTGACAGAACTTGTGTTCAGCGAGCACAATGCACTGAACATCCGTTGCAGATTATCCTAGTCTTGCTTTCATTGTGTTCTTTTCAACTACATAATAGGAATTTTCATCTTCTATATGCAATATTTATTCTATTTGCTTCGTACAGGTACAACGAAAAACTAAGCATACGATATACGGAATGCAATACTTGGTCTTAATAGAAATTTGAGTCTTACGTTCCACGGTTATGCCGGTTGGGCTAAAGGAGACGGTGATAATGAGACATGAATGAAATGGTAGAATGAAGAAAGTGGGAGGAAACGGGAGAACCCCGAGAAAACCCACGCACACGGTGTTTGTCCACCACAAAGTTCACTTGGCAGGAGCAGGGTTTGAACCCGGGATTCCAAACACCAGAGGTGAACGCTCTACCACTGAGCCACCGCGGCCCCCGGTCTTAATAGAAGTTTATAGAGCTTTTGTAATGAAAAAACAGTTAATAATGCCAAAAAAACTATTTTAGTACAATGTGGTAACACCGCAGTTCAGCGCCCACCTAGCGTCGTGAGGCGAACTGGGGAGTCATGTGAATTAAATAAGTGACAGCCACTAGGTCTGGAAGGCTCCTAGAGACAGGGCGATGCAACGCGTTGATCACGTGTCCGTCGATAGGCTTTGCGTAGTTCATTCAATCACTAACAAATGGCAGTAGAGCGGCTCAGGCTCACAAAAGGGTTGTTACGCCAAGTGGCTTCATGATAGATCGATCATTTCCGGTTTTAATAGAGATTAGAATGCTTTTTATCACTATCTCTTAACGATTTTAGTCTATTGGGATCAATATTGAACCCGGAAGTGGTACAAGATCCACTTACATCTTTAGTAGAGAAATAAGGCCGGAGAAGAAACCTATTCTCACAACGCTGAATCCATACTAAAAAGAAACAGGTTCTCGCTATCTATCACCGGTTTTTTTTTTTTTTTCAGTGATCTTCGTTGAAGCTAGAAATAGTAAATTTGTACGACTTTCGGTTTGAATATAGGGACAGGTGTTAAGATAATACGTACGAGTATTATTGGGATCCTGAATTCATACGAAAAATCCATTTCTCTCTATTTCGTATCGGTTATTCTCTCTGGAGATCAACATTGAAAACGGTAGTAATAGTAGATTTCTGTCATTTTTGATTTTGTTACAATCATAAGAGTAAATATGAAACGTGTTTCTGAGACACTGAAACCATTTCAGAAAATCGAGTCTTGTCATCTATTATCGTTTATAGGCATACTCTATGGCGATCTACGTTGAAACTGGAAACGATTGATTTCTACTACTTTTAGTTTAAATAAAGGATTAGGGAAGAAGATGATTTTTTTTCTTGGAACGTTGAATCCACTCGCTATTTCTGACTGTTTTCGCTCTGGTAGATAATCCGGCAGCTAGGAAAGTCCTGTTGGGAGTTTGAGAGCCAGAAGGTTTGGTTGTTTTACCGAGTTCTACTATCTTTAGTGTTTAAAAAAAAATTGGTCACATGTTCTGAATCGTGGTCATTATTGCGCAATGGCCGCCATCTTGAATATTCCTTTCGTATTCACTACATTTTTCTTAAATACATCTAGCTCAAGCTGTAATTGTCGCAAAGTTATCAGTTATACCTCGTTCGATTTGCAATAGTATAGGCTTTTAGGTGACGTTATTTACTTGTCAGTAATGCACACAAGAGGGAAGTAAATGAGGGAAATTTTGAAAATTTCCCTAAAATTTTTCCCTTTTACCGATTTTTTGCTATTCTTATATGGCAACGCTGGGTTCTAGGCGAGAAAGAAAAATTACATACATTTCCTGTAATGTGATAAATATATGCTGAAAGTTTTGTCTTGATTGGTTCACTAGCAGAGGAGTAATAAAATATTTTGTATTTTATGATTTTGGTCGCTCTAACAATCTTTCGATTTAATGAAAGTACTTTTGTCACATAGAAAGACCTCCAGCTGAGACTGTAATTGCCGCAGAGATACAAATAATATCAAGATCTACTTTTAATGATATAGGCCTTTAGGTGGCTTCCCAGAAGTGCGTATGGGAAGGATCAAAAAATGTGGAAAATACGATTAAAAATTTCTATTTTTCTCTGTAGCACAGTAAATACAAGAGGAAATTTCTTGGTGCGTAGGTTGGCAGCACTGTTCGAGTCTTGACTATGACCAAAAGTCGAGGTTAATGTCTAAGCCGTCAATAAAGCGAAGATTAATGATTTAAAGGTAAGTGATTTCAGATTTTCTTCCTTATAAAGTACTGGTTGTTACTCTTAATCTATAGAATAAGTCACGGCCAAAGCAATGGAAAAAGTTCCTTCACGAATTAGTACCCTCATTCTGTAAATCATCAAGTACTCAAAGTAGACGCGATACCTTATTTCAGATAAACTATTTCTTAATACACAATGGCTTAAAAAAACACCGTTACATGTCGCTAATGCTCAAGCAATACACCATTTAAGTAGATCCAAAACTCTCATCACCATGTTGAACCGTCAAGGGCTATGCTGCAGTTATGATGATCTACTACGTTAAGATCAAATGCTAGCAAACAGGACTATTATTAGGGCTAAAGGACACCATGTTCCCATACCTCCATCAATAAAACCCAACATTCCTGTTCGAGGTGTTATGGACAATTTTGACAGAGAAGAAGCTACATTTTCAGGAATGCATGGAACACACGACACAGTACTTGTCTTGTTTCAAGACCATCATCTGAGTGATAAACTTAACGTCTCGTTAGAAGAACCTGATAGTCCAGAGAGATACCTGGGAACGTTTGGCATTGATATCACTTCACGGACTCTCACTAAAGATATACATGCCCAAAAGCTATTGTACTACACAAAGCCAAAAACAAGGTGCAGTATCCTCAGTACTTTCGTTCCTCGCAGTGACCTAATTACAGCAAATGAAATAAAACAGCCAGGCAGGTGGTTTCTTTTAAGTTTCTCATATGGTTTCTTTCAAGATTTCTTAAAAAATCCAAAGTACCTCAATTAGATTTCCCTCAGGAAGTTAAGATTCCCTCTAGAAACTCTTTTATGAGTGCTCTGTCTGAACATCCATCTCACAGGATCATTACGGGATATACTCCAACACTACCCTATCCTGCAACTCGGTATGACTCTATTTATACAACAATGTGTAATTTCCAAGATATCTTGCACCAGTTAAATGTCGAAGAGAGTTCACTGTGGTGTGACGAAGGCGTATATCATATAGCTAAAGAAATTCAGCTTCTTCAACCCGAAAAGTTTTCAAACATATTTCTTAGCCTCGGAGGATTTCATCTTCAGAAAGTCGTGCTTGCATGTATTGGTCTATACCTCAAGAGCAGTGGAGCTTTGGAAATTCTTGTTCAGACTGAAACCATGGGTCCACACACTGCTAAAAGCGCTTTAAAAGGAAACCACTATAGCAGGGGAGTTAGAGCAATAGGAATGCTTTGTGAAATAATGGAAACACTGGAGTGGAAGGCGTTCATGGAACAGGTTAACACAACTAAATACTCCGAATTGTTCTCAATAGTAAAACGCATACATTTATCAGTGTATGAAGAACAAAGTTTAACTAAAGAAACTAAATGTGCTATCGAAAACCTAAGTGATATCAGAATGGACTTTGAGAAATTTAGAGAAAGTGGAGCACAAAAAAGTGAAATGTTTGCTTATTGGGAACAGTTTGTCTCCACACTTGCTCCTCTTCTCAGAGACAATTCGAGCAGACAGAGAAAATAACTGGGACTTGCATGTGTGCAGCCAAGAGAGTGTTTGCCACTCTTCTTCTCATTTGACAGAACAAATTATGCATGATGGTGTACTCTATATTACCACGATTGGTTAAAACTAGAACAAGAACATCCTCTGATCTATAATGAGTTTAAGAACGGTCATTCCACAGTTCAACATCGTAACAATAGATTTAGCAGCGTTGCATTGGATCAAGCACTAGAGCAACACTACAATAAGCCAGCTAAGGGATCTGGAGGTATAACCGGAGTAACCAGACGAAAAGAAGCCGTGACAAAACACGATCTTATCAAACATTAGAAAGAAAATATAACATACTTTTTGAGGCGGTTTTGTGGCCTTAATGAAGACGATTAATATGCTCTTCATCATGAGTTTTCGAAGTCTTTAACAATTCAAGAGCAGCAAAATATTTTAGATTTGATAACTCTTGTGCTTAAGAAAGGAAATCCCTTTTCGAAAGTTGATAGTTGTGGAATTTCTAACATTATAAGTGGAACAAAAATTGGTCAAGCAATAGCTAAGTACTTACTCTCTATACAAGGAAAAGGAGATACTAGCTACAAAAACTTCGTTCAAGAAAGGTTTATTGACAAATCCAAAGGTATTCTAGATCCCATACATAAACAATTTCCAAAGATAAAGAAACACATATCTGCAACCGAGACGGCACTCCAAGAAACAAATAATGCTATTCGGTTCATAGAAGTAGCATGTTCAAGAAATTTCGATATTGAGACAGTACTAAAATACGAGCTTACATCTACATCGTATTATCTAACAGATGATGAGTTCTTAAAGAAAACAGATAAAGCACAACTCAGCAAAGAACTTGAAAAACACTTTTTAAATAAGAATTATGTAGTTAGTCATCTACCAACGCAGGAAACGAGAGCAGCAATGGTGACTGACTTTATGGTGTACGCTCGAAAAGTCTATGTCAAACGACTTATGTGTAACACGTTTGGAGACTACTTTGACTATTTGTGGAAAATATTTTTAAAACTCTCCGAAGGTTGTTTGCGCACTGACATAGTGTTTGACTTGTATCAAGATAAAAGTATCAAAAACTGGGAGCGACTGAGGCGACAAAAAAATGTTGATCCTATTGATGTGATTCCTAGTAACCCAAATGCAGCCCTTCCTGTCAACATGGATACTTTTTTGGGCTTCAAGCCAGAACAAAGCTCGTTTGCAAGAACTATTCATCGAGTGGATTGTCGATCAAGGAAATTCTATAAAATCTTTGCATTTGGGAGGAGGTCACAAACATAACCCAAAGCTATGCCTGAAATTAACCGAAGAATCTGTTAGTTTGGTACCAGATCTTTACTGTGAATGTGAGGAAGCTGATAATAGAATCATGAAACACATCCAACACATGGTCGAAACTGATTCCATTGAAAGAGTTATGATTGCCTCAGTAGATACAGATGTTATGATTTCGGCACTATATCATTTCAAAAAGAGTTATAAAAAATGTGGCCTGAAAGAACTGTGGGTTGTCAAAGACACACGACCATCTATGAGGTACATACCACTTCACAAAATGACGGAGAACATGGACGACACACTTTTATATGTTCTTCCTGCTGTTCACAGTTTAACTGGTTGCGATACCACAAGTAAGGTTGGGAGAAAACTTATGGCACTTAAAACAGCAATGACATCAGGAACCCTGTTGAACAATTTTGGGGTTGCTCCCTTGAATGAAGGAATGATACAAAATGCCGAGCTTTTTATCGCAAAAGTACTTGGTTCACCAAAAACAAACTGTGGTATGGTACGATTTGAACAATACCACAAAGCAAAAGCTATCAACTTTTCTCAACTATGTCCACCATCATCAACGATAGTCTTTCATATACAGCGTGCATATCTTCAGTGCTACATATGGATGACTGTGCTGGATGAAGCCCAACCACTGAATCCATTAGAGTATGGTTACATAGAAGGAGCAGGATATCTTAAGCCAATAATAACGACTGGATATTTCAGACCTCCTGAATTTGTCTCTCCTTGTATGTGCAAGACATGCGCAAAAGTTAATGTTTGTCCTTGCAGAGTGAAACAAATGCCGTGTTGTCCATTCTATAAATGTAAAGTGAAGAATATGTGTGTAAATGTGGGATGAAAGTGTCAGTTTATCAGACATTTGTGGACTATTTCTTAATTACGAAACATGAAATGTTATGATTTTTAAAAAATCTATGTCTTCACTTGTGAATTAAATATTGGGTATTAATGTTTAGTGAATTTCTAGTAGTTCCACTTCTATCTTTTAGTGTTTCCACATCATTAAAGGAAAATATTTCGTGTGAATTTTATATTTATTTCCCTTATAATTCCTTGTCATAAGTTATAATGGCATATATGTAAGATTAATCCGCACCATTTATTACTCTAATCAAACAAATTATAAAACGAAATATTATTTGTACCTCTGCGGCAATTACAGTCTGAGCTGGAGGTCTTTCTATGTGACAAAAGTACTTTCATTAAATCGAAAGATTGTTAGAGCGACCAAAATCATAAAATACAAAATATTTTATTACTCCTCTGCTAGTGAACCAATCAAGACAAAACTTTCAGCATATATTTATCACATTACAGGAAATGTATGTAATTTTTCTTTCTCGCCTAGAACCCAGCGTTGCCATATAAGAATAGCAAAAAATCGGTAAAAGGGAAAATTTTTAGGGAAATTTTCAAAATTTCCCTCATTTACTTCCCTCTTGTGTGTATTACTGACAAGTAAATAATGTCACCTAAAAGCCTATACTATTGCAAATCGAACGAGGTATAACTGATAACTTTGCGACAATTACAGCTTGAGCTAGATGTATTTAAGAAAAATGTAGTGAATACGAAAGGAATATTCAAGATGGCGGCCATTGCGCAATAATGACCACGATTCAGAACATGTGACCAATTTTTTTTAAAACACTAAAGATAGTAGAACTCGGTAAAATAAACAAACCTTCTGGCTCTCAAACTCCCAACAGGACTCTCCTAGCTGCTAGACTAAGAGTAAAGGTGTCCCACAAAGAACGCAACTTTTGAAATACCCGCCATATCTGTTATAGTAAGATGGCAGCACTGAACGTTACACGATTTTCATCTGTTGTCTTTGTGGCTAGTGGTCACGGAGTGCCGAATAGCACATGACCGTCATTTGTTCTCTGTACGAGTAGGAATGGATCACTTTACGAGGGAACAGCGTGTTGGCATAGTAAAAAGTTATTGAAAATGTGGTGAATGTTGTACAGAGATTGTTCGCAAACTCCGTGAAATGGTTGGTCAACGTAATGCACTGAATAAGTCGATTAATGAGACAAGAGATGAAAATCGTATAACGCTCAGTGCTGCCAACTTACTACAACGGAAATGGTGGCCATTTCAAAGGTTCCGTTTTTTATGGCACACCCTTTAGATACCTGTCAACAGATGGACGGATGGATGAGAATGTAGGCGTTTAGCCCCGTTCAGCAGCAAGGCTGTATGAGACGTGGATCTCCATGTTAACGCGAGATCCAAACTCCATGAGCAATTACCGGGAACCGAACCTGGTCTCCTGTCTCGAAGACGCGTATACTGACCATATAGCTACGAGGAAACTCTTTCCCATACTTATGCATAGCAAGAACAATACAATATTTTTGTCTTTGAATGCTGAACGAATTACTGGGTTTTATGTTAAAATCTTATAATGTTGGCGATCCTGCTTTGCTGATTTTATTTCTCCCTAGCGTTTTGGAAGCAGCGAACTATACACCTTCTTGCAGACGGAAAGATTCAGAAATTCATTCGTTCCTGACACTATTACAACTGAATGTTGTTGAGAAACGAAAAATACTGTAGCATCTCGAGCCAGGTTCTTTTCCTTTCGGCTGGAAACAGCAAAAATACCGTGGAAGGTGAGAGGGAGGAATAAAGGAAGATTTGTAACAATTTGGCATCCTGAGGCGACGACTGAACAAGAAAAGGGAAAGAACTTGGCTGAATGCTGAATTTGGTGGTCGTCTTGCTGACGCGGCGACACTTTGAAAAGTGCAAACTGTGGGGTGGACACTGTTTTAGAGTCACATTAACTGCTCGCATTAAAACAGCATCCACCCTCGTAATCCACCACCAATTTTCTTTCTCTCTTTTTCTGTGTTTGAAGACCGACACACACACACAAACACATAAAGTTACGGTAACCGTGCCAGAAATCCTACACCCTGTTATTCCCCTTCTTATTTTTTTTTCTAGACAGCCGTAGGCAATACAGAAAAGATGGATGTTTGGAGCAATATAGAAATGAGAAAACATCCACTATTTTGCTCGCACACTGCTGGGCCAATTTCAGTAAATTGAGGAAGATCTGTCCTCTATGGTACTGTTTCTCAAACTTTTTCGAAGTAAAGACCACTTTATAGTTGTAATACTATTTACGGACTATCCTTCTCTTCTCCCATTCGAAAGTAAATTTATTATTATAAAATGTTTTGAGCAGATATAAAGTGAACTATAGGGTATTTTAAAAATAGTATAATTAAAACCCCTTTATCTTATATTCGTACTAGCAGAATACCCGTTCTTCGCACGAGGTGAATACGTATCATTTTCGACACAAAAGAGGTGAATTTGGATTTAAACAGCATCGGAAGCGTTACCGTTCATCTCAGCGACCCCGAAGACCTATAACTCTGTAGGGTGTGCACCAATAACTACCAAAATAACCAATCACACTGAAACTCTTCAAAGTGACATGTAACAATATTATCTACCTCTGACAACGCTGATGTATAGAACGGAGGAAAGTATTTTAAAGAGGGTCGCAACTGTTATGCAGGAAATAAAATGTTCTTTCCTTCTGGCTTCTGTTTTCTTCCCTAATTGACAAATGTTATATTGTTTTGCTTGATGAATCCTTTTCCTTCAACCTTTAGAAAATCGACTTAAACTATTGCTTTTGCAAAGTTCTGTTTTCTTTTAAGCCCCAAACGGAAACATGACGGTAGAAAGTTTCAGAAAGTGTTGCTGTTTGCACTGCTAGCTTCTCATTTTAGATAGTGTATATTTACAACAAGGGCGGGGGAAGTGCACGTGCACCTTTGCACCCCGCTAAATCCGACCATGGCCACATATTAATGTCCAATACATAGTTTTTGGAGTCGCTGAGATGAATAGTGACATCCCCAATACCATTCAAGTCCAAAGTCATCTCCAGACTGAGAGTGTGAGTGGGAAGAAGGTATAAGTAAAAATAATCGTAAACGACAGATATTAATATCCAATCCATAGTTTTCTGGATCACTGAGGTGAATAGTCACACTTTAATTTTATTAAATGTCAGTATGGATGATTTATCAAAGAAACAATGTGCTGATTTACTTGAATGGTTTATTGTCAATAGCAAGTAGGTTACATAAACACAAAGAAAGCATTTGCACAGTAGAGTATGAAAATAAGTAACACACGACTTGTAATACATATTTATAAGAAATTAGAATTCGTGCAATATTTATAATTATTATTCCTCTGTATATTAAAACTTCTCAAGTTCTTCTTCTTGGCAACGATCTCAAAGTATACTCCAAAGTAAGTTCAATTGATGACTGCGTGAAACTTCAACAGGATCTAGAGAGAGTTCAAGTGTGGTGCAATAAGAATAAATTAGTCCTGAATGTATACAAATGTAAATCTGTATCTTTCATTAGGAAAGAAAATGCAATTAACTTTACCTATAATTTAAGTGACACTTCCTTGTCTACCCCAAATGCTTTCGAAGACCTAGGAATTATATTTGATAGCAAATTAACCTTTGCTCAACACGTTGACGCAATAATTAGTAGTGCATATAGAAACCCAGGTTTAATTTATAGGATAGAATAGGATTTCTACAAAGAATCAACATTTATAAGGTTATATTTTTCGTATGTGAAGTCAAAATTAAAATACTGCTGTACTGTTGGACAGCAAATGTCACTCAATACTCTGATGCAATAGAAAATATACAGTTTAAATTCTTAAAAATGCTTCATACAGGAAAACCGGTTTCTACCCAAAGCATGTCCTCTATGAAGACTTAGTACCGAATTTTAGTTTTAAAACATTAGAAAAAAGGAGATGGATTTTTAATTTGTTATTCTTACCTAAATTATTAAACGGTAAAATTGATTATCTAGAATTAGTTTCAGAAGTATTATTACGTGTCCCAACAGGTAAGACTGGAACAGCAAACATTGGGACATCTTATTGTAGCAAGAATTAACATATTACATAAATCTTCTCTGTGAAGAATATGTGCTTCATATAAGGAAATGATTAGATATCATGTAGTAGATGTGTTTAATATGTCAGAAAACTAGTTCAAAAGAATTGTCAGGCAATAACTTCTGTATAATTAGACGACGCATATTTGTGTATGTAGTATATAAATAGTGTTTGTTAAATAATTATGTATACAACACTATAGCTGGGCATTAAGCATGTTGTGCTGTCCTTATTAAATAAATAAATAAACATGTTATATAGTACGAGAGAGAGTTGGGCTATATAGGACGAGACTATTCATTTTAAAGTGGCAACTGAATAATTATATCCGGGCCTGTGCTCTGAATCCGGGAATCAAACCCGGAACCGCATACGCAACTTTTTTTTGTTCATCACCAAGCGGGTTCAATTTCACTTTCTTATCTTGTTAAGTGAGCTTTATGTGAAATTCTACCTAATCCAATCTGACAGGGACATGAACACAGAAACTTAAAGGACAGTTAGAAACGCTTATCCCATAGATCTAAGTGGAACCAGTAGCTTCATTTCAGGTTTTGCTTGAGGAAGGAAGATGACAAGACTCTTCGATGTAATTAGAATTGCACGTTTCTCATTAGTATATTATTATACTCTTGATGATTAAAACAGATATATGTATCAATCTCTGGAGAGAAGGACATTACCCTTCCCTGAAGCCCAAAATGATGTACGTGAACGAGACTTGAACCCACAATGTATATTACCTCATGATCTGCAGCAGAAATCTTCAAACCATTAATCCTATGACCACTGGCAGTCACCCCAGAGAAGTGAGAAAAGTGTTAATATATACAGTAAAGTTTGTAAACATTTACGACAAGTGAACGTAACAATTGTCAAATAAAGCTACTGTATATACATAGTGTTGTTGCTTCATTTTCTTTTTCCCTTCTCTCACAGTTTGACGAGTATCTAAATTAGACATTTTGAGAGTCTGTTTCCAGCATTTGCTCTTCCGAATAGGGTTTTATATTGGTTGCTCGAATACATAATAATTCAGACTGCCGTCAATGTATTGAAAATATCTTTGTGTCAGTGGTCACTGGTCCGCCTTTGTGTTGTACCGGCTTTCTTAATGCATCATATCTGTCCCTCTCTGTCACACGGAATTCCAATGACCTCTCAAAGCATTTGAAACACTACCTCATCCCACAAATATCCCCACTCCACTCTTTTCTGTCCTTTTCGTTTCAAACTGCTTTTGATTCGAGCCGCTGCTGCTTCTGGCAATGTTGCCAAATTCTCTGACGTCCCTGTGGACTGGCCGAGGAAGAGTTTTCGCCGCGTCAGATCATAGACCACATTTCTTCCTTTCTTTCTTTCTTTTCCTTCCTTCCTTCATATCATTCTCTTTCATCCGATCTGATCACAGGAGTCCTGCTACTGAAGCCTCTGGCGGCAAGTTTTGGAATTTCCTCAATGCCACGTGACCAGCGCGGACTGAATTGTAATCGCTTCATTGAGAGTTCCCGTACCATGAGCACAATCACAATTTTCCTTCCTTTCGAATGTCCACATTTCTCCCCTCTTTCTTCCCAAATCTTAACTACAGCAAGTAATTCTGATGATATCTCAGATAGATCCCAGTGTCGGCTTTCGTATGAGGTATGTCTGTATGTCAAAAGTCTAAACTGTACTGTTCGGCATTATTCGAATATTCGCGTTCGAATTACTTCCTTGGGATCATTCGAATATTAAAACGATAAATCAAAGACTTATTCTCATAAGAGAAACACACTAGTCAACAACAAAATTTATTGTTGGAAAACGATTTATTGTTCAGTTATTAATGAATAATCTTCCTATTTAATGTAAAGCTGTAAGCTTGTTTGTTTATTCTACTTATAAACCCACACCATTGCCCTGCCATATTTCTGCCTAAGAGAAGAGACCCAGAGAGAATTTAGAATTTTTAATTAGTATCCTAAGGAGATAGGGAGGGCAAAGATTGAAAAATTTATGCGTGCCTGTAATGTGCTTCCATACATTGCCTGTGGTGTAGACAACCCAAACAACGGTACTATGTTCCAGGTTGCATAGCTACATGTAGTTAAATTGTTTTCTGCACATCTTATCCTCTCCGTCCGAAGAATGATATTTTCTGCTATTCTTCTTATACCTAGGTAGAGATATATATAAAGATGAATGTGTTCCTTTCTTTCTATGTCTGTCTAGTATAGAAATCCACACTTGGCTTGGCACATTTCTAAATAACTGTATAGAAGGGACTGAAGTGTAGAAGAGACCGTAGGCTGTTTAGAATTTTTGATGCGTATCCTAAAATAAGTGGGGAGAAGAGGGTTATAAAGAGGTAGAGGTGGGTTAGAATATATGCCAAAAATAGAGTATCTCTCTAGTTACTCATGGTAGGAAGATAAAACTTGTATGTAAACTAATTTTTAAAAGTATACGTATCATATGATTTACAATCTGGAAAAATACCGTGGAAGTAAAACACTCCCTAGGGAGTAAGGAAGAGGGTGACATGTAAAAATAATCGAAAACTATCGATATTAATGTTGAGTCTAAAGTTTTCGGAGTCATAAACGTTTGGTGACCGTCCCAATGACATTTAAGCTCAAATTTAGTCAAGAACGTCCAGGCCAGTTGGTACTGGAATTGACCGGGCCAGCATCGAAGACGTTTTTCGAAGTTATTTATTCTACTCAGCTCTTTAATTTCAATACTGTGCATAAACATTATTCTTTCTGTTTATTCTGTGCGAAACCAGGCACTTTCAGTAGTATTAAAGATTTATTCATCAGTTTTATACATCAGGGGCAGTAGCAAGAAGCTGATGAACTATATGGTCGCTAGGGACACAAAACTTAAGGAAATGCAAAGGAAGGTTCCTCAGATTTTCGTCTACTTTTGCGAAGGTAACGCTCTATAATATTAAATCGATTTGTTCTAGTGTTTATAATGAACTCTACAAAAGTACACAATGTACTAAGAAAAGTAGGGGATAGTCATGAGTGTGTGTTTTGAAAATTATATATATTATAAAATTTTGTACGAGAATCTCTGTATCTGTCAATCTGAAATTTCTTAATCCTTGTAGGTAAATGTGTATTTACATGAGCCAAACAGCTACTGAAATTCACATTTGCTGAAAAGTGCTGTTTTCAAAATCTGCCTAAGTATAGGCTTTAATGTGGAATGGTAACCAATATTTGTTTTTACTTGGAGGCTGGATAATCGATAATTTGCTGTATTTCTTGATACAAATTCAGAATGACTACAGGAAAGTAAAAAAAGGTTAGTTTCCAAAACACATTTTTCCAAAACACACTTTTCCAAAACACACTTTTCCAAAACACATTTTCGCAACACTTTCCGATTTTTCAAACACTTTCCGATTTGTCATCAAAATACTGTCGAAAATGTGACGAGGAAATCTTTTCAATGTCCCTTCCAAGGCAAAGAACGTACTGTAAAAGAAACAAAGGAAATATTTCAAACAAAATTTCTTTTCTTATGTATTCTATAACTCTGGCTCTGATTAAAAAAAAAAAAAAAAAAAAAAAAAAAAACCGCTTAGTTTGAAAAATTTTCAACTTTCGGTCTACTGTGGAAGTTGAAAATTTTACAATTTATTAGGTGTTTGAGGATTTAATTATCATGATATTTTGACAGAAATTCATTATTCGATTTTGAAATGCGGTGGGGGTGGCAAGTGAGACATATACGTGCAAATATATATATATATTTGTATATATATATATACAAAAATTTACTTCTGGTCTAAATGGACAGGTTCAGGATCACCTTCACATCACATCTTTAAAACATCGCCATTTGGCACATGCGATATAATAGTGCATGTTTTATTTCAAGACCCTATGGATCTTAACATTATAAAGCATAGAGAAAGTTTTTAAATTCATCGTTACCAATAACAGAAGGTGATCTGAGAGCACAAACGTATATAATTGGTGCTTGAGAACGCGAAGAAATAATCTCAGGGACTTTGACTTGGAATGAAAGTGAAAAACAAACAGAATAAAATTATTTATGAGGCGTTGAAAAAGAGTTCACACTGTACATTATTCTCTCATTTCCACGTGTGTGTCCCTGCAGATAAGTGAACTGAAACTATAGAGCATTGTGTCGTGGTCCATAGAACTCCTGACAAAAGACGTTCAGTTCCCCTTTGCTGCAACTACGGAACACAAAGAACACTTTCAACCAGAGCAGCTGCACAATATGGAATTAAGCGGTTGATTGCTCCTAACTGAAGCATCGCATCGCATCATTTTCTCTTAGCTTTTCTCACAAGATGGACTCTCATGGTATCTCATTTCGGCGCCTCTTTGCTATTCTCATGTCAAATTTTCCCGAATAGCAACAATGTTTCCAACCTCTATAATAATATGGTTTGTAAAGAAGCCGCATGAAAGAGGTTTCGTTATTCAATTTTGTATTTGATCTAAAATTTTCGCCTTCAAATTCAGTTACTTCAAAAATTCAAAATTGTGATTTTGTAATAATACGTATTGTACAGTATACTTATATACAGTAATTTATGTTATTGAAATGCACTTTTGAAAGGACGTTTCCTGTAATCTTCTGTAATCTAGTAATCTCTCATCCAAAACAAGTAAAAACAAAATTTTGATTGGTGAAGCTCCCTAATGTTTAATTCTAAAAAATTTTGTCTTTTAGTCACACGGTTAAGTCCCACTAATCCTAACTAATTGTGACCGAACCCTGTTCGGATTAGCCAGTATAAACATTGTTTCCTCTCTTTTGAGAGCATTTGCGTATTACAGTGCGAGAGCCGATTGCTATGGCGAGTATGCGTAAACATACAACCCTTACTCTTAAAGATAAGCTAGACGCTCTAAATCATCTAGATAACAGTGGAAGAGTGCCTAAATTGACCACAGAATTAAATGTTGTCAAACCCAAAATTTGTAATTGGAGAAAAATAAAACCGTGCAAAGCTTGAACAATATTGTGCTACTTCGAGCCAGATTCTTGAAAACAGACACACACTGAAGCAATTCCTGTACGGTAAAGTTAATGAATACCCAGGAAAGAGAGAGGGAAACTACCCTAAGTGAATCTATTATTCAAGGGAAGGCTATTCTACGAAAAAAAATGCACTCATTTTCATCCTTCTAGATATTAATTTCCTAAAACTGCGTATTCTCGCCACAAATAAATAAATAAATAAAAATAAAATTTTCCTCCCAGAGCTGTTCGGATTAACCGGATGTTCGGATTAAAAGTGTTCGAATTACCGGAACTCCACTGTATTTACAAGACTTAAAGTTCAATAAACTCTGATTTTAGAAAAAAAAAAATACTGTACATTTTTTTTTTTTTTTTTTTTTTTTTAGTATTAGGTCTCGCTTAAGTCACTTTATGACACGAATGCTAATTATATATGACAACAGAATCTGGGTTTATTTATCGCCATTGGATAATGCTTTTAAAAAGCCTTAAGTGACGAAAACATGCATTTTAACATAACACCATATAGGCTATAACGAATACAATATTTCCTCTATTTAGAGTAACATTTCCGCATAATTGGGGCATTTGCCACTACCACTATGCTAATTCGTGTGGTGACATCGATATCAAGATTATTTTATTAATAGTTAGTTTTGTGGTCGAGTGTTAATGAGTAAGACAGGAAGATGACGTTTACCGTTCATCCGGGGAAACTCCACTTTCAATAAGATTACTAAGCTTTTTTTTCTTTTTCTTTCTTTCTTTCTTTTCTTTTCTTTTCTTTTCTTTTCTTTTCTTTTCTTTTCTTTTCTTTTTTTTAGAAAACATTGTAATGATGTTCGATTGTTTCGAAGATTTCAGTAAATATGTTATTAACTTAACGATAGAGCGGAAAGACTAATTTACACGAGAAATAATAAGGGAATTGGTAGTGGATATACAGGGTGTTTCAAAACAACACCGACTATGTTTGGGAGGTGATTACTGACTTCAAGACAAGGCGAAAAGTATGGACCAACCTGGGTGCATAAATGTTTCCTTTCGGAGTTATAGGCTACCGAAAACATGAAAAAATTGACTTTAAAAGTCCATAGCTCCACAACTATGGGACCTACCGTAGTCGGGTCAAGACTTCACTTAGGAACTAAGATGTGCCCTATCCAAATATCCATGTTTCAGAATCCTGCAGTACTTTCGTAACAATTTTTTTGGGAGGTAGTTGGTGAGTACTTCAAATAACATGCCCGTAGAAAACTCTCTCTATAAAAAATGTTGCTTGAGTACCTTAGGATTCTGAAACATGTATTTTTGGATAGAGCACATGTTAGTTCCTAAGTGAAGTCTTGACCCAACTACGGTAGGTCCCATAGTTTTGGGGCTATGGACCTTTGAAGTTCGTTTCTTTCAAGTTTTCGCCAGCCTGTAACTCCGAAAGAAAGCATTTGTGCACCCAGGCTGGTCTATATTTTTTTTTGTCTTGTTTTGGTGTCAGGAATCACCTTCCAAATGTTGGTGTTGTTTCGAAACACCCTAGAAAAGAAAAAGAAATTTGAGAAAAGCACTGACAGAATAGTCAACAGTGAGTTTCGAATTCTAAACCTTTCGATGACTACCTGTTCACTCATGCCACTTAATATGATGTAGTACAAATTTTTTTATACTAGAAATTAGTATAAATTTTTTATAGCGCTAAAATGTATATATCGGTGAATGCCAATAATAATTGATATTTTAATTCTGCTGGAACAAATTACAGTAAATAACCGATTTTCCGCAGGAGTGAGTGGCGTGGCTAATCCACAGAATCATCGAAAAAATACACAAAAAGTTATATTAAAGATTTTATTTACTGTAAGAGGCCTACATATACAATTATGTCTTAATAACGTTAGTGTAGATACAAGTTTCTTTGTTTTTCACAAAAAGATAGTTTGTTGAACCACCTCTAATTGATTTATGATGCAAGTTTTTTTTTATTGTACCATAATTTATCGTTACACAAAAAAGAAAAAAGAAAGCAGGAAACGGAGATGGTGGATAATCCGCAAACGAATAGCGTCTAATCGAGAGTTTACTGTATTTATTTATCATCGTGTATGTAAAACTACACTGTTAGGTAGTAGATGGTATCTACTTTTGTTTACATTTTCCTATTTATTACGCACACACTACTAACAGTGATACACATACTATTGTAATATTTGGTTAGAACTAGACCGTTCACCTGCTAAATTTCATAAAGCTGTTCTCGTCTTCATGTTATTCACGGGAATCGGCAAAATAGGAGAAAAGCTAGGGTATTGAAAATTATAATGGAAAGCTTGGAATAATTTTAAAATTGGGATTCCAGTTATTTCTATCAGAATAAACTGAAAGACTAGGATCGCGGAAATTGGTATCGTAATATGTTAAATTCGGCTTTTCAGGTAATTTTTTCTGTGACGAGCGAACAGACAAAGTTTGGGACTGTACATTACTTCGCAAAGTAAGACCTATATATATATTATTTTATAAATAAGTTTTTAAGGACTTTCTTGTATCCAAATAGTTAACTTTGCCACCTTTGATGTAGAAGAGCCGGGTCCATTCTCGGATGGAAACCATGTACTGTATTCCGTATCCCACAAGTTAAGCTGTAAGTGCATGGTCTTGTTCGGCCTTAATATCGAAAAAAAAAAAAAAAATCTAACCAATTGGTTTTCACGTGTGTCGGTGAGAAGAAGGAGGGTAAGGTCGAAGTTTCAGGGAATCTCTTTTTTTTTTTTTTTTTTTTTTTAAAAAAAGGAGGGGCAGAGAAGTTTATGTAAGCTATAGAACAGCAATGCCATTTCAGATTTTGCGTCTGGGTCGCGGTGGCTCAATGGTAGAGCATTCACTTCTGGTGCATGGAGTCCTTGGTTCGATCCCAGCTCGCACCAGGTGAGCTTTGTATTGGACAAACACCGTGTGCGTGGGTCTTCTCGGGGTTCTCTCGTTCTCTTCCACTTTCTTCATTCCATCATTTCATTCATTTCTCATCATCACCGTCTCCTTTAGTCCAGCCGGCATACCCGTGCGACGTAAAATTTAAAGATTTCATTTCATTTTCAGATTTTGCTTTGCTGAGGGGAATAAGCAAGATTCAGCACCGTTATAAGTCATTTTCACGTTTTCGTTAATAAATTTCGCTTTTCTCGCCCGCCCTCAAGTAACACCCCTGATAGAATCATGACAATTAATTGAAGTATTGGATTAAATTTTGTTTACTCTTACTATTAGTAAACTTCAAACGAAATACTTGGAAAATTAAAAAGTTACACCTAAATTAAGTTAGTTGATCGATGTGCGCTGTATTTCCAGCAGCTTTTCACAAAACTGCTCATTTGCTGATAATCTTCGTAAATAAAAGGTTGGTCACTCTGCTTTCCTTTGTGATCCAGTTGACTGGAGAAGATCCAAAACAAACCAATGAAATCAGTTACCGTGTCTCACGCAATCCGCTCAATACAGCGACATCTCTGTTTCTAAAGAGTCAACACTTTGACACTTCACGTGCTAACGTTGTCATTTGGACGCCGAACAAGAGAAAGAAGAGAGAAGTTTGTTTGAGCGGAAAAAAAGGGCGTTAATTTTAATGAATCGCAACTAACGTCATCTTATTCAGTTTCAGGTGTGTGAATAAAGCGATATTATCCCCATCTGGCAACAGAGATACGAACTGTAATTAATCTTTGCGGGAATGTTAAAACGAAGTATGATTGAATCAGCATTTCCAAGTAACATAGACTATAATATATGTAAATTCTATATTTTTATTCATTGTTACACAGTTTGTTTTTGAAAGTATTGTTTATCTCCGAAAAAAATGTTAACAATATTTCAGGGAGTTAAATTTTTCGCCTCGTTTTCAATTTTGCTGCCTTTTAGGATTAGGATTTAGATTTCTAGGCTCTCGGCATCTATGGCCATTTAGCCCGTCATGTATGAGGGATGACATCCCTTGGCGAGCACACAATCCAGGCAAAGGGAAGGAAGGAAGCGACCTGGGACCTATAAGTTAGGTATCAGCCCGGCATTTGCCTGATGTGAATTAGGGAAACTCGGGAAAACCTCATTCAGGATAGCGGGCCTGAAAAAAATATTTTACACTTTTTCGGCCGAGTGTCCCCACCGGGAATCGAACCCGGGACCCCTCGCACCGTAAGAGCGTTAGCGACTACTTTACACGGGGCCACTGAGTTTGAAGCAAATGGAAACAGAAATAAAGTCCCGTGTTTTTCCACACGTGAAACTGAATCAGATAACGTTAGTTGCGATTCATTAAAATGAAGAGCCATTTCCATTTTCCACTGAACCCCTCCCCCCTCACAGCTGTACAGAAAACTGACATCGACTAATCAACGTAGCTTTTCGTACTGTAGAAAAAGATACCAAGCTGAGTCAGCGTTTTCGAAAATTATTTCACGTTGAATTTAACATTAGAGTATACAGCCATTTCGATTTTTCGAGTATATGGACCTTTTTCGATTTTAAAAGAACGGTGAGAGATAGAAACGCAATTCTTAGGAATTTCCAAGAGACAATGTTAAATCACATCCAATGGTACTAGAGCAGGTTTCCGGAAAGTTTCAGAACATAGCTTAAATCGGGATGGAATTTGCAGCAAACCCAGTTCCAGCATTAACACACAAGCCAGATAAGACTTCTTGATGCAGTATTTGCTTGAAACGTACGCTTGAAAACACATTGTAAAGTAAAAACAATCGTGAGGTGGAAAAGTAAGCAATTAAATTATCAAATATTTAGGGATGGTACCGAGTCCGAGACTAGTCTCGATCTTGTCTCGGACTCGGCACCATCCCTAATTATAGGCCTTATATCTGGAGAACTACATATAGTGTAGCCAAACCCAAACTATCACTTAACTCAGTATGATGCCCTTATTCCGTAAAAAATACGAAAACTCGATTTAGGGTCCGTTCAAAAACTTTGTGACCCTTGATCCAAAATATATTTTTGGCCAAGATCGCAATCTTTTCATGCATTTTTTTGGGATCATTCCTAAAACTCTTGGTTAAAATAGCAATCTTTTGATCCATTTTCTTGGATCATTCCAAAAATTCTTGTTTGTGTAGATAAGATACATGTACTTTCAAACAAGTTCAGGAAATTCGATCCTGATTTAAGTAATGTTCCGGAAATTTCCGGAAACCTGCTCTAGTACCATTGGATGTGCCTTGATATTGTCTCTTGGAAACTTCCTAAAAACTGCGTTTCTATCTCTTACCGTCTTTTTTTTTAATCGAAAAAAAGTACTTCTGGCCATATACTCTAATGTTAAATTCAACATGCGATAATTTTTGAAAGCGTTGACTCAGCTTGATGATTGAGGTATCTTTTTCTTCAGTACGAAAAGCAATGTTGGTTAGTCGATGTCAATTTTCTGTACAGCCGTGGGGGGTTCAGTGGAAAATGGAAATGGCTCTATTAAATTTCCAAAAAGTGAGCTGAGGCTTTGCATTTGAAAGCCCATTGAGCCCATAGCCAAATGCTATATAGGAAATGCGCATGTTTTCTTTGTCATCAATTCTGCAGCCAGCCCTCCAGTAATATGGTATCTAGTCCATAGTGGATTGTTGTGTATTATTGAGAATCAAAAAGGCACTTAAAAGGAAAAGTTGGGTTTTCAAGGAAGATTTATTACAAACATCTAAGATAAAAGTAAAAATCCTTCTACCACGAAGGAAAGGTTATATATATTATGTTGTTTTCTTGTTTTTATTTATTTATTTTTTAAAAGCTCATTTCAGTAATAAATAACCGCATTTTGCGATGCAAGTTTTTGTTTGTATCTCAGTTCTATTATTTTGAGTAGCAAAGTGAACGCTGATATGTTGAGTTATTGAATGGAACGGGATGTAATAGAAGCACAGAAGAGCATGCAACTAGTTTAATTTCGAGAATGTACCTACAGATGCCAGGGGAAGTTTGTTTGGTATGCGTCATTCCATTATATTGTATGAGAACGGTCAAACTTTTTTCCAGTGTACTCGAAAGTTGGAAAATGTGACATACCATTATGTTCGCCCGAGCCCCTCATATATCAATGATTGCAAATGGTTGAATGTTCCGGAATAATTCTGGAATATCTAGAGTAATTTCAACCGAACTTGGCACATATAAGATTTCCGGTCTGGGGCAAATACTATGCAGGTGTGATAGGGTATACGTTTAACAATAGACCCTCACATATTAGGCAACACTTCGTAATTTAAAATAATGTTGGTTGTCTACATAACAGGGAAAGACTTTCATAGAAATTCGAATCCTTCGGGACAGAGAATGGGTTTAAATAAGCCTATTCACACTGTGCAAGGAACGGATATTTTAGACAGGGCAACTCCAAAGGCGTTGCTCCCTTTTATTTATTTTACTTAGTTCTTTATTTTCAAGTATTTTGCATAAACATATTTTCCTGCCTTGAGATGAACGGGAAGTTTCTTACCGGAAGTTCTTTACACAGTTGTAAACTTCCAAGTTATAGAATACTGTGCATAAGTGTGAGTAGTTTTATAGAACGTCTTTATCCGTGGGACATCTATATTCATCATCAGGTACTGAAGGAGAGATAGCGAGAGAATGATTGCTGCCATGGACTCATCGTTTCAGGAATAGAAACCCCTCTCTACCCTCAGGGTCTATTAACTAATTAAAACGGAAGTGGAAACCCCCTGCAAGTTCTGGTTACAACATTGATCTTTATAGAGCAAAAGAGGTAATAAACGGTGAGGAACGGTTTTGTCATACGAATTTAGGCCGGAGCGGATTAAGGGCGGAGGCAATGGAGCCTAGGCTCCGGGGCCCGCATTCTCAGGAGGCCCCCCAAAATCCCTAATTTTAATACTAAAATATAGCAATCAACTTATATTATAGGCAAATTTGTAAGCTTAATTACACGGAAATTTTAGGTTTGGACTATACGCATAATTATACGGAAAATTTTACACTTTTTTTCCCTTTTACGTTGGTCTACTTACTTTAATTTGGGCTTTCAAATTTCATCCTTTTTTTCACTGAAAAGTATCGATAATTCAAAACGAAATAATTATACTACGTTAATTTAATTGAAATTCATCGTAATTTGGCCCATGACAAACAGCAGTGTGGTAATTGAAAGCGAAGAAAGGGGGAAATTCCCATTCACCTCTGAACACTTTCCAGGAACCTCGTTCCCTTTTGCTTTCTAGGGGGGGAGGGAACTTGGTAATGACATCAAACCTTCATGTGTAATTGCAAAAAAATAAATTTATAAACAAATATGAAATCATCAGTTTATCAGGCTTTAATTGATAATTTATGCACAAGATTCCCTATCGGAGGTGTGGTAGATGAAGTTTCTGTTCTCCATGAGTCGACATTGCCAACTGACATGGTCGATATGGAAAAGATGTTGTATGGTGATAGAGAGATGATACTTCTTGCTGAGTATTTCAAAACTGACCAAGAAAAATCGTTATCAGACTTAAGTCTTATCAGACTAACAAGCAGATTGTCGATTAGGAGTTGCAGAAATTTCTACGTTGGGTAGAAGTATTAACAATTTCCACGACAGAGTCCGAACGGGGATTTCCCCTTATGAATTTACAGATAACTGATATTAGAAATAGACTAAATGCTCAAACATTGTCTACCTTGTTGTTCATCATTGTTAATGGCCCACCGCTAGACAAGCTTAAAGTAGACAAGCTAGTTATTTGTTGGCTGAAGAATGGACATCATTCCGCTGCGGATGATTTACCACGAAAAGTTCTGGAGATCGACAGGAAAGAACCCGATTTCAGATTTGTTTTAAGGTGGAATACAGAATATGTACACATGTATTTCTAATGGCTTATTTGTGTTATTCAACTTTGTACCTAATTTTTAATAAGTCTCTTCTTTTCTTTTTATAAACTAGAAGGTAAACTACTTTGGATAAATATTGATAATAATTGCAATTATGCATATTTGTAACTTAAATTTAACGTGGTGTTTTAGTGACTACACAAATTATAATTATGAGCATACTTTGTTGAGATGCTCTAGAGAGGGTACCCGAGCACCTTTATACGCTATGTAAAACTGGTTTTCAAATCTTTTGTGAGAAAAATACTGTGAATTAAGGAATCATAACCTTTTCCATATTGTACAGGGGTATTTTCCTGCGAATAGAAGTTTCTTTTGGAATGCGTTGAGAAATTAACACATGCAAGAATACTCTCCTAGTACAAGTATATTTTAGGCACACACCAATTCCCCTCCCCCTACCTCGAATTGCTTCAATTTCCTCACTGACAAACACTTTACCATTTTATATTATAAAGGTCAGATCCACCGTTATTGTAACAGAGGGGTGCTTGAGCGATTGACCATAGAAATTCAAACTCCTATTAGTTACAATTGCACAGCCTTGTTTTATTACAAGTGTAAACTTTTTAGTCAGTAGAGAAGAGGCCGTGGATCATGTGTCAGAGTTGATGACGGTGGATTTTAGTGAGTCAGAGTAAGTCACAGTGGATGAGAGTGGTTCATATGATGGGTGGTGGGTCAGAGTGGGTCACGGCGGGTGGTGGGTGCAAGTTTTCATTGATCTACGCCAACTCTACGCTGTGATACCATGCCGTGCCGTGCCGGAGCGCTACTGCTTTCTACGCCATTTCACTTGGTTCCGGTCAATTTCGTGTCGCGCTTCGTGTGCTCCGAAGAAATCCGAAGGATCGCGGCCGACGAACCAGGACCGGGCTGGGCTGGTTTCTCTTCAAGGCGGCCTGTCGGGACACAGTATGTGTAAATTAACTTTAATGGCAGAAAGTAACCATTTCCGGTTACAATATTGATCACTATAGAAGAAAAATGGTAACAAAGCAAGACTCTTTTTCTTTTTTTATGAATTCAGCACAATAATTTAAGAACAAATGCTAGCTCCGCCTTGTACCGAAACGGGAAGTGGTAGGAATTTACTACAACTTCCAGTATCAATATTTATCCCCGTAGAACAAAAATGGTTACAGCTAGCGAGAAGCCGTTTCTCTGGTATGAATTTATAGTCCGAAGAATATGTTCAATTTCGGTTGTAATGCTTCTATTGAAATATAAAGTTGTAGAAAGCCGTTAGTACCTGTTTTATTAACATTGAGCATAGTGAATCCTATATTCGAAAGCCTACTGTGAGAAAATGGCATGAATAGAAAGTTACTAGGAGAAGTCGCCATTGAGTAATCTCATGCATGCGCACTGAGAAAAATCTGTTATCCGGACAGCGGTATATTGTACAATATACGGAATCTATAAGTTTATTACGGAAATCTGTATGGAGCATACGTTATCCGTATGCTACATAGGTACTGTTTTTTTTTTTTTTTTTTTTTTTTTTTTTTGCGTTTACATGTTACCTTATGCCGCTACAGAATGTCTGACATCTAGCTGTCTTCCGTATATTACGTACGTATACGTATGTTACTTACGTCAGTTATATGTTATACGTCCATCTGTATGTGAGATTCTGACTGCCTTTTATACATTTCTTTGTTTCATATGAAAAGTACGTGCAGATGGAGCACTTATATGAGAAGTATTATAAAACATACGATTTCAGTTACACGTCTGCTGCAGAATGTCACATAGGCCCTATAGCAGGGGCGGATCCAGGACCGACTTCTGGAGGGGGCGGTGTGTTGTCATACTGCTACTTTTAAGGGCAAAAAACTTTAGGATGGGTTTTATTTATATATATAAAATAAGAAAGTTTCCTCTTCTGGGGGGGAAATCGCCCCGATCGCCCCCTGGATCCGCCCCTGCCCTACAGTCGTACGTTATGTCCAAAAACTACGGGATTTACGCATGTAACCTATGTTTTACGTACACCACATACGTTATTTCTCTGTGTAGAACAGGTCCATAATGTAGAACAAAATTCACTTATTAAAAAAAAATGTTTACTACAGAGAAATTTGTGAACTCCGTTATAGGAAACTTAGAAACTGCTTCTCTTTTCGTTCAGACCCTGGACGTCTTTGCTTCTCTTTTGTGCATCTCTTCCTCTTTCTTTTCCTCCTTCAAGCTCAATATGTGACAGTGTGTTCCGCAACAACACTCTAAGACAGAAACACGTTGAAACACACTCACACAGACATCACTTGTACGATTTTCTTCTTCCAAAGACACATGTGAGTTCGTACCTCTTTGAACATGGCGGCACTTCTTTGTGACGTCACAAGATATGCCATCTTTGATTGAGGTGTTTAAAGGCTGCTTTTATGGATCACTTGGCGTATCGCGGTTCCTTAAGAAGACCCTTGTCACTGATACTTTTCATGCGCAGTTGAGCGCGGAGACAGCGCTACACAAAAAAATACACATATAAGAATACGTGTGGTGTGTGTGTGGTACATACATACTTATATCTCTTTTTTGTACTCCTACCCCAGTACGAAAATATGTTCTCAAATGTTTAAAGAGTTAGAAATAATTAAACTAACAACCAAGCCTAATCAGCAAACTGTATAATGAAAGGGCTTCTCTTTTAACATATTATGTTGATGTAGTTCCTTTCAAGAAACATAAATATACTTTGTAATATTTAATAATAATAATAATAATAATAATAATAATAATAATAATAATAATAATAATAATAATAATAATAATAATAATAATGTCTCTGTCATCAGCTCTTCGCATAGAAAGCAATTACGTACAGCTAGCAAATTTTGAAATGTACTGAAACCTTTCAATTGTTACGCCGGTTAGGCTAAAGGAGACGGTGATGATGAGAAATGAATGAAATGATGGAATGAAGAAAGTGGTTGGAAACAGGAGAAGCCCGAAATAACCCACACACACGATGTTTGTCCACTACAAAGTTCAACTGGGATCGAATCAAGGACCCCATGTACAAGAGGTAAACGCTATACCACTGAGCCACCACGGCCCCGCCAGCAAATTTTATACACATATATAACTTAAGCAGATCTAATCGCTTACTAAGGCACTTTTGCGATTTTCGACTCGGAGGAGTCAGGTCACAAGTTATTAGTTTTTTTTTTTTTTTTTTCTGGTGGAAATTTTGCGGATTTAACGTTGCGGAACGCCTTTCCTGTATGCGATCCGCATGCTACTTTGGATATGCGGGCTTATAACGAACTGTATGCCCTATGGAACTCGGAGGTTCATGCCACCTTCATAAAAGCTCTCCATTGACTTCTGTTTTTAGCCAACTGGATCCAGTTTCTACTTTGTATTCCTATTTCTGCGAGATTCATCTTAATATCGTCCTCCCATCTGCGCCTAGGTCTTCCTAATAATCGTTTTCCGTTTGGACTTCCTATTCAGTTAAAACTTTAAAAGCGTTCCTACTTTCTTCCATTCTGGCTACATAACCTATTCACCGGAGCCTCCTAGACTTCATGACCATAATAATGATTGGTAAACGGTATAAAGTAGGCAGTTCCTCGTTATGAAGTTTCCGCCATTCCCCATTCCCGTTCCTCTTGAGTCCGAATACTCCTCTCACAAGGGAACATCTTATATTGATAGTAACATTGCCCAATCAAACAATGTGCAATCGATAGAGGAGTGAAGAAAAGTGAGAAATCCAAAATTTTACGGGCCGATACCCAGAAACACAGGAGATACAGAGGAAAGAAGGATTTAGAATCATGTGAAGATAGCAATGCAAAAGATACAGACACAGACACAGAAAGAACTTGAAAATGATTAAAGTAATCAAAATGGCAATTGCACAACAGTATAGGTAAGCAAACATTGTACCCACAGACATGCTCAATAACATCATATGTAATGCAGTGTTGCCAACTGAGCACAAAATTAAGTTTTGTTAAATTGTACAGCAAATTATAACATGTAGAAAATCTAATTATGAGTACAACCATACTTGTGAAGTCGTGATGTACAGTGTTGCCAACATTTGAAAATATGCCTATATGAATAGGCTATATCACATTCAGAGCGCACCAGAATTTTTTGTTGGGAGAGATGCAAGTTTTCAGGGGAGGGGGTGCAATACTAAAAGCACTATGTCTATATAATATTAAACGGGTATTATTCAGTACCCGAAAAGACGATAAGTAAATGTAACATATTTCCACCTATATTTTCAGAGAACAAAATGATAGAACTAGATTGGTTTTATAAGAGAAAGAGTACAAACGAAGTGTAAGATCAAATTTTCATGCTGCATCAATCATTTCACTGTTAAACAAATGAATTTTTATTGAGAAAGTATACTATGTTAAGTTGGGAAGTTTTTGGAGGGGGTCGAGACCCGGTGTACCCCGCGAGAGTGCGCGCCTGTCTACTACGTATGATTTTCGAGACACTTTCTCTGCTTCTGGTCTGATTCTGTAATTATTATTTTGTCTAATACACTATCTATAATATTCTTTGTATACTTGAAACATTTTGACATGATAAATATATTGGGATAGTTAATTTTTTCCTCCATCGCAACAATCTTTACATTCTTGAAGGACAATTTTTAAAAAAAATATATTCTGACATCCTTTTTTAGTGAGGGTTCATAATTTTATTTATTTGAAAATACGACTGTTCTCTTCAGAACTATCATAATCAGAATTTGTGTTTTCTAACGTATTTTGCAACGGACCGAAATTTACGACATCATTTTACGGACCGAAAATGCGCGCTGAAAATACGCTAGTGTATGTTGGCCTTAAAGCAGCAGCAACGAGTTTTTTCAAATTACTCTTAAATTTTGCAACACTACTATGTATTAGACATACTTTTGTTCACCGTTATCCTGTTATCCTGTATATTTACTGTTAACATTTTTTTTTTTACAGGAAACGTAGTTAGACAGCATATAGATAATCACTTAACAGTATTTGTGTTATTTGAAAATGAAAAGGTTGATATGGAGTTAAGAAAACAATATACAGTAATTCCTATGGCATTGGTAATAATGCATATGGGTATGTTTATGTCTGTATAGTATACACACAGTGTAACTAAAATTTCTTATAGCTTACTGATGTAGATACAGTTGAAGATATTTGAATTTATCTATTTAAAAAAAAAGCATTATCTAGATTCACGTTCCTGATAACTTCATTATTTATGTTTATTAGCTTACTTCACCTTTAAAATAATTACTCCTTCAGTAAAGAAGCTTTTAAATTTGCTTTCAGATTTCGTACAACTCATTTTACAGTTGAGAAGCATTCCTTGTGAGTAATTTTTTTTTTTTTTTTTTTTTTTGTAATTTTCAAAGAACTTAAAAAGTTTGTTACTGAATTCTCTCACTCTCTCTGTGTGTATGTGTATGTGAGTGAACTTTGTGGTGGACAAACACCGTGTGCGTGGGTTTTCTCGGGGTTCTCCCGTTTCCTCCCACTTTCTTCATTCCACCATTTCATTCATTACTCATCATCACCGTCTCCTTTAGCCTAACCGGCATAACCGTGGGACATAAAACTCAAAGATTGCATTTCATTTTCACTTCTCTCTCTCTTTCTCTGTGTGTGTGTGTGTGTGTGTGTTATTTGTGATTTTTTTTTTTTTAATCTTGAGCCCTCCATTCGACAGAGCATCAAAAACTATTTCAAAGAAGTGATGGAATTTTTCGCGTCACTCTTAGCCTACCATTTTCGAGATACTAACCAAAAAAGTTCTGGTTTCGGGAGATCATATCTCGGGAACCGTAAGTCATAGACAGATGATATTTTGCGAATTTTTCAATTTTGAGTCCTTCATTTTGAGCACTTGTCTTCGTAAAACAACGTATCGTGGAACCTCTTAAACAAAAAACATGTGGAAAAAATTTAGTACCGGGACTCATGGAAATTATAAATGGATATATAAATTACAAGAATTGTTTAATGAGTATAATAATAAAGTACAGAGAACAATTGGTATGAAGCCTGTGGAACTTAATAAGAAAAATTAATCCCTTTAAAGTTTGTTGTGGCAATGCTCTTGGAGCATTCTCAACTGGTTAACTCTATCTAGGTACAATTAATTAGTTCGTTAATGTGTATTTATGTCCTTCGTCAACAGCAAGGCTGAATAGGACAAGACCAATAGTTTAAAGTAGGATCTGGACCACTGTAGAGTTCTCAAACAGGGAAGCGAACCAAAGACATTGTGCAACAAAGTTTACTGGATTTGGGACGAAGTTTTCAAATATAGATCGTTGTTGGTTGAAGTTCCCATCTCTTTCAGCACCGAGGCCATATGAGACGTAAACCTACAGTTTAAGGTAAATCCGAACCAACGTAATGCATTCAAATTTCAATGGTCTCTCGCCGGGAGTTGAACCCGAGAGTTTGTGCACTTGTTCTAACCACTAGATCAACACGAAGGGTCTCTTCAGATGTAGAAACAAGAGCTTTATATCTTTCAGTCGATTATACGTGTTAGCCTAAAGGAGACATATGATTAAGGCAAGTGAATGATGATGGAAGAATTGGTGGAATGAGAACGTGGAAGGAAATGGTAGTATCCTGAGAAAACATATGGACACGATGTTGTCCAGCACAAACTTACGTGACCTGGGATCGAAACCAGGGACCCCGCGCACCAGAGGTAAGCGCTCTATCACTGGGCCACCATGCCGCCCAGAAACAGAGGTGAAATCCAATAGAAGGACATGGTTTACCGTATTTAAAAGAAAAAAAAATCAACTTTCGATTGCAATACTTAATTGCTTACAACGAGTTTCATTCTGTGTGTTCTGTACAAGCCATCAACAAACCAGAGTTAACATCTTAGAAAACACTGTACAGATCAGAAACTTGCTTTTGGAACGGCGAGTGGTTGAAAATGTAGGTCAGTTATGCAGTCAATTTATTCAGAATTTTATGTTCTGTTTGTAAGTTCATTTTGTAAGAAGCTTCTGACAATAGAATCGTTTTGACAGTACTTTGTTAGGACACAATAATGAAGAAAGCACGAGATTGGAAACATATGCGAGGCACCCCTCCCTACACTTCTTAGACAACCAGAGGAATTTCAACAGCAGTGTTTTGTGGTCAGATCAAATAGTTGGCTTTTCATTTGGCTAGTTAACGGTGTCTCTGTTTGTGCTGGGTTGGTTGTAAGACGATAAACGTTTCTTTTGCCCATTCAGCAGGGGAGGTGATCGATCACTCGGCGTTGTCAACGGGTGATTGACAGACGCCCAGCCCCAACACTTCTTCAACTGAAGAAACCAATGATTGCTCTTTCACGAGACCACACAAACACATTCAAATACCAACAAAAAGGATTAAATATCTGAAAGAAATAAAAATATTTTTCGGAATGTTAGCAGTATTACAAAGGAATGTAATTTAACAACACTTTTCGAGGACTTAGAAAATGCCTTCATGTTTTCAGTCAGTGGGTTTTCAGCTTCTTAGTACATTGTACGGTTACGTAGTTCAATCAGGCTTCAAATACCCTAATGTTTTCACAAAAGTGGAGAAGCGAGGGGAGGGCCCAGAAGAGTCGAGCCATCTTGCCCTAAGTCTAAAATACAATAATGTACACGTCGTTCTTACTAAACCATATTTTGATAAATGTAAAGGATATTTTCTTTTCAACCCCACCCACCTCTTAATCATAGATTTTGGTTGCATTACTGTTTAATACCTAGTGTCTTTTTTTTTTCAATAATTACAAAAAAAAAAAAAAAAAAAAAAACTTTACTGAAATTAAAACTTAGTTTCATCATACAAGCTTTCTAGGTTAAGGACAAAGGATGCTAGAATTACCCAAAACACAAAAAGTTGAGGCTGTATTGTGTCGAAAAACATTGTGAAATTGATGTCTCGTCTTGGAAAGTGTATAAGTTTCTATTGAAAAAGCTGTTTCGTGTGATAGACAGCCCTGAGGAAGACGATACTATAAGAGGATGATGAAAGAATTAATGAACAGAAGAATGTTGATCAAAATGGAAAGGAAATCGTATGTAGAATCGTGGCGTACGCAGAATATGTTCAAGGGAAGGGGATCCAAGCACTGAATCTCAAATAAGTTCCGGGCTCGTGTGATTTTTGTATGATATACTACAAAACACACATGATATACGTGTGATTTGTATGTACTATATATTCTATATGTTCGTTTTGCCATACTATCTTTCCATAATAAAACTCCGAATCCCCCGTTGAACACTGCAATAGAGGAAACTATTTTCCTTGAGTACAGGTTAAGTCAAAATGATGGACCCGATTTCAGAAATGTATTCTGTGAAATCTGATAAACATATGTTATTGTGAGACTTGCACTTCGAAAGGTGCACTTTCAAAGTTTAATTTCCACGCAGTGTTTCAACTTTCTATCGCTAAGAGTCAGCAGCGAGCATGAAATGAACTGCTGATATTGGTAGCAACATGCTAAAAAAGGTATCGAGCATAAAATGAACTGCTGATATTGGTAGCAACATGCTACAAAAGGTATCGAGCATAAAATGAACTGTTGATATTGGTAGCAACATGCTACAAAAGGTATCGAGCATGGAATGAATTGC
This sequence comes from Thermobia domestica, assembly GCF_964235325.1. Lineage (NCBI taxonomy): Eukaryota > Metazoa > Arthropoda > Insecta > Zygentoma > Lepismatidae > Thermobia > Thermobia domestica. Next base: position 33,303,620 of record NC_137466.1, read on the forward strand.
TGATATTAATAGTAACATGCTACAAAAGGTACCGGTATCGAGCATGAAATGAATTGCTAATATTGACAGCAACATGCTACAAAAAGTATCGAGCATGAAATGAACTGCTGATATTGATAGCAACATGCTACAAAAGGTATCGAGCATGAACTGAATTGCTGATATTAATAGCAACATGCTACAAAAGGTATCGAGCATGAAATGAATTGCTAATATTGACAGCAACATGCTACAAAAGGTATCGAGCATGAAATGAATAGCTAATATTGACAGCAACATGCTATAAAAGGTATCGAGCATGAAATGAATTGCTGATATTGATAGCAACATGCTACATAAGGTATGGCAAGAGATAGACTATCGACTTGATGTGTGCCGTGTTACAGGAGGTGCTCACATGGAACACTTGTGATATGTTTGAAGAAAACTTCGACAATTTAACTTTGTTAGCGTATGTCCCACAATAACATATGAAGTAACGCGCATACTACTTATAATAATAATAATAATAATAATAATAATAATAATAATAATAATAATAATAATAATAATAATAATAATAATAATAATACTTTTCCCATATACATTCATGACTAAATTAAGATGACCGCCTCGAGTTCACAGCGTTAACGATGCATGTTTCAGGAATGAGCAAATATATTGGATAATAAATAAATTTTGAATAATTGCTATGAAGTGTGTGTGTCAACAAAGTATCTACCCGAATTACATGTAATGAAATGGAACTCTTCAATTCACTGAGTTGATTTGCGTTCCCCATACAAAAAAAGGGGGAAGCGGCGGAAAGGAGAGAGGGGGAGGGAAGAGTGTTAAGATTCAACACACAATTACCCCTACCACCAACGATGAGGTGAATGTTAATGGCGACCGTTTGACAGTGGTAAAAACACGAGTGCGAACTGACATGAAGTGAGGGAAGCCAATGCGCGCTGGCTGGCTGGCAAAGCTCCCAGATATTTCTGATTAATTGACGACAAAGTGCCGTTGAAAAGAAGCGCCCTCCGACAGCCAAGTGTTCCAAGCTCTAAACGAGAGAGAGAGAGAGAGAAAATAGCTACATCGCAATAAAAAGTGAAGGAAAAAAAAACTTTAATCTGAAGTAAGCATGAACAGTAAAACGCCAACTACGAACATACTTGTGATTATTATCCATTTTCTGTCATAAAGTTCATGTCCTTATTTATTATTTTTTTGTATTTGAAGTTCCTTTCCAGCAACGAACTGATCATTTTTCTCGATTAAAGATAAGCTGAACATCTTTTTAGAAATGACATATTCTCTAATACCATATCGTGAACTGGGCTCAGTGGTACCGATTGGTGTACTCGAGCGGGCTGCAGCGTTACGCTGACGATTATGAGACAAAATCATACGGTATTCGGGTCCCATTGTAGAGGATGGTTTGGTTTTCAACTGTTCTCTGCGGTTCTGTGATCGTGCCAAAGTCGCGTCCAGTAGTCTGAGAAGTGTGAAAGAGAGAACTTCAGAATCAGGAAGTTTTTTTTTTTTTTTTTTTTAATGGTAGAATGCTCACTTCTCGTGCAATAGGTCCCTAGATCGATTTCTGGCTGCGTGAGTCTGTGGTGAACAACATCCTCTCCGTGTCCCGTGTGGTTTCTCAGGGTTCTTCTATTACCTCCAACTTTCCCATTCCACTACTTACTTCATGAAAATGAAAAACAAATAAATGTGAAACATTTCAGTTTAACGTCCCTCGATTATGCCCTTTAGGCTAAGGGATATGATAATTATAGCTAGTGAATGATGATGGAAGGATTAGTAGAATGAGAATGAGGGAGGAAACGAGAGTATCCCGAGAAAACCCTTAGACACGACGTTGTTCACCATAAACTTATTGCCGGGGATCGAACCAACGACCCCATATACCAGAGGGCTTTACCACCTAGCCACTGTGCCCCCTACTTACTTCATAATTAATCACTTCCATTAATCATGTCTCTCCTTAAGCGTAAAGGGCATAGCCACAAAATGTTAAAGTTTTTATTTTATTTAATTTTCAGTTCATACTTTTATTTATTTATTTGCAGATCTGTATATAGAACAGATTTATTTATGCTTGGCAGTAAATATATAGCTATTAAAGGACATATTCATATTTTGGAACGTGTACAAATGCTGAAAATACTTTGTTTAAAAAAAATCAGTCTTGTTATATAATTGATAATTTACGAATAGGAGCACAAAGAAACATTTCCATTGGTTAAATCTGGATTTCTAATTTTAAACAATAGAAGAGTGAAAAACATAGTGATACCACGATGGCGATCACTAAGAACAAAGTGAGAGAACGCTCATCTTTGGTGCATGAAGTCCCTGGTTCGTCTCCATCTCTCGCGAGTAGACTGTGTGGTGAACAAAGAATGTTTTGTACGTTTTCACTAGGTTATCCTGTTTCCTTCGACTTTCTTCATTTTACCATCTTATTAGAATCAGGCTAGTGGGCCTTATAACTACGAGTGTTGTACCAAAAGTAAGGTTCCCATATTTTTTATCAATAGAAAACATTGTTTATTGTTATTAATTTATACATCGTTCGAAAGCTTACACTGTTGTCTATTTTTCAACATAGTCTCCATTTTTTCAACACACTTTTGAAGACAGTGCTCCAGCTTTTGTATTCCTAAGTCGAAAAAGTCTCCCGCCAATCCGTTGAGGAAGCGTATGACCTCTGCTCGGACTTCATCGTCGCTCTTGAAGCGTTTGCCACCTAAGTGGTCCTTTAGCTTGGGGAAGAGGGAAGGACAAGTTCACGGACAGTGACCCTCCGATCTTTGAGCAGCTCACTGTTGTTCTTCTTGACAATCGCATCCGACACCGGCGGTCTTCCACTTCGTTCTTCATCGTGAACTTCGGTGCGACACTCAGCAAAAGCCCTGCACCATTTGCGGACGTGCTGCACGGACATGCATTCTTCACTATAAACCTCAATCAGTTGCCAATGAATCTCCACGGGCGGTAACTTCCTTGCGTGGAGAAACCGGATTACTGCCCGAACCTCGCGCTTGGCGGGAGCGGCGATCAACACTTCCATCTCTGACGGCTGCCAAGCGAACACTGAGCGACCTGAAAAAATGGATACTACGTTGAAAAATAGACAACAGTGTAAGCTTTCGAACGATGTATAAATTAATAACAATAAACAATGTTTTCTATTGGTAAAAAATATGAGAACCTTACTTTTGGTACAACCCTCGTATGTAATGATATTAGGATCACGCTAGATTGTAATGTTATTAGAATCACTTGTTTAACAGGGAAATGATTATTGTAGCATGAAAATTTGATCTTACACTTCATCGGTATTCTTTCACTTATAAAAACAATTTAGTTCTATCATTTTTGCTGCAAATATAGATGGAAGTATTTTACAATTATTTATCCTATTTTCGGGTTCAGAACAATATCCGTTCAATACCACATAGACATAGTGGTTTGCAGTATTGGACCCCCTCGCAACGAAAAATTTGGATGCGCGCCTGCTCAAACGAGAATGTCGCCAGAGTTATTAATCTCACATATCTGCAACAGTTAGAAGCTCCTGTTGATCACACAGTTACAGGAGTGGATGCATCCTGCTGAAAGGATTTTTAATTTGTGACGGACACAAACTCAACATACAGGTCCCCTAGATTGGCATTCAATTTTAAGCGCTAACCTATGAGGTGTTTTCCGAGCCGTCATGAAAATGGAAATCCCTCTGGTGGCAGGTCTGGACTGTAAGGTAGATGTTCCACCTTATAATAAACTTTCAACAGAAGATCGCTCATTGAATGACATCAGGGGTTATATTCCACATACATAGCAACTACTGTTTAACGAGGATGTGCCCCCAACAATGCCACATACAACCAGCGTCTAGTTTATAGAGGAAATCATGTTTTAATTGATTAGTCCTTGGACTACGTATGATATTTAATAGAGTTTATATTTAAGTAACGTGTCATGACATATTTATAACAAAGTTCTTGTTCTGTTATTTATGACCTACCTTTTTCCTGACAAATTCGAATCGAGACACAGCTTTTCCAATGGAGAAATATATTTTTCAAGTCGTCACTTTTACAGCACATTTTCGAGACAACCTCAAATCTTGTCTCGTACGCATTCCTACTCTTGGTTCTTTACTATGCCCCTTAGGGTACAATTTTTTTATATAGTTAGGATTCTGTTATACTATAGACGAATATTATTAACTGTAGAATATGTGCTATTTACTGTAACTTTCTTGCGAGTCACACCATAACAATTTTCTGTTCCTGTACTCAATCATGACCATAACAATCTCATCACACAATCGTGAAAGATAACAAGATCATAAATTATCTGTCAACCATGGATTCGACAATTGTTTACATGCGTTATATGCGTTTGTCATGTTTGCCGGCGTTTTCTTCTGAATAAATTTGGATAGAGTAATTTAACCTTTGCGTTACATTTATATGTTTATGTGTTCTGTAAATTTTTAAGGCAATCATTCAAAACTTTGCAGCACGTTTTAGGAGAAAATTTCGCCATGGAACACAAATCGTTATCTATAGTACATAATTTATTTATTTATTTATTCAATTTCTTCACGAAGCATTTGAATTTACTTTACGGATACTACGTGGATCGCAGTTTTGAACTGTAGCCATACACTATCGGATTGTAAATATTGCTAATGGAAGACTCCCATTTTTTTTTTTCATTTTTTCATTCAAATATTTCCCTCAATTACTACAATTTTTCGTTTTGATTCTTGTTATAGGGTCTAATAGAATTGGCCATGTTTTCAAGGAAACAAAGGCTTCTGAAGTCAATGTTTTAGAATCATACTTAATAATTATGAAATCATGTTTGACATCTTTAAAATTATTTGTTTATTTGGAAAGTTTTTCTGCACATTTTACATATCAACAATTTAACAATATTTTTCTTTCTCATGATCTTTATGTTGTAAATATTAGGTGCCCCTAACACTGAAGTCACTTTGAGAAACTATATTAATATAGGCAAGATCGGAAAATGATTCAAATTGTTATTGTGTTATGTCAATTGAAAATTTACCTGTGTTTCCACTTTGTTTTGCAGGTTCAGACGTCGACGCGAGAACTAGTCATATTGGATCACCTCATCACCACCGATCGAGTGATACCAACCCAGTGTCTCCAGGGGACAGCACCACAACACACTCGCAGAAATTCCCATCATCTCTCGACCGAAAAGACAGCGGTAAGTCATCGTCGGGTAAAGAGGGTAAAGTCGGTGACAACTCCGGCCCAACTTCCAGTACCGGTAAAACTCGACGGCGGCGTACTGCGTTTACAAGCGAACAACTATTAGAACTAGAGAAGGAATTTCACGCAAAGAAGTACTTAAGTTTAACGGAGAGATCACAAATAGCTCACAGTTTAAAACTTAGCGAGGTTCAAGTGAAAATATGGTTCCAGAATAGACGAGCAAAATGGAAGAGAGTAAAGGCTGGACTAACTTCAGGTTCCAGGGCTTCTGGAGGGAGTAACGGAGGCTCTGGAGGTGGAACTAAGATTGTGGTTCCCATTCCTGTGCATGTAAATAGATTTGCCATTCGTAGTCAGCATCAACAACTGGAGAAAGCAGGACTTCAACCAAATGCTAGCAACCCTTTACACGCAGGACTTCACGGGTTTCGGTCCTTGGCGCAATGTTCTCCAGTGGCACCACTAAACAAAAGCTGAGCCATTAAACCTATTTTAGGAAGTGTTATAATTTGGTGCATGTGTTGCTTATTTTTATGTGCGGCGAGAAGATAATGCATTGTGTTCTTTTCCGTACAAGTGATCTTCATTTGTTTACGAGGAATTACCACATAACGCTAGTGGTAATGTAGATATGAGTGTGTGTGAGTGTCTGTTATATGCTAGTACGGTGCTACGAAATGTGTTCTAGAGAAACATTACGAAAATTGCCTGTAAAATACGTCATTACAGTTTTATCTAATACCAACAGTGACATCTTCTGGCGATTTAATGAATCAGATAAGGTAATGGCGGGGGACTTAAAAGATGTAATGGCTTTTAAAGACAAATTGCGATAGTTTGGATTTTCTTTTAAATCAATGTGTCTGGCATGTGACATAAAATTGTATATTTAAACTCTCATAGTACTTAAACTGATTAAAAGGCCAGTCGTACATGGACGAGTCAATATATCACACACAATGTCTTGTAAAGAATGTGTTCTCAAATGCCAATAAAATAGTAAACAATGAAATTGTTTTTAAATATGTAGTATAATCTTTATTCAATCTTAAATTTCATAACTTATTATGGTTCAGTATCTAAAAACTTACCAAATATCTCCTTCTTAACATGTATAATTTTATAAAGTTGAATTTGGTTTCATTATTGAATTTATTCAAAAACTGCTAATTCTTTAGTTGGTATGTATATGTTATACTTTTCTTATGCTATGTTATTAGTAGCATTAAAATAATTCTTTTCACTAAATGAGTTCGTGTCGATTTCATAATAATGTCACGAAGCGTAAATATACATGTTACATAACAACTAAACATTGGTTTCTATTGAAAAGGGATATCGAATACGATTTCCGAATTTTTCAAAGAAAAAAAAAAGAAATATTTTGATTTTTAAGGGAGAAAAAAGGAAAATATGTGTTATTCAGAATTTACATATAACAAACACATACAAAGTTTCACATTGTAACGTAGAATACTTCTAATTGAAAATTGGTACAGTTTCATTAACTCTCGCACCAGGGGCGTACGCAGGGGGTGGGTACTGAGGGTCCGGAACACCCCGAAATCCCGACTTTTTTTGTGAATGTAGTCTACTTTTAGGGTCGATTTTAGAAATTTTCATATAATTTAGCCTCAAATTGTATTTTGATCCCCCGAAACGCTTTAGACCCCCCGGAATAAATTCCTGCGTACGTCCCTGCCTTGCAGTACTAACGGGGGAGGGGGTACCTTATGCCCAGCACAATGTATTTCTTGTAATTACTCTTCTAATCGTTTCTTTAAAATTATACATATGTATGTTATTGCTTAACGTGTTCAGCTAAAGCATATACCTTACGGTGCACAGTGGACCACATGCAGAATCTGACTAGAAAAAAATTAGTACTTCAACTATACATGCAATATATGGTCACTATACCAGCAAAATTATTACTCGGTGGCGTTAGTAACCATAATATATGCAAAACAACTGAAAAACAATGCGTAAGAGAGAAATAATGAGCAAAAAGCTAAAATATAAAAAAGACAAAAATAAATTAGCCAAATGGAACAATATGTACTTTACCTGCAAAGATTGGAGAGAGAAATCGTCTAATCTTCTTTCAGAGCCCTAGAACTCATCATTGTAGTCTTTATTCTTGCCATCTAAATCGTTATTATTATTATTATTATTATTATTATTATTATTATTATTATTATTATTATTATTATTATTATTATTATTATTATTATTATTATTATTATTATATTATTATTATTATTATCGACGTCATCGTCACAATCATAATCACAATTACCACTAAAGCGGTCATGACCATGTCCTACTTCACCTCCCTGAGATGTTGCACATTTAGTAGCAGGTTCTGTAAGCAACTTCCTGACATCAAGGGGGAATGAGTTTTTGTTTCGAAAAGGAGATTGATTAGAAATGATAATATCGGGCCTGAGTAGGAGCATGTGCAATACATTGCGAATGTTCTCTTTGCGAGAAGTATTTCTTGTATGAGCTGCCCTATTTGTTTTCATGTGTTTATACGTTGCTTCTTGAGTTTCCTCGAAGAACATTCCGATAGGAAAAATGTTGACTCAATAATTCTTCCTTCATGGATTTGAATTTTATGAACAGAAACCGGCATGAAGAATCATGGATATAGACTAAGATACAGTACGTTAATTGGAAAATCACATGATATAGTTCGCAATATAATACCAAATCGCCGAATCAGTTCTTCATTAATTCCTGTAATCTCAGCGGATTATGATGGATCTTGAAAGAAAAGCCGCACTGTATTTCCATCATTAGAATTTCCTATTCCTCCAGGTGTAGGCTGATCTCAACTAACCCGTTTTTCTCGGAATTTGCTCCTTCCGGTGCAGAGAATTTGACTTTGTTGTAGGGATACCCAATCTGCAATTTTTAAATGTCCAACCGATAAGCTATGTGAATTAGGCATTCGAAAAATCGGATCCAAGCATGTAAGGAGATTCCAAATCCATATCTGCTAACATCTATTTCTTTTGTTCCTTATTCAATATTGTTCATAGTCTTAGGAGTAGATCCACATATATAGCACGTTTGAGAGGAAGTTTCTATAACAGCGTTACACATCTTCCCATCCACCATTGTGAATACAAGTTCAGGGATAACAATTACCTCCTTCTTCTGAATTAGTACATTAGTAGACTTTAAATTATGTACTTGCGTTTCCATTGAACGTACATCCTTTCTTAACAGTTCAGTTGTCTCTTTTTGGCACAAGAATTTAATGAGTCGACAAAATCTAAGCGACGATGCTCTGGGATTTTGATACAAGAGTGCTTTATCAACCTTCCTATCCGATGTTGAATACAACTGTAAGGGAACGAAGGCGAGAGCAAAAATATATTAATCAATATATACACTGTTTGATTCATCTTCTGTTTGAATTTTCTGCTTATAGACACTATGACAACTGCTTCCATCGCAACCCCTCTTACACACTAATTTCAATATGTCTCCATCTCTGATGCACTATTTAATACCATCTTTCTGTAAAGTCACAATGCGATCAATTGTCTGATCTATTATTGCTTGTGAATGAACTTCGGCTGACATGTCAGTTACTATAATAATCTCTTCTCTGGGATAACACTTTAATTTTGCTTCCCGCACCACATTATACGAAGGATATATGTCACAATATTTTGCCTTTGCACCTACTCTCAAATTGGTATGTTGTCTCTTTGATAAGGCGTTATCTACAATAAGTGCTACGGCTTCGTCCGGAGAATAAGTGTTTGGATAGAGTTTTGGCGAATGATAAGCCTTTCTGTGTTCCGTTGCTCTCTTAGGTGTCATTTGAATGCTATCTCCTAATACAACTGCGGCATCTCTTTTTCTACCAGTTCTCAATGACCTTGGGTAGCCAACACCAGCTTTTGCTTAGAATGCTTTGTAACACGTGGCTGTACAAGGTTTTTCTTCGACTTCATTCAGGAAACTTCGAAGGGTTTACTAGGTCTGCCTGACTTGCTTGTTGAAGGCCTATGTTTTTGGCTTTGAGAGGTCGTTTTGAAAGCAGTAACCACGTTATCAGAGAACTTCATATATCCTTCCAGCCAATCACTGTATTTGGATAAAAATCTATCAGTCATTCTATTACACAGCTTCCAACACTTCTCGAAATCTCCTTTGAAGACACTTAAAATCACTTTCACACTGTAAAGAGCATCCACAGAAACGGTTTTCATTCCAATTTGTTGGCAAAATAATTGTAAAGGGCTTCGTTGGATGGTTTAGAACACGACATCTCGTACAGGTTCTTCCGCGTCACGACGAGCATGTCCGGCTCACTACACCTATCTTTGAAAATAAGATAATTATAAAAAGCAGGCAAGAGTGGGCAGTAGATTACAACTGTATTTCGAAATATATATATGAAACTACACCATGACGAAAGATCTCGATACAGAGATATACGTACATTGTTAAATGTAAGTTTAAATTTCCAATAGCAGTTTTTTACTAGTAATTACTTCCCCTCTCTAGAGATACTTTACAGAAAAGCAGCATAAACCAATTAAATAAAACTTTAGTCAAACAGCAAGTACATATACATACCTGTACTCATAGCTTATTTCAGGAACGTTCCTTGCCTTTTCACATGTATAATTAAACCACAAACCTTATGTTCACACCATTCCAATTCAGCGCACTGCAAAGCACATAATGAACTATCAACTTTGGCGTGCTGCTATCACCACTTACAGGCTGTTATCCGTGTTTACTGATACGCACCCAGAAACCTTGGTTATCACTTAAAACAACTGTGCTGTTTGAATATAGATTAGACATAGTTGCAAAAACTACTTTTTTCCAGTTAGATTCTGATTCTCGCCCACAGTGTGGTGGTGCAAATTGAATGTTAGTGTGTCTCATAAATTTGCTATTTTAAGTTGGTGAGCACCAAATACCACCCTCGCCATTGATAGGATATGTGACTGACATTTTGAAGTGTCACTCCTGGATGACGGTATAATAGATAGCTGTTAGTATATTTTGTGTATCGGTCATTTTAGTCACTGTTGATTTTTATGAGAGTTTCTAATTTGTTTATTTTTTGCGAGATATATTTAATCTTAACAGGTGGGTACAAAACGACCCCCTCTTGGTAATCCATGATACAAAAAATACCTAGGTAGTGTGAGGGTTAAAAGTAATTGCAACACATAAAACACAAAAAGTAGATTACAATTCCCGGTGTGATCTCACTGATCTGGATCCCACGTTAAGCTGTAGGTGATCATTTCATACAACTTCGTTGCTGAAAGGGTCGCTAAATTCACATCCAACCAACAAAATATATTATAAAAATCTTTGTTATCTTTTAACTGTATTATGATGAAGACTTTGTGCACTTTAACAATCAGCCCCACATCCTTTTCTATACTTCAAACAATCCTTCCAAGACAAATCAAAATTTACAACTTGTAGTTCTGCTTTTATTAATTTCAGAGTAGCTTCTATTCCTGGCATCAGGAGTTCTGTTTTTATTAGTTTACAGTAGCTTCTGTTCCTGGCATCAGCAGTTCAGCTTTTATTAGTTCACAGTAGCTTCTGTTCCTGGCATCAGGAGTTCTGCTTTTATTAGTTCACAGTAGCTTCTATTCCTGGCATGAAGAGTTCTCTTTTTATTAGTCACAGTAGCTTCTGTTCCTGGCATCAGGAGTTCTGCTTTCATTAGTTTACAGTAACTTCTCTTCCTGGCATCAGCAGTTCTGCTTTTATTAGTTCATAGTAGCTTCTGTTCCTGGCATCAGGAGTTCTGCTTTTATTAGTTCACAGTAGCTTCTATTCCTGGCATGAAGATTTCTCTTTTTATTAGTCACAGTAGCTTCTGTTCCTGGCATCAGGAGTTCTGCTTTTATTATTTTTCAGTAGCTTCTGTTCCTGGCATCAGGAGTTCTGCTTTTATAAGTTCACAGTAGCTTCTATTCCTGGCATGAAGAGTTCTCTTTATATTAGTCACAGTAGCTATTGTTCCTGACATCAAGCTATGGTTCCTGAATCATTGTTCCTATATTTTAACTCGTATATTTTGTCTCGTCTCGAATTTGAGTGGAGTCCAGACAGAAACTGTCGAATCGAGACACGAGTTGATACATAAACATATTTTCGAGTCGAGACTACATTTTCTCAAGATGAGTCGAGACTGGTTTAAATCTCGACTCGACTTGTGCACATCCCTAATAATTACGAATTTTGTCAAGACTTTTCAAGAAGCAAGTCAGAGAAATATGGAAATTTTGGCATGAATAAGATTCTTTTTGCCAGTTTGTCGCTCAATGCGACATATAACTGCAGACTTCTTTTTAAAATGCACATTTTAAAAGGTGATATTCTCATAATACTACGTACAACAACTTTGACTTTAGTTGAAGATTTAAACAACTAATGACTTCCACTTGTGGATGAGAGAAACAGGGCTTTTTAAAGGGATGTGGGTGATCAAAATATTAAACATTGCTTTCCAAACAAATTGACAGTCGGTGGAATTGAAAAATAAATTAAATGAAATCTTTCAGTTTTAAGTCCCACTGCTATGACGTGTAGGCTGATGGGAATATAGTGATGGTGGGAATGAATAAAATGGTGGAATGAAAAGAGTGGAAGGAAACGAAAGAACCCCAAGAAAACCCACGAACTACTCTGTGCACAGAGGTCTACTGAGCCACTCTGGTTCTCTCGACGTATTGAAATAATGTATTTTTCTACCGTATGAAATTAAGAACAGAAGCCTTCAGTGAAAGATGGTCATGTTTCAGAATTAGTTAAGAGTCATGATGGTTAATTTTTGTTAAAAGGCATGAAGTGACATTGGTCTATATTATTTCAACCTTCATGAAAGAAAATAAAAAATGTCATTACCAAAAAGTCATTTTCATAGGACTTTTTTTTTATCTACGATCCATCCACATCAGCTGTATATGTAGCAGTGAAACGTAGCAAAAGTTATAGCTTTCTTCTAGCGTAACTTCCTGCGTATTCCCTGATTTGATCCTCAGATTTATTTGTTTTTTAAAGTAAACAGATACCTACATGATCATCATTTTCAAATAGAGGAAGTTCGGGTATTATGGAATAGTCGGGTAATACGAAATACCTCATTATCTCACCTGTGATGTGTTTTTTCCAAGCGGAGAGGAAAAAAACTACTACCTCACGTTTCCATGATACTCTATAGTCAGTTTCCTTGAGATTGTGACATTCGTTGGGTTGGTAGACGTGAAAATCTGATTTCTTATTCATGAAAACTTTTACAGGTAAGTGTTTTACAACCTGTATTTTTCTATTGAAATGTAATAGAACAACAATTCTTTGTTTATTATGACGTTGGATACATAGAGTGGTAGTTTGATAAGCGTCATTATCCTATAAGCCTTCGAATTCCTTTAATAGCTCTTTCGTTTCCAAGTTGGCGTGGAAGGCAATATGGAATACCCGCAAGAAAAGCGTCCGTATTTCGATTACAAAAATATCTATCGGTATTGGGAAATTAAACGTACATTTATGATGATAACAATGCCAAGCGTATTTTTTATTACAGCAAATTTTCTGATGATACAAGGGGTGAGGGTGGGTCCAGCGTTCATCGTTTAATGTGAGCACACAATGACTGTGCCGATTCCATAGCAGAGTATTATACTTGTGACTTTTGCAAGTAATCACATTTAGTTATGGCTTGGCATTCAGAATTTTTATATATTGTCACTGTATTCATTGTAAGTTCAACAGAAAACTCACTTCTTTTCTATATAGCATTTGTATTCCATATTACCCGACTATTTCATATTACCCTCCAAAGTGGTTTCTTCAGAAATTATAAGTTTTGCCCACCCCGTACCGAATCTTCTTTATCAAGATACGCATAAATAAAGCCAAATATGTAAGGAATATATTTGTTTTCCTTTTTGTTTCAATGTGCAATTCTTAACTGAGTTACAAGCGAAACAGAAATGGTATTCCATAATACCCGAACTTCCTCTACGTGATGCAATTTTGATTGAAGTAATAAGTTGGATTAAGAGAACTCAAGATAGCTACTTAAGTACCGATGGGGTCAGTGTATCTACCTTCTTTCCTCGGAGTCCTTATGAAAAAAAATCTCCGTTATTTCATACTTCCTTTTTCTAAGTATTGATTTACTTGTCGTCAGTAAACCTATGTCTATAGGCATCCAACTGAAGCCTAATAATAGGGGTAAAAGTGAATCTGAAAAGGTAGGGGGACGCTTGACGTCACCCCGTCCCCGGTGCCTATCTTTGCCCTTTGTATTTTTTTTTATAAAATGGGGAGACGCCACAGATATTTTCGTGAGGTGAGGAGACGACGTTCCCCGCGTTCCCCCTCACTTTTACCCCCTGAAATTATGTGCTTTAGAATTCAACACAAACTAACTTTAAAAAATTACTAGACATGTCGTCAAACTACGCCGATGCAGTGCAAAATCATTCTTAATAATATCAGATCAACTGAATTATGATGTTCCAAGTTTGATGGTACTCCCAAGAAAATCAAACTGATCCCTGTCTTCAAATTTATTTATTTATTTTAGTTTGGTTTGAGTAAACACTTCCTAACGACGTATTTTCGGGGCGGGATTTACTTACTTGAGCCTCCAGGCCTAAAAAGCTCTGCCACCTCTCTAATCGTTTATCAAGAATTAAATAATAATAATAATAATAATAATAATAATAATAATAATAATAATAATAATAATAATAATAATATAAAGGTAATCAAGAAATTCTGCCGCTTATTTATGCAAATCTCTGTTCCATTATGCAAATCTCTGTTCTAACATATTACCTGGTTGTGGCAGTTCAGGTACACCATGAACGTGCTTAAGGACAAAGTGAACGTGGGACCTCCGCAGAGCGTCATAAAGGCGTGTATGTTATATGAGTTCAAACTGGGGTCAAACGCCACTGCAGCGGAGCAGAAGGTATGCCAGGCCTTTGGTAAAGGTTTCGTGACTACGCGGACAGTGCAGTAGTGGTTTAACAAATTTAAGGACGGCGACGAAACACTCGAAGACACACCACGTGTCGGAAGACCAACACAGGTACAAAATGAAAATCTTCAGGTAGCAATTGAGGCGAACACTGGCCAGATATGTGAGGAACTGTGACTACAATACAGTATGAGTGGAGAAACCATTCTTCAGCATCTCCATCAACTTGGGAAGCACTACAAGTTGGGTCGATGGGTCCCACATGATTTCACTCCGGGCCAGAAGGCAACGCGAGCACACACCTGTGTTTCTTTTTGCTGTCTCGTGTGAGGAAGGAGCCATTTTTGGATAGGGTGTTGACATGTAATGAGTGGGTTCTGTACGAAGTTCCACGGTGCCGTCATCATTGGTTAGCATCCTATGAACCGGTTCCAAAACAGCCGAAACCAGCACTGCACCAGATGAAGGTCCTCCTATGTGTTTGGTGGATTGCTCCCGGCCTCTTGCATCGGGAACTGCTACCAGCTGGTCAGAGAGCATCAATGCAACTGAGCTTGTCAGCAGTTGAGCCGTATTCAAGAAAAACTCAAAACTCTGGAGCCAGCACTTCTGAATCATAAAGGTTTCCTCCTGTTACAGGAGAACGCTAAGCCTCACATAGGTAGGATGACCCGGAACATTATGCATGGGAAACACTATTGCATCCGCCATACTCCCTGGACGTTGCACCGTACGATTATCACCTGTTCCATTCCTTGGATAATCACCTTAGAGGACGCCAGTTCAAATCCCTAGTAAAAGTCCAAAATGAATTGATATCTTCTTCACTTCATGGCCCACCAAGTACTACCGCGGTGGAATCCATGGCCTTCCAGATCGTTGGCAGAAGGTCGTCGATGCTGATAGGGACTAATTTTGATCGTTCAGGTACGTCTTAGGTGACATATTGATGTTCGAAGGTGGTGTGTTGAAAAACAACCAATTACTATTTTCAATATTAATGGCATACAATAATAATTAAATGATAGTTATGTACAAAATATTTAACAAAGCGATATGACATAAATTATATAAATTACTTTAAACATTAACATTTTTGGGAGGGGTAACACAAATTAAAGAATTTAAATTTTAAGATTTACTCTGTTTTTCAGAAAAGACTTCTTCCAAGCTTTATAGCAAATGAAATCGTCTATCAGAGCACGTAATTCCATTTTCTGCATCATCGTTCCTTTAATGTTGAAGAGTGACAAAGTTAAAGGCCATCCTGACTCATCAATGTCCTCAGATAAGGCTGTACACGTATCGAAGTTGAGAAAGAGCGTTCTTCTGAGCAGTTGGAGCCCGATGTGAGGAAAAGGGGCGCCAACTAAACAAGATTGGGAATCACTGGCCTAAATGGCATAACCGTCAACGTTAACAAAAAAAAAAAAAAAAAAAAAAAATACAGTAGAACCCTTCTCGGCCACCCTCTGTTGGTCCGCCACTCCGGTTGATCCGACCGCGCTCGAACCGAGCTTGTCCCGACTCGTCGGTGACTCAGGAGGCCCATTGTTGTTTACTTGCTGTTACCGCATATCCACTTTATTCCTCCGTCAACTCTTGGATCGTTCCTTTCGTTGTGCGTATTTTCTGTACTGTACTGTGCAGGTTTTAGTGCTTACTGTTCGTTTCTTTTTACTATAGAGAACAATACAGTCATTTTTGAGTTCAGAGATTGTTTATTTTACTATAAATCCGTATTTTTCTATATTTTCTGATAATCCGGCCTTTGTTTGCGTTCCGACCATACTCCCAGTCCCAAAGGTGACGGATTAGAAAGGTTCTACTGTATTTCATTATTTGGAAATAAGTTTTTTAAAGAACAATTCATATACTCCGAAGACCAACCTATTATGGATTGGGATGATTATGGATTATGCATGTCAACACACACTCTTTATCTTAGAGATATCCTCAAACCACAATAGAGCTATTAATAGACAAGGTACATTTCAAAAATAATTAATTACATAAACAGTATTTGTAAATTGATTTCGATAATTACAATTATACAATCATTTCTCTCTTAGAAATTGTTAAGACTATCTAAATTTGTATCAAAATTAGAATCTATTTGAACGAGAAATAAATGTTGGTTCATAGATATGATTGCCAGATTATCTATTTTTATTAGATACATACTACTTTTATCTTGGATACCGAATCCTTTTCCCTTTGCCCGTTTAATTACCGCTAAAGCACAAAAAAGTTTTTCTGACTGCAGCAAAAAGCTTCTCCAGAAAACATGAGAAAAAATTGTGGAACTTTTTAAGTTACGATACTAATACTTTGTCATACGTGCACAAAATTCAGTCGTTGAAAGAAGCAATTATGGAGCGAGCAGATGAAAGAAATAACTTAAATTTGATTCAGTCTGATCTTGTTTAATTCCATCTCCCGTAACGGCATATCAGCAACACATTTCAAGAGATAAGAATTTCTGCCACTCTATGCAAAATGGGAATTCCCATCTCGCCTAAAGGGGGCGCGGTGGCTCAGTGGTAAAGCGTTCACCTCTGGTGCTTGGGGTCCCGGGTTCGATCCCAGCCTCCGCCAAGTGAACTTTGTGGTGGACAAACACCGTGTTCGTGGGTTTTCTCGGGTTTCTCCCGTTTCCTCCCACTTTCTTCATTCCACCATTTCATTCATCTCTCATCATCACCGTCTCCTTTAGCCTAACCGGCATAACCGTGGGACGTAAAACTTAAAGATTTCATTTCATTTCCATCTCGCCTAAAATGATCAGGAAGAAATTTCCGTGCCAGTTTAATAACTATCAGCACTACGAAATTGTGGAATCATAAATGCTCGAAAAAACTCCATTATTTATGAACATCTACTAAAGATCGTACTTATGAAAATCAGTAATCTAATTTCAGTATCAATACAACTGATTGATTTCAAAAATAAATTTTAGTTGTTTTCGAGTAAATCAAGTTTTGATTTTTATTTTGCAGTATTATTATCCTTATTCTTGTAGAAAGACCTAAAAATTAAAAAAAAAAAAACTCTATGTAGAGTTTCGTGAAGGTCCTAAAACTTGATACGATATGTTTACATACCAACGGATGACCGGAAAAGAATATGACTGATGAACAGAGATTGATACGTTTTCAGTGTGTCTAGGTAATGAGACAATTAAATCGATTGACATACCGAATTCAATTTTGTTCACTATTATATCTTCTCTTCTCGTTCAGAAGGAAAAAGTAAGAAATTTGTAATATGCTGAATGAGATCTAACAAATCTTGCAAATTATAACGGAGACGATGAATAAACCGTTCAAGGCAGTGTTTTCTACTTTTAAGACGGATCAACTAGCCTTCTTTTTTGTACTTTGATAGTGATGCGATGTATCGTAGAAGAGAGCCATAGTTTTCTTCTTATTTTCCTTATTGGAGATTTTCATCGCCTGATCTTTTACCGATTTTCCTATTTCTCATTAAAAAATCGGAGAATTTTATAAATATTTCGTGGAACATATTTTTTAATATAAGAGAGAGAAGGTTAAATTTTCTCGCTCATTGTCGGCTCCAAACAGTAGAAATTATGGGAAAACCTCATGATACATATACACCATATTCTATCAAAATCAAATATTTTCCCATTATTTACGAAAACTATCGAGAAACATATTCCGTAGATGGCGAGGGAGGAGATATACAGTAAACGCTGTCACTGTAGACTGATTTTTAAAGCTACGCAGTGGGTATGATTGGGAAGCCTCAGAAAAATATAAGCCATATTTTAGCAAAAATCAAATATTTTACTTACGAAAGTCATCGTGGAACATATGAGGAGCTCCAAATCAAAACGCGCTAAGTCCATCCGTGGCTGATGTTTTTGATGTGGATTTTTTATAAATTGCCAGCGCTGAAGCGATTTGTGCTACCCATTCGGTTCAAAAGTCACTACACTGCGTAAAACGGCTGTGAAATACAGCATTTGACGCTATGTCCACCGTGTTGTCCGGAACAGAATGCGCTATTTGACAATGCAGGGAAGTGTAGTCGCATCAGTTCACAAGCTGCTTCGCATATTATCAGTATGAATGAGTCTGCTGTGGTTAGGGATGTTGTTGACATCACTTGGTGTCTGTATGGAGATAGTTTGATCCTTCTATAAAGTCCATTCGATTTTTTCCCGACGGAATCTTAGGTCAAAATAAAAGCACACATGTTGTACATGCCTTAATCATGAGGTTGCTGCGAAGATCTTCTTTTCTCAAGAATATTACTATGCGTTTTCTAGTGTAAGGGTATACCTATCTCCCCGCCGACCGATTGTTGGAGTGTTAGAAAAGTCTTTTCAAAAACATTCCGAAATTTTGAGCCCTGGTAATTACTCTGCAATGTACCGCGAAATTGGGACTCTGAAAGTTCTAGGCATCGACTGGCATTTGAGGGATATGAAAGAGTTAGCCAATTCCCTATAAAAAAAAATTACAGGTATTAGTGACATGAAACGTATGATCCTGAAGAAAGCTTTGCTCCAAGGACGTCCCGGTGCTGTTCTCAAACTGGAACCAACATACAATTTTGACTACCATTTTAAATATTATATTTCACCACTGAAACGAGGGATGAAGGTTGTCAGCGTACCAGGTGCCCCAGTACTACCCCTGGAAAGTTGAATCAACGATGCAAAGAAAGCTGACGTTGCAAATCTTCTGGAAAAAAAAAAAAAAGTAAAATAAAATAAAGATTTGGAGATCACTGGAGACGTGAACCTATCTGTAGTTCTATATTGACGCACTGGATGCACAGCCTGCTTGTTGTACTGAAAACAAACATATGTCCGATTACGACTCCTTGGAAGAAGAAGTGGATATCATATGAAACACAACACGAAATTGAGAGTATATTAATGTGTATGTATATTCCTATAACAAAAGTTCATTATCTTCCATTTGCAATATGTATGTTCGTTTTATGGCATGTAACTCTTTAATATTCGCATACAGAGAGTAAGAATTATACTTCTACATGATTCAGACACTGTTGTGTGTACTATTATAAATAAAATATGCTCAAAAATAATTTTGTATTTCATTTATGGAGTCTCAAATACATCATTTTCGGCGTGTTTGCATCAAAATGCACTTTGTCCAAAATATTTTTAACAATAATTCGGCTATTAGTGAAAAACTGATTTTTATAATCATGCCATCTCAGCTTGTAGTACTTAAACTAACGTATAAAATTAACAGTTTCCTTTGGTCTGTGACAGTTTCGGAGCTATTAGTTTTTCTGCTCTTCTGAAAAGTTTTTTTTTTTTTTTTATGGACTCAGCCCTTTTTTCTTTGGAGCTCCTTTTTTTAATTACAGGGAGGATAAATCTAATCGTTTTATTCTCCACTGTTTTAACTTCATGCAGGAAAATCATTCTGGAACCTGAACGTAAATATAGGTTTCATTGCTCCAAAGTCAATTCTAATTTTTAAAGTGAAAATTATCGTGCAGGATTTTATTAAATAGTGGAGAGGGGAGACTAATGCACCCTTTAAGTCTTGCCAGACTTTAAAACGAAGCAGATTTTAAGTTTCAGAGAAATTGCACGTTGCGTCAAAATAAAATAATTCTGGTGTAAGTTGCGGAGGGAATATATTTTCCTATCATACTGTATTATTTAAATAAGGAAAATTGGAAATTTGGGAAACATTCCTCTGTATCCACTTATCCTTGACCGCTTTCAACTGTACGCAATAAGCTTCTAATACTGTAAGTTGATATTACATACTTAAATATTTATCAATATGTTAAACAGTAATTAATCTTAAAATATGATTGGAAATATATTTCTCCTGGCTAATCAAATTGCTACATTAAGTAGATTGTGAATATGATAGATTTACTTGTTTTTAGTTAATACTAGCACGGAGGGTTACGTCCTTTATTTGGAGTTTTACTTATAGTTTGTATGCAAAATTTCAACACTGACAACGAAAGGACAACGGGAATAATTATAATTTTGGTTTACGATTTCACAATTTCGTAGTGTTGATGCTTAATAATCTAGTACAAAAGTTGTCTCTTTAGTACAAAATTCCCTTGTCATCAATTTTGGGCAAAATTGATAAGGCAAAGTGAGAATTCCCATCTCGCCTAAAATGGCGAAAATTCTTATCTAGAAGAAATACGTTGCTGATATGCGTTAGGTGAGATGGGATAATACCCTTGAATATTAACACTGACCTAAATATGTTCGTATAATTTGAAACACAAAACATGTATACATATACAGGGTGTTTACAAAAGAACTCCGGGGTTTATAAATTCATATCTTATTAACGACAAAAGAGAGCAAAGTTTAGTTAATTTCTCTGAAACGACTAGCTCAAAAAGTTTTAGTCATACTAATTGGAAATGTTTTTATCAACAGGTGGCAGCGCTGCTGAGCGTTGATCTTGAGACGACGTAGCGGCTGCGGTAGTCAGTGAATCAGTGCCGTGCCGTGTGGATTGTTGCGCTTCGCGCTATGGTGACGCCACAACAAAAGGCTCAATGTGTTATTTGGCTCATAGAAACTAAGTCTGTTGTTACCGTACAAAGAAACTTTCGACGTAGCTATGGCGTTGACCCGCCTACGGACAAAACCATTCGTCAATGGTTCACTGCATTCAGGGAAACAGGAAGTGTTTTAAAGCAAAAGTCGCCGGGTAGGCCGTGTGTGTCTGAAGAGTATGTGGACAGAATCCGAGCTTCATGCATTCGAAGCCCTAAGAAATCGTTGTCAAGACGCAGCCTGGAGTTGGGGGTACCAAGATCAACAGTCCAATCATGCATAACACATGTATGTACGTTTTTACTTATTTTGCCTCAAAACCCCGGCGGGGCTCATATTGAACTTTATTAAATTGTTAAAAAAAAAAACTTGAAAATGTAAGCTTTCCAATCATGTATAACACATGTATGTACGTTTTTTACTTAATTAAAACATTTTGCCTCAAAACCCCGGAGTTCTTTTATAGACACACTGTATATTATCATGATATGATAGCAGATATTAAATCTAAGTCAGATTACCTGAAGAAGGTTTGAGGTAGTGAAAAATAAGTTAAAGCCATGTTATATAAAAAAAAAAAAAGTGTTAATTTTCTTTCATTTTTTAAATTCGGAAAGATAGTAACTATACCCATAGAAGACTCAAGAAACTTTGGAGACTTCCTTGTTACAAAATTCATATTATTTATAAAGTGCATTCTAACTTGATCACCAAAAGAGAATGACTAATCCTTCACAAACTAAATATCAATATTTTGCATTTAACGAAAGTAAAGACCGAATTTTCAACGTCATCAAGGGAGCACATATTATACAAGGAATACACATTATGTTTTGTTTACATCTACGTAGTGGGGACGCTTCAATTCTAAGACCTTCCAGATGGATTCTTTCCAGGACTCAATGAAAAATTCTTCTCAACTTGGTCCTCAAACTTTTCTGATAGATTTTTATGAGTCAATTTCCAGTTCATGCTTTGTTAGAACATACAGAAATGTAAGAAGTTATTCTACATAATATAGATATGTAAAGAGTTAACCTGGTTTTCATGATTTTTAGCTGACTATGCCCGTACAATAATTACTGAAACTAGAGATGCGCACGAGACGAGTCGAGGCAGGATTTTCCTGACAAAATTTGAGTCGAGACACGGCTCTTCCAATAGAAAAATATATATTTTTCGAGTCGAGACAGCCATAAATCTTGTCTCGTGCGCATCCCTAAGTAAAACACCAGAAGTTTAGTTAGTTTCAGCTTACGTGTAACATATAATTTCTTCGAAATCATGAAGTACAATAACAGCTTCTGTGTTACAACCCAGAGATATGAACTCGGAATTCGAACTTCTGAAAAAGGGATTGAAAAACCAACCACTGCGGTCTGTTTGAATAAACTTTACAACCTCTCCACCACCATCAGTTAACACTAATCCCTTAGAGTAAAGGGTCGATCATACACGCATCAGTTCTCCAACACATTCCCGTTTATTGACATTAATATTAGTGATTAAAGTGAGCTAGGGAAGAGTCAGAAAAAAAGAAAGACTCCCTTGTAGGTCCATTACATAACAGATAACCTTTCCAGTTTAACACACTCTCACATAGATCCATAATAGCTATTGTGTGTATGTTTTCATGTGTTGTGCACTGAAATTAAGCACCTAAAAATCGTTCTCTTGTTGTAAGCCCACGGTTTTTTTTCTTTACAGCAAATCGACTCTTGTTACTGTTGTAGATATATATGCGTTTGTGTACAAAGTTAATCCTATTTAAGGCTTCTTTCTACCCTTATGAAAGAACATCAGCACAGCCATATTGACAAAGGAAGAATAGAAAAAAAAAGTTGAGCATCGACAAAGCGCTTGTCCACGATGATCTTGATTTATTAATTTTGGCGACCCGCAGAGTGCGTGTGTGTTGTTGGGGTTCAAGATAATTCGCATACTGCGAATCCAGCTACAAATACGGTTTGTTTTAATTTCTCACGCCCTTAGGGGGTAGTTGCCACCGTCATGATAGTGGGGAAAGGGTGGAAAACTAAAATTGTTATACAATCGTTCAAAGGGAAAGAGGGGAGGATAAATATCATTCGATTTTCTCCCCTCATATTCCTCACAGTCCCCCTGCGACTGCTTTCTAGTTTGTTTCTTTTCTTCTCCTGCCTTTTGTGCTTCGTTTCTTTTCTTCTCTTTTATGAATAAACCACGGGATTCAGACTAATCAACGGTTACAAAATACTCACTTCTCTGGATCCTGCTGATAAATGCAATGTTGCCAGTTGTAGACACAGTTTTGCAAGATTTTTTTTAAATAAGAAAAAATCGGTACAAAGTAGACAATGTACAGTTTCACGTGCGATCTGAAGCACATTACTTCCTATGGAAAACAAACGCGTATTTTCTGAACCAAAGGCGACAAGTAGTAGCGATGCCAACTTTACTTTTGGGGGATAGAAGGCAAGTGGTGAGCCAAAAAATTTTCCAGGGCAGTGATTTTTTTTTTTTTTTTTTTTTTTGTATACCAAAATAATTCTTTTATATTACTTGGAGTACATTACAATACTGTATAAAATTTCTGGGAGGAGAGGGATTGGCTACCGGGAAGACACCGTTCTCCTTGCCTGTTTTGGCGTCGTCTGGCGACAAGTTCATGCGTTCAGTTTTCACCCTGTACCAGACCCGTATCCACGGGGGCCAGGCCCCCCTAAATTTTTAATGGTCCACGTAAAATGTTCACGGTAGGCTTGCAAATAAATCATAATATGGTGATGAAGTATGATATGGTTCGATCGACCCCTAACTTCTACCACCCTCCTCCCTACATTTTTGAGCTGGTCACGGGCCTGCCCTGTACTTTCGTTAAGCCATGAAATTTAAGAATTTCAATATAGTTTTAGGAAGAAGAAATGTAATATAATCTCAAAATATTTTTCCTGTCATTCGTGCAGCCTCGCGTAAATAAGCCGCATTTTTCTTCAGAAACATAAAAATAGGGTTGCGGCTATAAATGCGAATAATAAGAAATATAGGGCGGTATTCAAAGAGAATTCGTTAATCAAGCGTTAGTCAGGTAATTAGTTAGTGTCGTATTAGTTTTGTACTAATGAGCATATAATTTTTGGTATTCAGAATCTGCTTAGAGTTCAGCTAATAAGTTGATCTAGGAATGATTAACTAATATAACCCGAATACCTAGAGTGAGAAAAATAAATGTGGCAACTACGAAAATCTAGCTGTGCGCGTGCGTAATCTGTTAAAATCAAAACAAGATTAAATACGAAATTCGAAATGTTTTCTTTGTGGTTTGAGATCACAGCAATATAAATAGTTACGAAATCAGTTTATTATTAGTTAACTTATTTATTTCGGAGGGATACGGGGGGAATAAGTAGAGGTCAATTAATGTTAGCGATAATAAAATGATTATGCTGTAATTACAATTGAAAATAATTTATCGATCAGTTGTAAGTATTCCTCAAAAAGCTGGAAATTTTCTACTCATTTCTCACTGTTCACTTCATAGTTAACTCACCATAAGGTGAAAGGAAAGAAAAACAGGTAATTAATTGCCTTTATATTCTCATAATGTAAGTTTATTGTGGCTAAACCTATGATTAAATCAGGGTACTCTCTATTCTAAATTAATTAGTCACATATGATTAATTTAGTCAACTACTACATGCTAATCAGACATTCTGAATACACTTCTGATAACCATCCGTTAGTCAATACCTTAGTATAGCACTGATCATACGTAAAAATGAGTCTGCATAAGGCCCATAACTTCCCCCCAAGGAAGCACTCCGTCGTTCGAGGGGGGGCTCATTTCAAGACAAAATTTTCTTTCTCCATATACAATATTAACATGAAATCATAAATGAAACATCAAACAGATTCCTTACATCACATGAACAAAACAGTACATAAAACTTAAATAAAACAAAAATGAGTCGTGAGCCCATTTCAGTACAACAAGTCTGATAGTAGGGGTCCTAGAAATATTATTTATTCGTATGGCTTTAAGATTTGTCAATATTGTCCCATAATTAAACGGCGTGACAAACATCTTGGCATTTGAAGGCGGCGCTCCAAGTTCCCTTTAAATGCTGCTAGCAAATGAGAGGCCAGAGGTATTGCTACGTTTATTTTGTATACATCCACGTCTATCCCCTGTCACCTGATCACGCTGTAGTTTGTCAGCTTAGCCATAGCCACACCCCTTTACCACTTGGCAACGTCGCGCCATAGCTTGCGTTTTATTCGTTTAGCTGAAATGCCAAGATGTTTGTCACAGGCTTTAGTCATGTATGGAACGGGCCCAGGAGCCCTCAGACCTTGCTGTGCGGGAGAGCCCACAGACTCCGGGAGCCCATAAAGAATAAGAGAGAGAGGAGGAAGGAGGAAAAAGAATTAGAAAAACAACTTTTTCTAGGAAGCCCAAATACGCTTATTAATGCTCGCCCCTCCCACTAAGAAAAAAATCTAAGTTACGGCGCTGATCTCTAGTCAAGTAAGTTTGTAGTGGACAACATCGTTTCCGTGGGTTTTCTGGGGTTACTTCTGTTTCCTCCCACTTCCTCATTCCATCAATTCTTCTATAATCATTCACTTGCTTAATCATTGTCTCCTTTAGCATATTTCTAAGGGCATAATTGTAGGACGTTAAACTTAAGATTTCATTTCATTTCAAAGCGTCTGACTTTGTCATCAGGCGTCAGGGCTTTTAGCAATTGTAAGCGGTAAGGCTTCCGCTTCAGTCGTTTCCGTAAGCTCTTCCAGACGGTAGCTTGTGGAATGTTGAGCTCTCTGCTTACTCTGTTCGTCAACTTCTGTGGGTTTCGTACAAATTTCGCTCACACGCGCTCAACCGTTTCTCACCGTAAGCCGACCAGTTGATTTCTCCTTACACGATTGATTTTGACATATTACTTCAGAAATTATCATTATTGTTTAATTTTTCTGAACCAGTGGTTAAATGGTTTCATTCTTACCTTCACGAACGTAAACAAAGAGTAGTGATCAATCAGGATCATATATCGACATGGGATTGTATAAACAGTGGAGTGCCGCAGAGTAGCGTACTAGGTCCCCTTCTCTTTGCCCTTTACATTAATGATCTCCCTAAAATTCTCACCTATTGTAAATACCATATTTACGTTGATGATTTTCAATTATATGCTTCTTTTCCCCAACAAGATATTAATAATGCGATTGAGAAAATAAATACTGAGTTAAACAAAATCAGCGACTAGTCTACGGCTCATGGGTTAAAATTAAATGCAACTAAATCGCAGTGCATCTTAATTAGCTCTCCAAGAATTCTCTCTTCTATTAATATCTATCAGCTCCCGAATATAAAATTGTCGAATACTGTTATTCCATTCTTCACAACTGTCAAAAATTTGGGAGTCATACTAAATCAAAATCTCTCCTGGTCAAATCAAATAAATGGAGTTTGTAAGAGAGCGTTTGGTGCCCTGCATACGTTAAATCGACTAAGAAATTTCTTACCAATATCTCTGAAGATCAAACTTGTCAAGGTACTGGTGTTTCCACATCTTGACTATTGCGACTCAGTCTATTCTGATCTAACAGAAAATCAATCAAAGCGCTTGCAAAGAGTGCAAAATGCATGCGTTAGATTTATTTTCAATATAACTTATAGGGAACATCTCACATCCTTTTATAAAAAAAAAAAAAAAAAACTGTCATGGCTGACGTTAGTTGGAAGAAGAAATTTACATAATCTTACCCTATTGTACAAAATACTTACTACGTCAGAACCATCGTATCTAGCCCGTAGATTTTTATATTTATCAGACTTTCATACTAGAAGCACAAGATCACAAGGTAATTTCTTGCTCTCCATACCCAGTCACAATTCTGATTCATGCTCAAAATCCTTCACAGTAAGTACTACACGCCTCTGGAACAGTTTACCTCAATTAATACACAACTTTTCCACAGCTGCCAAATTTTAAAAAAATCTGTAAATTCTCTTCTCTTAAGTAAAGATAAGGATACTGGTAACTCATGAGTCATCTTCGTTTTACGAGATTATTAATAACCCATATATGAACACACAATCAATAGGTAACCTATGTTAATTTGTACAGCTTATATATTCATAGTTCTGGTACCGCTATATGATATATGCATTTTAAGTTTCTCCATGTTATTTTTGTTTCCTATATTGTATATTATTTTCAATGTTTGTTTTTGAAGTGTTTAACTATTTTTTTTTACTTAAGTAGTATATTCTTCTTTTTATGTGGTTCAATAATTTTATTTTGTAATTGTTAATATTTTCTATATATTGGTGCTTTTTTTTTTTTTTTTTAAAAAAAGAATATATATGCACGTGGTTAAGTGCTCGGAAAAGGCTGCAGAGCCTTAACTTCGCCACCTAAAAGAAGTCATAAATAAATAAATAAATAAGATGCATCTTGAAGCTGTAATTTGTGTATATCATCGCCGAATGGACGGACGGGAGGTGCGTGAACTTGGCCCTCCGAACTGGAGCACAAACGATGAGATTAGTGTCATTGTTTAGTGCGTCGTTTGTGCACGTAACCTAATCGTTTGTGATTTATTAGTTCCAGAGATATAACAGAAAAACCTGGTGGGGGGCCAAGTTCACGCTGGCCCCCCGACTTCAAGCACAAATTATGAATGTAGTGCCGTTCGTTAGTACATCGTTTGTGCTCGAAACTCCATCGTTTGTGCTTCAATAGTTCCTGAGTTATTAGATAAAAACTAAAAACAGAATTGGAAACTGGATACAAATTTTCGCTATTTCTTTCGAAATAAAAGTCTTACATATTTCCCACATGTGAAGCACAAACGATGGGATTAGTGCCATTGGTTAAAGAATCGTTTGTGCTCGTTTGTACAGGAAACCCCATCGTTTTTGCGTTACTAGTTTCGGAGATTTGAGCAAAAAACTGGTAGAGAGCCAGCGTGAACTCGTCCCCCTGACCACAAGTAAAAACGACGAAACTAGTGTCATTCGTTAGTGCATCATTTGTGCTCGTTTGTGCAACAAACCCCATCGTTTGTGCTTCAATAGTTCCTAACTTATAAGCGAAAAACTGAAAACAGACTTGGAAACTGGATTCAATTTTTCGTTTTTTCTTTTTAAATAAAATGTTTGCATTCTTCCAACATGTGAAGCACAAACGATGGGATTAGTATCATTGGTTAGTGCATTTTTTGTAATCTTTTGTGCACGAAACACTATGGTTTGTGCTTCAGTAGTTCCTGACTTATAAGCAAAAACGGAAAACAGACTTGGAAACTATATACAAATTTTTACTATTTCTTTGGCAATAAAATGCTCCTTTTTTCCCTATAATGTGAAGTACAAACAATGGGATTAGTGTCATTAATTAGTTCATTGTTTGTGCACGAAACTCCATCTTTTGTGCTTTATTAGTTTCGGATGAGATATGAGCGAAAAACGTAGGAGCCAGCGTGCACTTGCCTGCACCCGAACTTCAAGCATAAACAATGGAAGTAGCGCCGTTCGTTAGTGCATTGTTTGTGCTCTTTTGTGCACGAAACCCCATCGTTTATGCATTAATAGTTCCTAACTTATAAGCCAAAAACTGAAAACAGATTTGGAAGCTGGATACAAATTCTTGCTATTTCTTTTGAAGTAAAATGCTTTTATTTCTCCCACATGTGAAGCACAAACGATGAAAGTAGTGATGTTCATTAGTGCATCGTTTGTGCACGAAACCCCATCATTTGTGTGTTATTAGTTTCAGAGATATGAATAAAAAACTGTAGGGAGGCAAGTTCTTGCTAGACCTCCGACTTCAAGCACAAACGTTCAAAGTAGAGCCGTTCCTTAGTGCATCATTTGTGCACAAATTCCCATCATGTGTGCTTTGTTATTTCCGGAGATATAAGAGAACACTGGTATGGAGCCAAGCTCACGCTTGCCCACGACTTCAAACACGAACGATATAAGTAGTATTCATCGTTAGTGCATCGTTTATGCTCGTTCGTGCACGAAAGCCCATCATTTGTGTTTCAAAAGTTCGTGAAATAAAAACCATCTGAAAACAGAGTTGGAAACTGGATACAAATTATTGTTATTTCTTTTTGAATAAAATGTTGATATGCTTATATTGATCAACGGAATTATCTATATAATTAGGTAATGATAAAAATTTTTATCTTACGAACAATGCTTCCGTGTCAAACAGGCCTTAAATAATACTCCTCATAATATGACTTCATGGCTCTGATTAGGTAAGACACGAATGATGCCCAGATCATGTGGTATGACGTCATAGCAGTCGATGTCCTCGAAATTTTGGCAAGGATACAATGCCCACCCCTAGTTTTGGATGAGTACATTGGACCAACCACACTGTAACCAATAACCGTGAAAATAACTGACTTCTACCATGAAAAATATACGGTTTACCGTTTTTCTATAATAATGGTAGGAGACCGTTTTCTTGTCAGATACTTGTGTCGGGCATGCGCATTGGAGAGAAAAAGCACGTTCGAACTCGAAGCGAGGATTGATGGCGCATAGATTCGGATGTGTTGTGCTTGTTTTGTTTTGTTTCTTTCTTTTGTTTGTTTGTTTGTTTGTCTAGTGTGTGGTTTACTAGTGTGATATATACAGTATTAGTGTTGAAGATATCCTGGAAATTCAACATTAAGCAAGATAATGTATGGAAAGCACCATGTTAATATTTGAACTTTGTTCGGTGACAAACAAAACTTTAGTTGCCTATCGTGACAAGCAGATCGCTCCAAAGTGCAATGATGCGAACCCAAGAAGCTGCTGGATGTATAAACTAAAGTTTTATGATAATGTAACCAACTACGAGTGGTGGTGAAGCTAGAATTAGAATCACAATGCTGAAATACTTTTTTAAAAAAAGAAAAAAAATAGGAAAAGTGCTTCGTAGTTTACCGTACCTAGAACAGCATTACATAAATTGTGTTGCATCAACTGGAATTTTTCATGTTACAGAAATAAAAGTATACTGTCACTCATGTGTGCCCGAAGGAGGGGCAGGGGTCGCTCCCCTAGCTAATGAAAACGTATTAAATTTCTTAATACGAATAAAAAATACCAAATGTAATAGTGTATATAGTAACCAGGGAGATGAGTCCTTTAGAAAATTTTCATTGGACGTCCATGCTGTCACTATTTTTTCTGGATAAATAAATTGTTAGATTTGAAAAACATTTCTGTAAATGTTGTTATTATCTTTAATTTTGTTCTGAGTACCTATAATCTGTTCTGTTGTCTTGTTAATACATTTGAGCATTTAATAAATATGCAAAAGTTCGATGCTCTGGAAGTCTGGGACTTTTTTTTTTTTTTTTTGAGTATTGATGCCACTGTTACATAATTATGCAAATACGTATTTATTAATTTATGATAGCGGATACTGGATACCGTAGGCAGTGTTGTGAGAAGTCATATGGTTTTATCCTTGTTTTGTCGTACTTATGGTCATTCTCAGCTATGTTGTCAGGTGCCTGCTTAGTTATCTGAAACCGTAATAATGCGACTAATCTAATGAATATCTGATTACAATATTTGAGGTCTATTAGTCTACTGGTACTCATAGCGAAAATACATGCAATAAAGCTAATCTTAACATTGCAACAGAATACCAATTTATGAATATCTTAAAAGGACATGGATGTTTGTTCCAACTACATCTTCAAAGCGTGCGAAAACTCAACTATAAAATTCAAGAAATACTTTTTTTTTTCTTTTGTATGTAATATCGAACCCCTCTTCTGGTGTTTTGTTCAATACATGACAAAATTGGTAATTTTGGAAATGGATATTATGCACGTCGTAGGTGCAACGCTTCTTTCGTTCACTTTTGTGTTTTCTTTAGTTAAGTAGTCTTTAACAGCAGTGGACCAGTGTGCACTCAAGTTGCATCCATCCAGCAAAAATTATTGCTAGCCAGTGTGTGTACTGACAGTTTCCAGCAATTCGATTAAAATTGGGCCAATATAGGCCTGTATTGCCCAGCAAGAATTCTTACTGGATCTAGCAAGAGGGTATGCTGGACCGGCAATGACCTCTAGATAGGGAATCGGTGTGATAATTACCGTAAATCTTGTACGGTAATGACACACCTGTGTTTTTTTTTTAAAAAAAGCGACCCCTAAATATTACGGTAAATTATCGTAAAATATACGGTACCAAATTTGTTTCTAAACACGGCCAATATTATTTTGCTTCTAAATATATGGTCTGCCGTTTTTATGACCCGTAAAATTTAGGGTAATCGGATGGCAGCTAGAGTTGACGGTAATCGGTCAGTAAATTTAAGGCGAAATTTTTTACAGTGCACCCTTTAAGTTCTGGAAATTGCTCAGTTGAAAAATTTGGCTTGGTATTTTAGGACCGGTCTATATACCTCAGTAAGTTTTGGAACTTCATCTCGTTCCGTTTTATAGATAAAAAATGCCAAAAATTCAAATTTCGGAGAATTTTGACCTATTTTATGCCTTGACCTATTCTATGATGTGTCTTAATTACCTTATATGGCGTCCATTAACTTTCATAAAGCTTGGGTACATTGATGCTTCCTTTTAAATTTTGGAGGAATACATAGGACCATCACTTCAATTTATGAATTAGCAAAAACTGAAATTTTGAAAAATGTTATCTAGGACCCAAATACCTACCACTGTAAATTTGGATGTTTCATGTTGTTTCCTTTTATCATGTTTGGTGAATTTTCCCTAGCCCAAATTCCTCAGTATCTTTTTCGGGAGGTAAAACCCACATAAAAAAAAAAACCACAATAAAACTCGAAAAAACCTGCCTCCAAAAATATATTTCAAAAGTTGGATTGAAATAACCCTAATGTGATTATATTTACTTTCTTTAACACTTTGACTGCCCATGGTCATTTTTGAGGATGGACCATGGCGCCAACATATGTTTGCCTTTGCCATATAATCAAAACCAGCCCACAAGGCGATATTCAAATAATACGTACTTAAAATCTCAATATTCAACATTCCAAGTTTTTTCGAACCAGATCTGGCTCCTCGGCCACAGATTCCACCTCGCACCATCAACTGTGAACAAAGCAATTCGCAAGCGCCTCAGGTTTTAGTGTGTGCGAAAGGTCCATGTACTATCTGCTACATTACTGAACATAAGACGAACGGCAGGAAACTGTATGAAAAATACCTGGGACGTTCCAAATGGAAGGAAGTTGTCACAATGGATGAATCATATGTTCATCTCACTGCTGGTGGTCACATTGAAGGATCACATACAGTGACATTGACGACAAGGGGGGCAGGAACTTTGTTCGCCAGTGCAGGAAAAGTTTCCCTCAAGAATTTATGGTTATTACGGGAATTGGATATGATGGTAAGTTGCTGACACGGAAGATGGATAAAAACATGAAGGTCAATGCAAGATACGTACTTCCAAGAATCCATTCTAACACCTATCTATCAGAGAGACATCCCACAACTGTATTGAATGGACGCGAACAAGGTGATGATCCATATGGCTTTGAGTCATACCGTTAGAACATTATACGTTTTTATCAGGAAATGGCAAAGGAATTAGGAATTCGTAACATTCTGTTTAAAGACATGTCTGTGAAAATCCCAGATGCCAGTTCAATGGATTTTGCGCATCTGAACTGTTGAATCAACCTCTTTAAAATTGCTACCGGCACAAACTGGGTGGTCTATGGAAAGCTGAAAGCTTGCAGGGAGAAGTGGGACAGAATTCCCACTCCAGAGCTTGCTGCAATGGAAACTGCGATGAAATGTGATAGTCCACAATGCTGGGAGTCCAATAGAACATGATTAGTAGTGACGGCACAGTATCTCTTAAGGTGATTACCCGTCAAAAATGGTCGGATATAAAGCGAACAACATTCTGTAATAATAAGAGCGAATGTTTAAAATTAAAAGTAGAGATTATTTTTTTTCTCTTACAGACAAGACAACTCCTTAATTTAAATGTAAACTTAAAAATCATATCGAAATTGTAATGGTTTGAAGCCTAATAAATAAACACGCAAATAAATAGTAATTAATTGTCTGCTACACAATTTTAATAACCTATTTAGCTCAATCTTTGATTTCGTTAAATCTTATGAAACTGAATTGAATTATAAACAAATTCCATTTTTAGAAAAGAAAAACACTTTGCCGCGATAATTCTTTTTATATTAACTTAACGTAGATTAATTAATTAAATAGAGAATCCGTGGCAGGATGATTTCTCGCAACGGCGATATGAATTTGCCAGATTTGACACTATCTAATTTTTTTAGTGGGTGTAATTAAAATCTCGTATGTACACCAAAAAACCACGATCACTTCCAGAGCTCGAGGCCGAGATTTAGCGTGTAATTTCAGAATTAGAGGTACAAGTATGCCAAAAAGCTATGGAAAATGTCAATGAAAGAACGAGAGTGTGTCTGCAGAGTCGTGGAGGGTCTTTAAGCAATATCACATTTCATATAAAATCACAAGTAGCATTAACTGCAAAAATATGTAAATAAGTAATATCTAAATTACTTAATTTCAACAATAAATTTGTATGTTGTTATGCACTCGAAAGTTGCGTTCTTTGTGGGACACCCTCTACAATATTTTGCAGACAGCCGGCTTAAGCTAGGTCTTTGAATGTAGAACACCAAAAGAGTCACTGAGACTATGGCGATACAAATCGTCAATACACATATTATTATGATCATGATCAAAACTTCGTGTGTGTGTTGTTGAAACCTAAAGATCTAGTAGTCTGACTAGTTTTGTTTTAACGTTGCTACTCGTCCACAGCCCACAGAAGAAGAAACTTAGCCATTAGTACTGCAAGAATTCTCGAGGGGAGAAGGTCCCACAGAACCAATCGGGGAAGCATATCTAGAAACTTCAGGTAATGTGAACCCATTTTTACTTTTCAACACAAATTATTAGATATATATATCTAACTCTATTAGACAGTTCTGTAATAAAACGATTCTTCTTTTATTTGCACCATGTTTCAACAGAATTCGCTTACATTACATTATTTTTCAGTTATTGGAAGTGTGGCAGTTTGTTGATTTTGAAAATGGTACCGTAAGACGGGGTTACTTTGCACAAGATTTTTAAAGATATATAAGGAAAACATTAGTGCAAGTTCATTAGTAAACATTCAGTATGACCATAATTATTGAAATATAAACTTTGGTGCCAAGTAACCCCGTAGCTGGGGTGACTTCACACAACATACAAAAAAGTATGTTCAACATACGAACATAACGTTTCTGTGCAACGTTTCCCCTTCAGTATTTATACATTTTACTTTCTACACAAAACTGCATGCAATCTACAAATAGACGCGACCAGTATGAATTACCAATATTTGTAAAGAAAATTATGTATTTTCTGGTATCGGCACAGGAACCATATTCTAATAGTTTAGTATACGTCCCACAAAAACGCCAACTCAGGAATAAAAAAAAAATCCCGTGAACTGATTTGCCTTGGTTATTCCTTATGTCGAAGAATATCATCCCAAACGTAATCAGTGGAAGATTTACGGGGTTTGGGAATTTCAGACTGAAACACACCCAAATTGCATGATTCCTTTGTTAAAAAATCTAATGCTAGTTATTCCTATGCGTATAAGCTTCAAGCTCCCCCTTCCCTCCAAAAAAAAGTCTAGTGATTTCTGAAAAAAAAAAAAACGAAACCTTTGTGAGTGAAGCCCCTCTCAAACTATTTTCTGGATCCGCCACTGTTCATAATTTATTTTCCAACAAGAAATCCATTCCGGGATCTACCTAAATAGGAAATTTACCTAAATTTAGAATGCAGGAGGTTCCGGTAGTAATAATTTCCTATATAAGGGGTATATTGGACCGGTGCAAAGTAATCCCAAGTACAGAATGAAACCGCCTTCTCCCAGTTTTACTCTTTTTAAGACTTTCAAACGTTTCACATTTCCATTTCAACTATTGCATCAGAGTCCCATTTTACACAATAGTATTCTACGAAACTGACTCAACTTTGCCGGAAATTCTTGTACGTGATATCTTTCAAATTTTGGCGCCTTTACAGTGACTGCTTTCCATACCTCTACGACAATTAGAACTGATGTTAATAGCCAACATTACAGCCAAAACATAGTTAGATATTTTATTTTACGGTGGCAGTTGAAACTTTCTCTTTACAGTTCATGGTTTTACCGAGAGAGAACTGAAACTCCTTTCATATTTTGTGCAAAGTAACCCCTGATGTGCAAAGTACTGAATTCCTGTCCTATGGTACTGAATCCTCGGCATCCTGGTAAACTGAACCCCCGGTATATTTCTTCTACCTGTCATTGCAGTTTCTCCTGTGACTTTAAATATGCCTTGTCAAAGAGATCAGCCAAATTGTGGTAAGTGATAAGTCACCCTATAGGTAGCTCTGAAACACGAACTGATTTATTTACTCTAGTACGTAACTCTAATGAACTTTTGTCTAACAGTTACTATTTGTAACTAGATTTGATATGATTTTGAGTTTAACGTCTCGTTCAGCAGCGAGCCTAAATGAGACAGAACCTTCTGATTAACGTCGAATCCGAACCGCATGAGCCCCCGCTGGGAATCGAACTTCTCTCACGCCAAAGGCGCGTACGCTAACCGCTTAGCCAAGAAGGAGCTAATCTTATAACTAGAATAAGGTGGCAAACCACATGTGTGAACCCAAGGTCTATACTGCAAATTAGCTTCTCAAGTTCAGGGATGGAAAATGAACCGGCTCTTGTGAAAACGCTCCAGACAGGTTCCTATCTTTAGCATGGATTCTTGTTGCCTGAAACGGTTCAAAGCGGGTCAAAACCGTTTTTTTAATTCCTGATTTAAATAATAAATTCACTAAAGAGCTATTTATAGTAGTAAAGAAGTGCTGCTGAAAAATCGGGCAAAGTGAACTCTGCATCGCTTTAGCTGAAATGCAGGGGTTCATTTTAGCCACTATCGGAAATTACGCATTTTTGCTGGAAAATTTCTATCATACTCATTGTATGATCACATCTCAACAAAATACAAGCCAATATGCAGAAATAAACTGTTCTTGACAGCACGTTGTACACTATACTCGGTACGAACTAGAGATGCAAAAAAGCCGGCTTTTTTGAACCGATGGTTTTTTTTTTCACATAAAAAGCCGGCTTTTTTGGAAAAAAAAAAACGAAAATTTTGGAAATTTTGGCTTTTTTCATTTTCATGATTTTTCTATCTAAATAGCTTTCTTATAGTATGTTCTATAGTTAGATAAGAATTCCATGACCTAAATGCCATATTGCGCTCTGAAATTCACCATCAAGATGGATGGAGCACATGTTTTACGAATTAAAGCTAAGATGAAAAATGTAGTATTTGAGGAAAATTTTACAGGCTATTTAACTTTATTTTAACTTTTGAGTTATCGACATTTTTTTCTTCTCTAGATCATTTTAGTTTGTCATCCGTGTTTCATTTCTAAGAGCTGAGTACTCTAGCTTCTAGCGCAAAAGTTAAACTTATGTTTTTCTATATATGCGTCAAAGCGTACGTTTTTCAATATATCCGTCAAATCGTACTTCCACATTTCTGTTATACTGTAGCTGTGCAATGATTTAGCATTAATTTTCATGATACAATCTTGTATTCCAATTTACACAAATAATCAGTAGCGGATTTAGAAAAGTACTTTGGGAGGGGTTTCTCTGATTGTTTCGTTTTCTAAAATGTCCTAATTTTATTTGGGAGGTGCTTGAAGTTTATGAGTACAGGCATAATTAATATTTCGTTTCGTTTATATGTTTAGCAATAATCTTCCAGATACAACCTTCATCATTTTTTACTGAGAATCAGTGGCGGATTTAAGAAAAAGTATTTTGGGAAGGGTTTTTCTTACTAATGTTTAGTTTTTCTAAACATTCGTAATTTTTATTTGACGGGAGCTTAAAGTTTATGAGTAAAGGCATAACTAATAGATATTTCATTTGTTTTAGACATTCCGTAACTTTGGGGAACAGGCTTCAGTCCAAAAGAAAGCTTCCCTAACCTTCGCAAAACCGTCACTGCTGGTAATTAGTAATAATAACGATTTAAAAACAATAAGAAAGGAAGTCAGTCAACTCACAGTACACGCACTATTTCTACATTCACAGAAGGAATGAAGAAAAGCTTTGTCAGAATGGTCGAATGCTGGGTTGAATCCCAGACTTCCCGATAGAAGCGCAAAAGCTAACCACTCAGTCATGTTTGTTGTGCAGTTGTATTTAGCTTAACTCAAATATATTCCGTAGCCTTTTTTTTTGGGGGGGGGGGGTCCGTAATGATATGTTGAATCCCTCTTGTTAAAAATTCAGAAAACTTGAGGATTGGGTAAACCGTGACGGTGGTTATATAAAACTTACCTGTAGAATTTCATGAATATACAAAACCAAAAGCTGTAGATGTGCAGCCTTTAAGTGTATCATATAAATCTAAGTATTTCTTTCGTGTTTTATTTTAATTTTATTTTGTTTCAAAAAGAGGGTATGGAATATTTTGAAATAAAAATACTACATACAATTTTGTTAGTTATTTGTGTAGTTTTTTAAAGAAGTGTTTACTTTTAGGGCTGGCTGGTTTACACCAGCTGATTTTTTTTAATAACTGGTTTAAACCAAAAAATAAAAAGAACGAAAAATGCGAATCGTGTGAACTTCATGGTGACGTTTCCACATATCAAACCATCTGCATTAGTTTTATTTCCTTTCCACCTTTTAATCAAGGTGTCCTATGTTCAATTCTCGGTCGAACCTCAACCCTTCTTTCAAGCATAAACCAAGTAGCGGTTCGGATGTCACTTTAAGCGAAATTCTTCTTGATAACCTCGGTATTACGTAAGGATGTTAAGTCTAAACATACGAAACGAAACCAAATTGTATATTTTTGCATGCCTGAATGCCTGCTGTTTTATAAAGAAGCCAAGGTTGCTTAAATATATTGATAGAAATTGGCAAAATTTATCGATTTCCTACGTAGCTTCCAACCTTAGCTTGGATTGGACTTTCAATGATATCTACATACTAAATTTGTAATTTAATACCTCAGTTTTAGCGTACTGATTATGATACGTTGACCTTTAAATTTTACATTCAAAGCAATAAGAGGATTTTCCCCTTATTGCTTTACATTTAAAGTAATGACGGGATTTTCCCGATGGCTAGGGCGGGAGTTTCTCAATTTAAGAAGTTTACTCACCGGACTCCTTTAAGCTTATGGGACCTCTTCCAACATAACCCTGTTGTTACATAATAACACTAAGGCGAAACAAACTTATTTCTGTGAACATGTAATATAAATACATAAAGCAAAATATCTAAATCAAAAAACCTGGTTTAAAAAAAAAACTGGTTTAAACTTCCCCCAAAAAACGGGTTTTTGGCATTTTCAAAAACAACACTGCTTACTTTGCCAACCCTGCTTACTTTTGTATATAGGAGGTTAAAAAATTCTTATTATATAGGCCTACAATGGTTAATCCTTTGGAATTCATAATGTAAATATGTTGAAGTAAAATTATTTGAAGTATCTTTTCGAAATTGATGGTTTATTTTCGAGGTTTTATATTATTATCAGCATCAATCACTAATTAAATGATTTTTTGTGTTATAGAGAAGGGAAACAAAGTCTGCTTTGTCAATTTAAAGCAGAATTTTGAAAAAAGCCAAAAATTTCCCAAGCAAAAAAACGAACTTTTTCCCAAAAAAAAGCCGGTTTTTTCCCAGCCCTTGCATCTCTAGTACGAACTGAGTACAGAACAAAAACTGTCAATATTTGTAACTGTAGTTGTAATATTTTCAAATTTTCCACAGACAAAATTTGTGTGTCTTGATTTGCATTCGATGGCTCTTCACTGAAAATTTTCACACTCTACTAGAGTTCCGTCTGATTTTCACAAGTCAGGCTAGGACCTCGTCGAGTCGTTTCTTCTTGAAAACCTGAGGAAGCGCCGAAAACTCCCTCCTTCCAGTGTGTGGTTGAGAAAACTTCCACCAGATGGTGCAGGGGGTGCACCCACGAGGAATCCACCGGGCTCGGATCCCCCAAAACATCCTAACTTAACATACGTTTGTACACTTTCTCAATAAGACTATAGAGGAGGGTTACCAAAGAGTACGCACGCCCTAAGAGCGCGCAGCGCCAATTACGCTGCAGTGGTAACACATACAGTTATTATTGCTACGCTGTTTGATGCGTCTTTGTGTGAGTGTTGATACGAAGAAATCAGAGGTTAACGTATTGCTCAAAACAAAAAATACAGATAAAAATAAGTTTTTTAAATTCTTGATGTAATATTTTAGTATTCTTAGTTAAGATTTTTTTCTGATATAGTAGGTAACTATAGTACCTTTGTTCCCTGGTAGAAAACATGAATGTAGATAGAATTGTTTACCATGGCTTGGTTACCGGGGTCTAGCATGTGCAGCCACCTGGATGAATTTCACTCGAATTGACTGTTGTATCCCAAAGAGTGCGCGTTAGTGAGTTACCAAAGAGCGCGCGCATATTCCTTGAGATAATTTCGTTAAGAGTGTGTGTGGGTAGCGGCATTCATCATACAGACTATATGGTTATTCTCTGTGGTTAGTTTAAGAAAGCTGAGTGTAACAGAATGTTTGAATGGATTGTAGAATTATTTGCAATTGTTTGTCTTCGATTCAAGTACCAACTGAAAATCTTCTATAAGAAGTATTTTCAGTTTACAGAATTTCTTAAATTACAATGATAACGATGATGATCTTCTGTTCTGCCCAATACTGGAAGTGTTCCGAAGGAAGATGTTGAGCGAAACATGGCTCCGATTACCATAGAGAAAGGAAACGTCTTACACGTACAGAAGCCGCAACTTCAAACACGTCTGTTCATCCGAGATACATCATTCCTCTTCCGAAATAAAAGAAATACGACAAACTGCACGTACCAAACGTTGATCTGAAATTTTTATCAGTTCTCCATTTCACAAGGTCCTTCAGAGCAAACGAATTAAAGGAAATATAAAGTCAACGAGAAAACTGTTTCATCATCTCAACGAACCATCCACTTCAACAGAGAAAATTGCTGTTGAGATCAACCAAATTTCAAGCAAAATGTGTCACGAATTGTATGAAGAACCAATTGACGAGGACTGGATTCACTGCATTAATTGTGAACTATGGTGACATGATCAGTGTCCGTCTTACGAAGGGGATTTGGGTTTAAAGTATAATAGGTGTTGAGTGCGCACTCTTAGGAACCACCAAACGCACTCTTTGGGACAGTGGTTTCTAAGAGTACGCATTCGGGTTTTTTCATTTTTTATCGTACATCTCCATAAAGTTTTCCATTTCTTGCTATGTAGCCTAACCTTCAATTAAAATTATATTTAATTTATATAATTTTTGCTTCATTATTTTTGGAGCTTTTTCAAGATGAATATTAAGTGCGTGCTCTTTGTTAACCTTCCTCTACTAATTTAACGGGGAAATGATTGATGTAGCACGAAAATTTTATCTTATACTTCACCTGCACTCTTTGTCTTATAGAAACAATCTAGTTCTATCATTTTTTTTTTTCTGAAACTATGATTGAAAGTATTTTACGATTACTTATCGTCTTTTCGGGTGCAGATGTAATGGCTTATAATATGGGATCCCCCCTCCTCAGAGCTCCGAGCGCTCCCAACAAATATTTTTAGTGCTCGTCTAAGATGGAGTAGCCTGATAACCCCTCTTTAGCAAATTGCAGGTTTATTTCATTGCTCGTCTGAAATAGAGACAGTGAGAGATCCAAATAACGTTCTGCCGTCTTTGTTTGATCAGTCTAGAGTACGTGAGAACGTCGCTTTAGCAACTCAGTGCAATAACATCCGCCAGAAAAAAACAATACGAGACCCACTTTATGCGAACAGGTCCACAATATCCGAATTTCCTCTACATAAACCAATTCAAGGAAGGGGCACATTATAAAGCTTGTGTTAAGGGGATTTAGCTTTAACTGTTGCATCTTCAAAATAACTCGCTAACTTGGGTAACACAAATATCCTCTTGCACAGCTGATT
Source organism: Thermobia domestica (assembly GCF_964235325.1). NCBI lineage: Eukaryota > Metazoa > Arthropoda > Insecta > Zygentoma > Lepismatidae > Thermobia > Thermobia domestica. The sequence continues at coordinate 33,344,508 of NC_137466.1, forward strand.
GTGGGCTTCCAAATATCCTCCTGCACCGGGCCACCGAAGAGACTTTTTTTTTTATGGTACCATTCATTATGCAAAGACGAGGCACGTGCCAATTGGTCAATGGATTCAAACTGAATACAATGATATGCTTCCGGATAAACTATGATGCGTAGTTTTTGAGAAAATCGCGGGAAACTAACTTTTATGGTGCTAAGAATTACTTCATTTGTAAGAGTTGATAGTTTTTGCTCTTTTTTCTGCTGGGGAGATTATCTATCTGTGTACTGCATATGTAAAGAAAACTGTTAACTACTGAACTTCGACATTCTGAAGAAAAATTACTGAACTACCTATCCTAAACTTCTTAAAGATAAGTGTAACACTACTGCACAAGTCTTGATGTAACTATCAATTTTTACCCCTCTTCCCATAAAATGATGCTGCGTACGAACCTCTTTCCCCAAACATTTTCCGTAAGGAACAGCTTGCAACACTGAATACGCCTATATACGTAAATCAGAAGCCACATGTCAGGGGGATGCTAATAATCCACTTTTCTAATGCACCTCAGAAATAATTTGGCAACAACGTTGGTACAATACTAAAGAAGGCTTGGGGGAGAGGAATGAGAGGGGAGGCAACTAAAGGCAACTGTTCTGTGTTTTGGGTTACCAATTCTGGACAAAAGATCACCGCTTGCCGAAGAGCAGTAGAGCTGCTTATGCAGTTGACATATGACACTTTCTGAGTCACCGTTCAATTGGGTCACGTGACAGAAGTGCCTGTTCCACCAAGATACAAACTCCAAAGGCTAAATCATTAGAGATCTATTTCACTAATTCCCGTGGTAAATACACAGTTCTTTATTGGATGTCTGTGTTGCGTCAAACACTGTTTCTGTGGCATCTTTCACTTGTTCCGACGCGTTGGGTGGTCGCTTCCAATGACGCTAACAATGTTTATAGTAAAAATGACATCAGTATTTATACTAATTGACTTTTCTTGGTTTGCAAACACACTTCTTACAGAAGAGATTTTTTTAAATTATTATTGATTTGTGGAAAGGAAATGGTGCTCGTTTGTATCCAAATATTTTTCGTGCGTGCCCCAGCGCGACTTGGGTTGACTTCTACTGGTAACAAAACTTTTGGTTCTGACCCAGCACTGTTGCGAGACAATTGAAAAACTATTTGAATTAAAAAGTTTCATATATCTATCTTCGGCTGGAAAGCCAGAAGCAAAAATATATAAGAATTGACAATATTATAAAACCATATTATAAGTAGTGACCATATCATAAAATTTAAAACTGTTTCACTTGCCAGTGTCTTCGTATGTTAAGAGAAGACCACAGAAGAAATATTTAATTCAATAGATAATAATGATAATATAAATTACGTGAGTAAAAACCTAGATGTAGCTGTAACAAACAAATTAATAAAATAATAAAAAATGAATTTGTGGCGGATCAACACATATCCACAGTAGGCAAGTGCCAGGGGCGCCCAACTAAAATCATATTTAACAAAAAAGAAAGAGAGAGAGAAAAAAGAAAAAGAGTTACCAAGAACTCGACCTTCGTTTACAAAAATAACTTGATAGGCTCACTTTATAATTTTAGAATCAAACATGAATCTTAAAACTGAAGCTTGCACTTTATTATTTATTTTAAAAAAGGAAAAAAAACTGTACAGTTTTGATGGCAATAAACGCCCCGATTTCACTTGCTGGAAGGCGAAGTGCCCACCTATGTTTGCACATCGTATTCGCCTCCTCTCTATTCTCTAGCAGATTAATCGGGGCCGCGGTGGTTCAGTGATAGAACGTTCCCCTCTGGTGCTAGTTGTCCCGGGTTCGATCCCAGCCCCCGCCAAGTGAACTTTGTGGTGGACAAACACCGTGTGCGTGGGTTTTCTCGGGGTTCTCCCGTTTCCTCCCGCTTTCTTCATTCCACAGTTTAATTCATTACTCATCATCATCGACTCTTTTAGCCTAACCGGCATACCCGTGGGACGTAAAACTCAAAGATTTCATTTCTAGCAGATTAACAGGGAGCTCTGTCGACTTGGATTATTTAAAGAATGACAGATGGCAGCACTGCAAAGTATCAGTTTGTTTAGTAAAATGTGATTATAGAATGAATATAGATTTAGAGCAAGTTGTTAGTTTATTTGCAAAGGATAAAGCCAGAAAGAATTGTTTTACTCTGTAATAAATATCTTAATATTTCCAGTAACTGATGATATTTAAAGATAGTGAGATTCAGGCAGCATTACCGTCCAAATAAGAGCATGTAAGCATATAGTCTATAAACACTGTTAAGATTCAAAACGTTATAAATGTTTGTTTTACGTATTGTAATGATCGGAGCTTTTCCATATACCGGTACGTGTATATTTTAGACATGGGTTTTGCAGGTGTGTATGTGTTTAATGAAAAGTGCGTAAAAGTGTGTTGGGGTTGGGCCTAACGTCAGAGTGCTTATGGGTGCCAAAAACCTTAATCCGCCTCTTTTTACAACCTTTTATAGTATAATACTCCACATATTATTTTTGTCTTAAAATTAATATCGATAGAAAATTAACGGTGTTTACAATCTGCACCATCGTTGGATTTCATTTCATTACTTTATAAAAATAAGAATTCTTCCTTCTTCTTCAAAATGAACTTGAATTTTAATCGTTTTATTTTACTAATTGTTTCTTCAAGCTTAGTAAAATGTTCCTTACTTTTCTAAAATAAATGTGCATTATTTATGAACTTGATATTACTTAAATTTGATCATTAAAAATCCATCTTTTTTTCAAAGAGAAGAAAATAATACAAACCACCGGACTTAGTAATCGCAAGGAGTCGTGAAGCTTGACCTTAATCTACCGATTTCACTACCCAATAGAGCGCAAGGGGGTCGTCAGTTCCCATTAATGAAATTTTGCCAGTGTCGTCTCTCGCGTTATACAGAGAACATTTCCTGGGGTTACAGCGTTGTCGAATTGCCGCTAAGTTTTGTTTTGTCGTTACTGTTGTTTTATATTTTTACTAGTATAATTTTTAGTGTTCATGTTTTAGTCCTTCAAGTGCTGTTTTCTTGTCGCTTGTTCCCCATCGGCCATTCCAGGTAAATATGAGCCTAAGGGCAGATAATTGTTTTAAATATATGATATATTGCTCATTATTTATATAAAAATGATCAGAAAGGTTCAAAATGTATTATGCAGATCGATTTCTTGTTAAAAAGTTTTACTTTTTGTCTTTTTGATCGATTGAAGTTCCACGCTGCACGAAGCCAGTCGAAGGAAGAATTAACCAGCAATTTTGGACACCCCTGATTATTACGTGATAAGCATTTGATTCAGTTGCACTGCTGGGTGTAGACAAGCACGTGCATTTTGGGAATTAAAGCTCAGAAGTTTGAAAGCTATAAGCCAAAATTAGGTATACACCCTTGCATTTATTAAATATAACATTCTAGTTTATGGGTTTATTTGCTTCCGGTCTTCCGAGCTTAAGATATAAGTAAAAACACATTAAGAACAAATAATACAGAAACTAAGTCTACCTGATAGGTAACAGTAAGAAATGATATAAAATACGGCACTGTAAGCTGATCAGTACGGCACTGTATACCTACTTTTGGGCCACCCTGTATATTAAGTAATCTGTTATTTGATTACTTTTGGTATCAATGTAATTATGTAACGCCTGTTACAATACCGATATGATTTGTTATACAACTTAAACTAAAAGTCAGAAATATTCTATTTTTTTTACAAAAGTAAAATTGAGAACATGAGCAATACAACAGGAAAGTGAATATCATTATATTTCTAACCTAATAGCCAAAAACTGCGTAACGGGTGTTAGCTTGGTTTGACAATAATATTTTGTGCACTTAGGCTAGCTCTAAAGAGGGAGTTTGAAGTTAGTAAAGTTGTAGAGGGTCCTCTTCTGAAGATATGGATTATGGTAAGGATGAGCAGTGTGCGAATTAAGGGACATTGTACCGGAGGTGATGAAGTGCACTCCAGAGAAAATAATATCTAGGAGATATCGTGGAATGGGGGACTCAATCTCATCCCCCGTTAAGTCGTACACTCAGCGTAGTGATTAAATAGCATAAAAGCGCAATATTTCAATTGAGTACTCATAACATACTAGAAGTCTGCTTCATCAGAAGTCCAATACGCTGCTATTCCAAGTCTTCGTTTAATAAATCATTAGGGGCTGCAATGTGACAGATTTTCAAAACTGTAGTATTTTTCTGATGCAGATATGCGTACAATTTAATACTAACTAACTAAACACTAATATTAACTAAACAATATCAGCCCTTATTCGCTCAGTATCATCCAGATGGTTAGCCATCCTATCTATTACAATTGCAAAATTGGCCACATTTCGGTATGGGTGCATCAAACAGCACGTAATTTAATTTAGACGGCAAATGTAGCAGAGTAGTTTATGTCTGGCTCAATTCCAGGCAAAATGACATTTCGCATTTTTCAGAAAAGCATAGTATAAAATTACAAACCCGAAAGACAGAATGCTCAAAATGTCAGTTCCATTTCAATTAGAATATATTTTATTGTCCGTTTCAATCAATTAAAGAAAAGCAATATTTTCTCATTGAAGATACAATAATCAGAAAATGCAAGTGATGGAAATAATACTTCCGACATTTCCGAAACAGAAGAAAATGACGCAATGGCAAACATTTCAAGCAGCATTGTAAACAGTTACCATCGAGAATCCAGAAAACCCTACGCTACAATGACGTGTACACAGACTTCGAAGATAAAACACACTCTACGAATTAATTGTGATCAGCCCTTTGCGGAAAGAAGATGTTTTTGTTGAAAGGTTTGTCTTGGTGGCAATGAAAGATGAAACAAGTAACAAAGATTGTCGTCTACTTGGAATCTGTCAAGAACTTGTGGACGAAAATAATGATATTAGAGTGATGTTCTTAAAATATTCTGGTGAAAAGGAATTTGAACCACACGGAAGTTTGGAAAGTGTAATTCATTTTCATGACGTGATTGGTAAACTGGCAACTCCGATTATGAAAATTCAAGAACAATGTAAAGTTGTGTACCAGTTTAGTTCCAGAGTTAATGTTACTGAAGCATAAGAAGAATTGACTTTTGTTGATGGTCAGTGTACGACCAGATCTACATGTTTAATACTGAAACTTTGCTCATTCTTCTGATTTATATGTTTATTATTTTGTGTTTTCGTTTCCTACAATGTACTACATATGTAACTTTTGCTGGTGACTGTACATTACTATAACAATTTCTATTCATCCAGATGTAACACGTTACGATGGAATGGCCACCACTTCTTCTAAGTTCGACAATTGTTGGTAAACTCCCGTTTTACATGTTTTCTCAGTGTGCGTTCGGAAGGCAGCTTCACGAATAGCACCGAATTCTTGTAATGCATGACACGTGAGGCAAAGTAGTTCTATGATTGGTGTAGACCCCATTCTTCATGAGTCGTCGTGGTCACTATAGCAGACGATGATGACGTAAGGACTCAGCACCCTTAAGAAACTCCAGGATTACAGAATAATAATAATAATAATAATAATAATAATAATAATAATAATAATAATAATAATAATAATAATAATAATAATAATAATAATAATAATACAAAAATTAAAATTCTGCTAAAGACAACGAAGAGGTTTACGCTAGAACTTTCAGTTTCGCGCTAAAAGTAGATGTCGATCGCTGCAAGATGTAAGCTGCTATCTAGCTTCGGGATTTGTAACTTACGGCATTTTACAAATTATACATGACTATTCATGCATCGTGAAGATGATGTTAACGGCTTAATTCTATTAACGAACTCAGTGGAGATAAGCGCTCTAGCTATCAACTAAGAAAAAAAAATGTTCAACAATTATCTTTCATGCTGAAGAGTTATGGTGTGGAGTTCAATATTTCAAGAACTCATCTGTTCCCATCGTTTGTCACGATATACGATGAAAAACTAACACCAGAACTCACAAACGTAATAGTCAAAATCAAATCCACAGAAATCATATAAAACTTATATGCTTATGAAAACAAGAATGATCAGTTCTAAAATACGCTCAGATAATAAATTGTTCAGAAACCAGGACACAAAATAGTAATAGTAAAATAGATGAAAATGAAAATAAGATAAAATAACAACGATGAGTATTCACTGATAAATAGGTACTACGACAATGTGACCAGTATGCAAGGTGTGATCAAAAAGTACGGTGAATCTAGTTGCACAGTGTCATCTATCGACGTTGTATCCATTTCAACTAGCAAGTCCGGTAGCCTAAACCTTACTATAGTCAGTGTCGATGTGATATGTTGGCGTTGCGACGATGTGATATATATGTCGCAACGCCAACATAAACTTTTTCTAAACTGCGAAAAGGTGCCAAAGGACCTCACGAAATGTCAAAATCAGTGTATGATTAAGAAGTGGTGGCATTAAAGACTATTTACAAATTATATGAACGATTCAAAAGCGGTAAGGAGTCAGTTGAAAATGAGCAACGATCAAAATATCCTTCGACTTCAAAAACAGAGGAAAACCTCCAAAAAATGTGGTACAAACAATCTGTTCAGACAGACGAATGACTAATCAAGAGCCTTCCGAAGAACTAAACATCTCGTATGGGTCTGTGAAAAACATTTTAACAGCCGATTAAATTGGTAAATGGCTTCCTTCTTCACAACGAAAACGCGCCCTGCCACACGTCACTTTTGATCCGCGAGTTTATGGCCAGACAAAGTGTTCCTGTCCATATCCTCCTTACTCACCAGATTTAGTGCCATTCAACTTTTGGCTCTACCCAAAATTTAAAACCGTCCTTAAAGGAAAACGTTTTGACACCATTCCTGACATTGACAAGGCCACGAAAGAACAGCTGAACGTCCTTCCTAAAGAAGCCTTCCAGAAATGCTTCCAGTCATGGATTCAACCTTTTGACAAGTGCATTGCTAGCCAAGGACAGTACTTTCAAGGAGATTAAATCAAATATCACCTAAGCTTATTACTTTGTTTCTAATAAAATGATTAACCGTACTTTTTGATCACACCTTGTAGTTCTTTACATTTTTCCCCAGATACAGTTTGTAACATTCTCAGAAACTCTTGTGTGATATACTTTGTAACATTCTCAGAAACTCTTGTGTGATATACTTTGTAACATTCTCAGAAACTCTTGTGTGATATACCTTATAACACTTCTCAGAAACTCTTGTGTGATATACTTTGTTTCCCCAGATACAGTTTGTTTCCCCAGATACATTTTTCAGAGATACATTTTCCCCAGATACATTTTTCTTCCTCAGATACAGTTTGTAATCTTTGTTTCACCAGATACATTTTCCCCCAGATACAGTTTGTAACATTCTCAGAAACTCTTGTGTGATATACTTTGTAACATTCTCAGAAACTCGTGTGATAAACTCTTGTGTGATATACTTTATAACACTTCTCAGAAACTCTTGTGTGATATACTTTGTTTCTCCAGATACAGTTTGTAATCTTTGTTTCCCCAGATACATTTTTTCCCAGATACAGTTTATAACATTCTCAGAAACTCTTGTGTGATATACTTTGTAACATTCTCAGAAACTCTTGTATGATATATTTTATAACACTTTGTAACATTCTCAGAAACTCTTGTGTGATATACTTTATAGTAACTTCAATTTTAGACCAAAACTGATGGTAACATAACACATTTCTTATCCAGATTTGTTTAATCTAAATTAGATTTAGGATGGCAAAATAGCAGAATACCAGTTACGATATTTTTCTTTTTTTTTTTCTTTACGAAATGATTTTGTAATGTACGTTTTCACCATAATTTTTCATTTAACATCATACCATTAAAGTGTATATGGAAACATTTTCATAATTATACCACTTATAAATTATGCGCTCTTAACGACAGCAATATCTTCAGCTATAATCTTTGGCTAAGTGCACCGAGATTACGAGACAGGGGCCAGGCCCATTGAAATACGTCCTCTTTTTTGTATCATTTTGTGTTTTATATTTCGAAGAACATGGAGTGGAAGTACAAAAGAAAAGGAGAACGACATTGCAATAAATTGTGAGAAGGATCCCGTTGTTAAGATATTTTGTAGCTAAGAGCGGAACTCCCCACTTTGGCATGGTTGGGTTAACTTGGAAGTGCTGTGTTTAATTGTGGCAGTTCTTCGAGATAACGGCGCCAGCGTCGTCACTAGTGAGAACCCTGCTGCTCCTCTTGGCGCCCCCTTCCACGTCTCCATTCAACACAGTGTCGCCAGCTAAGTTAACTTCTCTTCGAAATGTTGCTCTTTTGTTACTATTTAACTCTGTAGAAATTAAAGAGAACAAAATCTTAAGTTGTGCTCGTTTTGTACCTATGTTCCATACTACTCCACTTACACCTAATTCATTAAAAAGGACATCTCCTTTCCGAAAGTTGGTAGAAATTATCTTGGAAAATAGATTTATACGAAAACTAAATTATTAAGTTTAAAACTTTAAAGACAACTATTTCTTGTTTGTGGAAGAGGTTGCGCAATCACCTCATACTCGGGTACTCCTAGTTTGATTTCAAGTATTAATCTCTTGACTCCAGGTTTCATCTTACGTTTTACTATCAATAAAATACTGATTTCTTATTTATGGGGAGGAGTTTTTTCCCAGTTCCTCACAAAATGCTTTCGTTTGAATTTGACTTTTGATTTCATCCCTATACAATATTGAGAACTTGAAGACTTCGAGCCACGACAAAACTTGCATCCAGAGTAGTTGGGTGGTGCAAAATAACTTCCTATAGAACAAAGTCTCCTTCATCATATTATCTCACTTACAAGTGAACTAGATTACAGAAAGACATCATAGGTCTGGGCAAATTATTTTGTTGTTCGTAACTTGTTATTTCATTAGAGAAATTCACAAACATATGTTGATGAGCATTTATCTTTAACAACGAAATATATTATAGAACGGTTTGTAAATGTCACGATGGTACGAAAATGGGTAAAGCTAATTCATGACATACATTCAGATTCTTTAAACAATAATTTCAGGGATGATCCAAAAATGAATTAAAAGATTGCGATCTTGGCTTTTTGAATCAGTGGCGACAAAATTATTGAACGGCCCCTAAATCAAGCTTCCATATTTTCTACCGAATAAGCACACCATAGAAATACTGAATTAAGTGATAGTTTGGGTTTGGCTACTTATATGTAGTTCTCCAAATATAAGGCCTACAGAAAAAGTTTTGATTGAAATATAATGAATGTTTTTATCCAAAAAGAAAGTTAATGAAACTAATTTATAGTCAAATTGTACTGTAAGCTGAAGGAGACGAACAAAGCAGAAGTGCAAATGAATTTTGTGATGTAAATAGCTATTTTTGAAATGTTAATGATCATTATCATAGTTGTTCTATTATTGGTAATAGATCACTTGTCCCAAAGTGAGAAGTCTCTACCTCAGTGAGACGCGAAAGCGGAAGCAAAGAGGCGAGCGGTAAAGTTCTGAGAAATCATAAAAATCATTGATGAACCTTTGAGTTTGGGAATGAGGTATGCATCCATGTGACCATGAAGACTCGTCACTATGCTTATATTCGCTTTTCTGAATATTGATAAGTATCTTAAAATTAATGAAGAACATCAAAATTTTAAGTCATATAATATTTACAAACTGCTACAAATAAACTAATAACTATTTACAAACATTTTCTTGTAAATCACAAATCTGGATGTAGTGTTTATGACATCATGCAGAGATGAGACATAAGTTTCGCAATATTTCCGCAACCCAAATAGCAGGCAAGTGTATATGCCGAGATGTACCGTAACTGCAAGGCGAAGCTGTCCCAAGAGGTAGTGTGACAGGCGGACTATTTAACACGGAGGCCATCGCTCCGTCTGTATCTTCAGTGAGCTTTTAGTGGGAGTCACGATGAGTGCTCAATAACGTCTAATGCGTCAACCTCTATGAGTTCGGACTGGAGCATAATGATGCTGCAACAACCTAAAATATGTGTCATGCGAAAGGGAAAGGTGCATGAACCATAGCACAGCAACTCATTAATTTCAGAAATTTCGCGCAGCTTGTAAAAACTTCGACGATCAGCCAAGATCTGGTTGCTCGAAGGTGGACTAGCCATTGGGGAAAATCCACATGGCAATTGTCAAACCAACTCGGCATGCCGCAGACCACTGCAGTGTGTCACCTTCAGTAACTCAGGGAAAACAGCAGGAGCTACCGCACTTTGCCATATGAGTTAAGCCCATTTGTTTCCCAGACTAGAATATTCGTTTCTAGAATATAGCAAGACTTATGCCAACAACTGCTGTAAGATCCGCGTGATGTACATTTCCTCAAATGGATTGTCACATGTGACAAGAAATGGGTGTTTTTCCGAAATCCAAATGCACAAAAACAGTCGTTAAGTAAGGACCAACTTTCAGAACCAATGGTCAGTCCTGCTCTGTATTTTGTGGAATTATGAGGGGATAATTCACTTCGAGTTTCTTCCTAGCTCTCATACCATCAATGTTAACCTTTATTAGGATACTTAGCGCGGATCAATGCTGTGGCGCACGCCAAAAATATCCAGTGCTCGTGAACTGAAATTTCAACCTGCTGCAACAGGATAATGCGAATCCACACTCGCTTCTAAAAACGCAATTCAAAATGCAGAAACTTGATGGCTTCGAACTGACGCCACATCTAACACATAGTCCAGCGTTTCCCAACCGGTGTTCCGCGGCACACTGGTGTGCCGTGAATGGGCCGCTGGTGTGCCGCGAGGAAATCGAAACAAAATTATTAATTCTATAGCAATCAAATTACAAAACGTAGGGAAGAATGTACATTTCTATTTCACACTACTATGAATCTACAATTTTAAGTTTCATACCGTGTTACTTTTTGTACATTTTTAATGTTGAAAAAAGTATTTATCATTGTTATCACCATTATTGTTTCTTTATTGTTGCAGACTATTTCGTAACTTGAAAATTTAAAATATTATTCAATCTCTTCGACAAAGCAAACATGCATACAAATTACGTATATTTGTGTTTTAAAAGTAAACTAGATTTGTTTGTTCGTTCGTTATTTAGTGATCTTCCTTCGTAGTGAAAGGTTGGATACAGTTTTCGAAAAAGAAAGAGTATTTTTAAAAACCTGAGTCCAATATTTCATTGCAATTGTTTTCTATTTTTAAATTAGAATGAAGTATAAGCATAATGATTTACTACTGGGGAAAACTAGTGATCGAGCTTTCTTCTCTGTGAGAAGATCAGTAATCACGGAAAAAAATACCGCTGTGTTTCATGTTTACAAATAATAATATCTGTGTGCCGCGAGAATTCAAGCTATACCCGTAGTGTGTCGCAAGTTGAAGAAGGTTGGGAAACGCTGACATAGTCCATGCCTTGTCACTTCCGATGACTACGTTTTCCTGTTCATTGTTCACATACTGAAATACGATGCCACATTAACCAGCATGAGATGGGAACAGCAGTGAATGACTTCTTTGCCTCTAAGGACAAGACGTGGTATTGGATGGAATCGAGGAAATGCTGAGAAGGTGCCTGTAAACAATCACGAGGCCATTGTCGAAAGTTTTTAGATACTAAAATTCAAATAGCGTTACCGTACTGAAACAACATGTTTAAAAGCGTATGTCCTCAAGTAGTGAAAGGTATAACAGCACAACTGCAGGTTTGTTTGTTTGAAAATTTTAGTGCTCTCATTGTAGATAAGTTTGAGCTTGTTAATTGATAACAATGGAGCTAGAGCGATGTGATTTTCGTGCAATGATCTTTTAGGTTTTTAAGTACGGTTTAACGCAAGATCAGTGCCATGATCGTTTAGAAAAGTGTTTTTGGGACTCTGTCCCTTCACGCGCAACCATTTAAATTGGTTTCCGGAATTTAAACGCGGCAGACAAAACCTGCTCTAGGCGCCCTAGCACCGCAGTTACGGATAAAAATGTCGCAACAGTAAGAGATCTTATGAAAGAGGATCTCCATACTACATGCGAGGAATTCAGTCAATCTTGAAGATTACATCAACTACAGCCCAGTCCATAATAAAAGATAATCTCGACCTTTCCAAGTGTTACAGTTGCTGGGTTATAAATGTGGTCACGCCTGAGCAAACAGATGGCCTCATGAAGTGGTGCCGCTATATGCTTAACGGATTTTCGCAGGGGAAAGCAAAGACATAAGTGACGAAACAGAGATTTACAATGATCCCGAAACAAAACAGCAATTGACAATATGGTTTTCAGGATGAAATGCCACCTTCCAAAGTTAAACGAGCACAAAGCATGGGTAAATTTATTGTATCACTTTTCCCTCTAAGACCGGCCATATAACAACTATACAGTTAGATGATCGATGTAGTGACAGCAGAATTGTATGTTACTTATTGCAATTCTGAATATCTTTGAAGTTTTATGTTAACCCACTGAGTGCCAACTGAAAGTCTCCACTGTCTGACTTCCTACTTTGTCAGGACAATGCATGGCCACACATAGCAGTGGAAAATTTGGAGATACCACAGAAAATTGTAGTCCGTATTCTACCAGATTCGGCTTATTCTCCAGATTTAGCTCCGTGTGGTTTTTCTTTCTCCCCAGACTCAAGGAGAAAGCTTCGACGACGACGCTTTCAAACAAATGAAGAGACCATCGTAACGTATATTAATGGAATTCTTGATTTTTCTAATAAACGAATTCTCAAAAATTTGACTCGTGGTTTTTAAGAATGCAAAAGTGTATTGATGCTTGTGGGTACTATTTTGAAAAATTGTAAAAGCTTTTATGTAAATAAATTGATTTTTCTAAGAGTATCTTTAAAAAAACTTTCGGCATCCTCCTCGTACATTCAGATATGTTGTGTACCACAATATTGCAGGACTTAAGACCTGGGGATTTAGGTAAATTCCCCCTAAATCTTCTGCAACCCAATCGTACCTTTAAGTTGGGCTGGGTTGCATACTATTCAGTGACAATATTCTTTCGCATATTCTATCTCTACTCTCTCCACAAAAACCATATTCGGTTTCAATATTAACTGAGAAAATATCACTCCATTAAAAAAAAAAGTTATTTCACATGATGTACACGGGACACTGCCACTTGCTTATTGTTATTTTGGTTAGAGTTTTTGCTTTGCAATAAGGAGGACTTGGATTTAAATCCGTTCACCGAGCTTACTAATTGACATTTTTTTCAAGGTTTTTCCTTAGTTATACCAGATAAATGGTAGTAGTATATCTTCAAATATAGGTTCTGGTCCACTCTCTTTTTCATTTTAGAGGCCGCTGTGGTTCAGTGGTAGTGTTCCCCTCTGGTCCTTAGTTCGATTCCAGCTCGTGCCAAGTGAGGTTTGTGATGAAAAACACCGTATGTGCGGGTTTCCTCGCGGTCCTCCCGTTTTCTCCACTTTCTTCATTCCACCATTTCATTCACTGTTCACCATCACCGTCTCCTTTAAACGACATGGCATAATAGCGGGACGTAAAACTCAAAGATTTTTTTGATTGATTTCAATGTAAATTAGGTTTAGAAATTGTGTCTCGAAGATTGTTAAATATATAAGTAAGACATAAATGTAGAATGGTTTCACAACTACATATTTGTAATATTTGGCGGTCTTTATTTTCCCGGAATTGTGTCCCACACAGTATATTGTTCATTGTTAGATGGCAACGCTGATTCTTCCCATTCCCTGGCGCAAACTTAAAATCCCGTGAAACGCTGAGCTCTGGCTATCCAGCCAGCCAGCTAGCACAGAAAGTAATCCAATAACTGGCAACAAATTTTCGCCACATTACACAGCCTCCCAGAGCGGTGTGCGATTGTCAACTGGTCCCCGCCCACTGACTCCTCGACACTTGCAGTCGGAATTACGAGCTCGAGTCGCGACTGAGCAAGCTCCTAAAAAGGCTTCTCTTAACGCGATAAACGAGATGAGCATTTTGTACCTCCCCTCCCTTCCCGTACTCCTTACAAATAATCAGTCAACCCCCATCCATTCTCACATTGGAAGATAAACAACATCGCCCTATGAGCGCATCTACATGCAGATTTGTTGAATTTGCATGCAACAGGGAGTGTGTATTCAGGATAAAAAGCGCTCGGAAATATTCATTACGGACTATAACGAAGCGATGGTGATAGTGATAACGATGATAAAAGTAGTTTGAAGAGAAGTTTCCAGTCAGCAGTTCACTAAATGGCTTTCAAGGATAATCAACGAAACACTATTATTACTTTGTTGCTTCATCAGAAACATTGTCTCTGTTAACGTTACAAAATCAACTCCCTCCGATGAAATTTCTTTTGTTAGTTACCTCTAAATGACACTGATATATATTTTTAGTGGCGAAGCGGCTAACGCGCAAGAACGCCCTCAGGGTTTTTCCGGGGGTGGAGGGAGAGGGGACTGACACAAGTGCAGTCGCAAATATAGGGGCCTACACACGCTTTGATGCACGAGTGTTCATCATATATTACAACAGTTATTTATGCACATATTCTAAGTAACTATACCAAGTAAATACTAGCCTAAAGTATGCGAGTATCAAATTACGAGGGACTGGTGAAAAGTTCGTAGCCCAACCCAGAAGGAATGCACGTAGAATGGTTAAAATTTACAGTTATTCCATATACTCCTTCCCTGAACTTCAATACATTTCCTTGCACAATGCTCCTATTTTTGCAGACTAGTTAAAAAAAAAATCTGATGACTGTTTCTCACACCCCAGTTCAGTAGCACTAATCATCTTCTTATTAGTTCTAAAATGGCGTTCATTCAAGTATTGTTTGAGCTTGGAGAATAAGTAATAGTCTTGCGGAGCTAGATGTGAGGAATAAGGAGGATGATCTAGACATTGAAACCCTAGATCATACAGTGTCAGTTGTGTTTGCAGTGCTCGATGGACAGGAACATTGTCCTGAAGGAACAGAATGTCTTTTTTTTTTTTTTTTTTTAATTTTCAGCAGTTTGCACTTTCAATTTGTCTTTCAGTTTTGTTCTGCATTAAGTGTCTGACACTTGGGCAGGTAGTCTATGAATACGATTTCATCCTTATCGCAAAAGAACGTTGCAAATAATTTTCCAGACGAACCACTCGTTTCAGGATTGTAGTAGCACAACCGTGTTTCGTCCATGATTACAATCCGTGACAGAAGTTGGTCGGCATTGCATTCAAAATGGAGATGACTTACCTTGATTCCCTCACTCTTTCAGACCTTTGATCTGACAGATTTTTAAAATCCATTTTGCCAAGAGCAAGCCCAAGTCGTCATGACCAATGTGCTCCCGAGAAATGCTTACAATCTCAGCCACACATTTTTACGAGATTCTGTGATTTTCAATAGTAGTTTGGATCAGCCAATCATGGCTGGAATGGGCTTCAAGAGCACCATTTTAGCGTTACTTGAGACCTCAGAAATACATTGTGATCAAATTTGAACTGAATAATCGAGGGTCCTTTTATCTATCTCGTCCATAGACGGTGAACTCCATCGTAATTTTCGGCAACTGTTTGAGATTTTCGCGGTCTGATTTTTTTTTTTTTTTTTTTTTTTTTTTTGGAAACACTTGTGAAATCATGAATACATTGTGATTAAATTTGAACTGAAAAGCTACGGGCCTTTTTTCTACACACATGCCCAAATTTCTTACAGAGACTTAGTTCCAGAAGATGATTGAAAAAAAAAAATCCGAGTATATCTATCAACCTATTTACCTACCGCTTTCTATGCGTAAATATATTCAAATATCGAATTTTTCAATGCATAGACAAAACTTTTAACCACAAACTGCCTTTTTAGGATTTTACCAGATGTTTTTAATACATGTTGTACAAGTTCAATCTAAAGTGAGAAATTGGGATTGTTATTACGAGTATAATGTGGTCTTTGTTTCCTACCTATACGTTATGGTGTCCTTATCGATTGGAATCAATTTCGAAAGTTTTTTTTTTTTTGGTCATTTCATGTGGTTTGAAATCCGTGTTCAGTGTGGATCCACATATCAAATACCCTCGACGTTAAAAAGAGACGCTAAAGACGAACTAACTAGTTGATGGAATATATTTTTGGAATTCTCAATCATACTGCAATGTCCCTCCCACGTGTTTTTTTTAAGCATCCAACATGTGTTCCTATTTATAAATAACAAAACACGTGCACCTTACTGTGGAGTACTACAGCTGTAGATGACGGAGACAACAGCTACGCCATCAGTCACATGACGACGAGGAAAAACCAGCGCAGCTGCTTCACCTGGAGCACTTATTCTATATAACCGAGAGGATTCCATGGACAGTCTTCAGTTTCGATTGGTCAAATTTCCTTTCTTGACTTGCATTGCAGCTAGGAAGTACCTCACTCAAAGCCTTAGCTTGAAGTGGGGCTAACGGTTCTTTTTCCTGCTTGCTTGCAGTGGAGCCTGTTGGGAAACTTCACCTCTTCTTCTGCTTGCAGTGGAGCAGCAAGTGTCCTACACCCCCTCACGTAGTTCGCTACTGAGGAATCCTCCCTGAGACCGTCAGATCGAAGGGACACCTACTCCTATATTAAACTAGAGAAGTTACTTCATTGTAGTATTTCTGAAAAAATACTGTTTATAGAGGATTTCATAATTAAAACCGGTAGTGGGAAACGATTCCAGACTGTAATTTGCTCTACCTGTGCTCCACCTACTCCTGCACAATCAGAATTTTACAATAAATATTTTCTAACAAAAATCTCGCAATTTTTAAAGTTTTTTGAGCTGACGTCTGTAGACAGACAGATGGACAGACAGACTATTGACTAATTGGATTGGGGTTCAGCGTCCCCTTCAGCACCGATGCTATATGAGACGGGGATCTGCAATTTAAAATCGAATTCCAATCATTGTAATGCGTTTAAATTTTTCAAGAATCCTACCTTGAATTGAACTCAGAATTCCGTACACAAAAGGCGCGAATCCTTGATATTAGATAGCAGAGAGATCTTACATAATAGTTCTGCAAGCTTCTCCCACTTACGGATAATGTAGTTTGGAAGTCTGGAAACGGTACCATGTAGACCGTTTTGAATCATTTTATTGGAATAGATGGACGGAAGAGCTAAAATTGTTCTGAAGAGACTTCCCATCAACCACCAATACCACAGAGACCAACCAAGAAGAAGTAGCCTTGATCACCACCTGTCTTCTCGGCTGGGAAGTTGAAGAGCACGCGTCTGCCCACTGAGATTCGACTTTCTCATCTTCATTATGAGAGGCCAATTACCCAGAAGGCTCAGAGTGTCAGCCGCACGTTACTCTCTGTGGTTTTCCTCCTGTCTCACAGCTAAACCAAAAGGCATGAATGAGGAAGGGACTCAACGGCCACAGGTGCTGTGGGAATGGGAATTATCATCACTTCTCGAGCAGTAATTTACCCGTGATGATAGTTTAGAAGCGGCGACATTGTTCATGCATTTAGTCACACCCGAGAATTCTCTCTTCTCACCTTCAACATTCCCAATTGTCTTCCTTAGTGAACCGTGGAGGAATATCCGTAAATTTACGTCTCCTTCTAGTAAATAATGAAATGAGGTCTCAAGAGATATTTTTGCATAATTGCTGGCATTTGCTTTCCTAACATGAAGTTAATCACTGACGAAGTTTTGCTACAATCTACTTCTGTTCCTCATTTTCTTCTCTGAACATCTACGATAGTAGTTCATTATATGTAAAATATTTTACTGGAAGTAAAATAATCGTTCTGGTTTCAAGGAGTCTTTCCATTCAGCAGGGCATCAAATGTTTAAATCGTATCATGGAAATACTTTTCTGGAATAACTAACTAATCTACGGCTCAAAAAAATGAAAGTTCATGGCTGCAGAAACAAAATTCCTATCTTGTTCCAAGTCGAGTCAATCTTCTTACCTTCTTTGAATGTATCTCTATATAAATGAAATTTGATATTAGCGACATATGTAGCCTCTCTGAAGTAATCGTTAACTCATCTGTATACCAACCGGGCACGTCAGGTTCGATTCCGCTCGGGGCGAAAGTATTTTCTTGTTGTCAGGAGGCGGATTCAGGACGGACTTCTGAGGGGGCGGTGGGTTGTAATACTGCTACTTAGAGCTACTCTTAAGAGCTCCAAACTATAGGATAGGTTTTATTTATATACAAAATAAGAAAGTTTCTTCTTCTGGGGGGGAACGATCGCCCTTCTGGATCCGAGTAGTAATGGCAGCACTTCAGGACACTTTTTGGCCCCTGGGTCCCTGCCTCAGGACCCATGGTCCCTGGCCGGGGTCAATGACCTAGGGGTACATAGGACCACCCCCTCTAAATTTTGGCATGGGTACCATGGCCCACCCCTAAATTTTGGCAGGGGTACATAGGACCACCCCCCCTTAAATTTTGGAAATTGCCAAATCTAAAAATTTGGTATGGTAGGGTAGGACCATAGTATGTACCTCGATCCGTATTGGGGGTCTATGTCGTTCCCTTTCATGGGTAAAAAATTGCCAAAAAGTCAAATTTCGGAGGTTTTTGACCTAACTTATCCCCTTGGATGAGGTGTTATTACCCTATATAGTTATATGGGCGTATACAGGGGTCCATTACCTTTCATAAGACATGGGTATATTAATGCACCCATTGAAAAATTTGGGAGGGGTACCTTGGCCCACCCCTTAAATTTTGGAAATTGCCCAATTTAAACATTTGGTATTATAGTATAGGACCCTAATATGTATTATGATAAATTTGGATGGTCCACCTCGTTCCCTTTTAGGGGTACCAAATTGCCAAAATATAAACGTAAGCAATACGTAGTACCACGTGTTTGGTTTTGACCTAATTTATCCCCTTGGATGAGGTCCTATTACCTTATATGTTTATATGAGCGTATACAGGAGTCTATTACCTTTCATAAGACATGGGTATATTGGTGCACCCCGGGAGGGGTACCTTGGCCCACCCCTTCAATTTTAGAAATTGCCCAATTTAAACATTTGGTATAATAGTATAGAGCCCTAGTATGTATCACTATAAATTTGGGTGGTCCACCTTGTTCCCTTTCATGGGTACACAATTGCCAAATTTTAGTACAACCACGTGTTTGGTCTTTTGACCTAATTTATCACCTTTGATGAGGTGTTATTATCCTATATCGTTATATGGGCGTATACAGGGGTTCATTACCTTTCATAAGATATTGGTATATTAATGCACCCCCAGGAGGGGTACCTTGGACCACCCTTTAATTTTGGAAATTGCCCAATTTAAACATTTGGTATAATAGTATAGGACCCTAATATATATTAATGTAATTTCGTTCCCTTTTAGGGGTACAAAATTGCCAAAATATAAATGTAAGCAATACGTTGTACCACGTGTTTCGTTTTTTTACCTAATCTATTCCATTGGATGAGGTCCTATTACCTTATACGTTATATGGTCACGTATGGGGATTCATTTCCTATCATAAGACATAGGTACATTTGTGCACCCGGGAGGGGTACTTTGACCCACCCCTTTAATTTTGGAAATTGTCCCTTTTATATGTTTGGTATTATAGTATAGGACCCTAATATAAATTACTATAAATTTTGGTGGTCCACCTCGTTCCCTTTCATGGGTACACAATTGCCAAATTTTAGTACAACCACGTGTTTGGTTTTGGCTCAATTTATCCCCTTGGATGAGGTCCTATTACCTTATATGGTTATATGGTCATGTATATATTGGTCCATTTCCTATTATAAGAAATGGGTACATTGATGCACCCTTTAAATTTTTGGAAGGGGTACCATGGCCAACCCCTTAAATTTTGGAAATTTTCCAATTTGAGCATTCGGTATCATAGTACATGTCTCAACATGTATCATGATAAATTTGGGTGGTCCATCTTGTTCCCTTTCATGGGTAAAAATTGCTAAAATATAAACATAAGCAATATGTTGTACCATGTGTTTGGTTTTTGGCCCAATTTCTCCCCTTTGATGAGGTTCTATTACCTTATATGGTTATATGGTCATGTATATGGGTTCATTTCCTATCATAAGACATGGGTACATTGACGCACCCTTTAAAAATTTGGGAGGGGTATCTTGACTCATCCACTCGGTTTTAGAAATTGTTTAATATAAGCATTTGGTATCATAGTACAGGACTTCAATATGTACCACTATAAATTTGGATGGTCCACATCGTTCCCTTTCATGGGTAAAGAACTACCAAAAAATCAAATTTCGGAGGTTATTGACACCTATTTAGCACGTTATATGGGTATGTACAGAGGTTTATTACCTTTATATGTTTGTTCCCTTTTAAATTTGGGAATTATCAAATAACAAAATTCGGTAAACGTTTTCTAGGACCCATTGTAGATGTTGATGTTCCTCTTATGGCCAAATATTCAAAATTTAAATGTTATTGACCGGCTTTATTATTGAATAAGTACAGGATTTATTACTTTTTCATAAGACACAGGTGTATTTGTGTACCAATCTTAAATTTTGGAAGGGGTACATTTCTTATTGTCATATCAATAATTGGTAATTGGATAGTATCTCATTCATTGGGTAAATCAGTATGATCACGTGATCAGTTATTAACCTATGATGGGATTAGGAGTCCAGAACATTGGTACATTGAAACTTTGTAGGATAATTTGAGAATGCCTCATTGGTATTGATTATTCCCGCCAAATATAAACGTAAGCAAGACGTTGTACCACGTGATTGTCCTTGATGAGGTAGTGTACAGGGATACATAGCTAACCTTATTGAATCTTATGACTCATAGTCTTAAGGGAATACATGCTACAACACTGGCAAAGTTATGGTTGATGCAATTTGATTGGTTGATCACTATCTTTCGTGCAATCTGATTGGCTGATCACTATCTTTCGTGCAATCTGATTGGTTGCTGATTTTCAAATCTTTGCTGCAATCAGTTTTAAGTTTTGTTTAACATTTAAAAAAGTTTTTGAAATGTTTTTTTTGTTTGAAACTTTGGTTTGACATTTGTTTTCGTTTGATATTTTTAGTTTGAAAATTTTTGTTTCGAAATTTTTGTTTGAAATTTTTTTCAAAATTGTTTGAAACTTTGGTTTGAAATTTTTTCGTTTGAAATTTTTAGTTTGAAAAATTTGTTTCGAAATTTTGTTTAAAAAATTTTTGTTTCAAAATTTTTGTTTGAAAATTTTGTTTGAAATTTTTTGTTTTGAAATTTTTGTTTGCAAAATTTTGTTTGAAAATTTTTTGTTCGAAATTTTTGTTTTGAAACTTTCGTTTCCAAATTTTTTTGTTTAAAATTTTTTGTTTCGAATTTTTTTTCAAAATTTTGTTTGAAAATTTTTTTCGTTTTAAAATTTTGTTTGAATGTTTCGTTTCCAAATTTTTTCGTTTCAAAAATTTTGTTTCAAAGTTTGGTTTGGCATTTTTAAAAGTTTGTGCACTCATTAGTAAAGAACCGGAACTGTTTAGAACTAAAACCTCTGGCAACATTGTGGTGCAATAGTACACGTCAGAACATGGGGCTGTACTTGAAATGAAAAAACACAATTCATTGAAATGGATCATTTTATTACACTCCACATACATCCATACCAGATAGTGGTTCTGGATATTGTCGATACAATGTATTTTGAACTTCTTGCACTAGTTTGTCTTTAGCATATAATTTTAATTCCAATTGAAGTCTTTTAAGGTCTATTGCAATATCAATTGGTGGAAACTCAATGTCCATTTGATCACAAATAAACTGTTTATCAATACAGGTATGCACCCACGAACGATGTTGACAACCATCACAATATCTAGATACATGTTGAACAATATGCATATCACATTTTTCAAAATAGTACTTTTTTAGAAATATACTTGTTTTGTTGCACACTTCCACTGCATGTTTCACACATTGGAATACGCTGATGAATTTGTTCCATTCCGTTTGTGTTAGATACACCATGTTGCGAGGGACATGGAATGTACTCTTTTTACGTAACAGCACCATCTTCTCTTCGAGGACTGTACGCAGCACCACTTCATGATTTGAGCCTAATGATTTGACTATGGTCACATTTAGCTCATCATGAAAATAATCGTTCATTTGGTCGATTCGTGAACATAATATTTGCCATTCTTCAAAGGTCAGTTGTACACCAAATTGTTCTGCTTTGCCCAATCGAATTACTGGTTCAAATGTTCTAGCACTGATACCAATCATCACATGTTTTGTTTGAAATATATTTATTGGATAATAGCTTGCGAAGATGAACTCTTTATCGTTAGAAGTACACATCTTTCCTCCTGAAAAGCACTTGCTCAAATGATTTCGTGGGATGACAGTGTATTGGTTGATTTATAGAACTACGGCTGACGTCATTGGAAAGGAATGTGCTGACGTTTGAATTCATGGTTTCATCACAGTTGCTGACGTCATGCTGACCAACCACATTCATACAACTATGTCTGACGTCAAAGGAATGTGCTGACGTTTGAATTCATGATTTCATCACAATTGCTGACGAATCTGGCTGTGTACTAAATTCAAATTGATGACTTCGACCCAAGAATCCTTTGTAACATAAAGATACAGATCCAGTATTTAAGAAACGCAGCAGTTCTTCTTGTTTTGATGTTTCCATGGGTAAATATCTTGCTGGTAAAATTATATTCTTATCATTTTCAAGCTTCACTACGATTCTTAATCCAAACTTTGTAGGGATCATTTGGCTAGATAAGATTCTATAAGGTACATTCTGTTGTAAATCAGTAATCTTGGTAAATGATTTCATCACATCACGTGTGTTTAGAAACTGCAGACAAGTAGCCATGATGATGTTATCATGAATACTAACTCGAACGATACTTATATATGATGCAAAACTGATGACGTTGCATTATCATGTTCTGACGTGTACTATTGCACCACAATGTTGCCAGAAGTTTTGTTCTAAACAGTTTCGGTTCTTTACTAATGAGTGCACAAACTTTCAAAAATGTCAAACCAAAATTTTGAAACAAACATTTCAAAAAAAATTCGAACGAAAAAATTTCAAACCAAATTTTCTTCTAAGCAGTTCCGGTTCTTCACTAATGAGTGCACAAACTTAAAAATTTTAAACAAAAAAATTTGGAAACGAAAAATTTCAAAACAAAAATTTCGAACAAAAAATTTCCAAACAAAATTTTGAAAACAAAAATTTCAAAACAAAAAATTTCAAACAAAATTTTCAAACAAAAATTTTGAAACAAAAAATTTTTAAACAAAATTTCGAAACAAAATTTTCAAACTAAAAATTTCAAACGAAAAAATTTCAAACCAAAGTTTCAAACAATTTTGAAAAAAATTTCAAACAAAAATTTCGAAACAAAAATTTTCAAACTAAAAATATCAAACGAAAACAAATGTCAAACCAAAGTTTCAAACAAAAAAAACATTTCAAAAACTTTTTTAAATGTTAAACAAAACTTAAAACTGATTGCAGCAAAGATTTGAAAATCAGCAACCAATCAGATTGCACGAAAGATAGTGATCAGCCAATCAGATTGCACGAAAGATAGTGATCAACCAATCAAATTGCATCAACCATAACTTTGCCAGTGTTGTAGCATGTATTCCCTTAAGACTATGAGTCATAAGATTCAATAAGGTTAGCTATGTATCCCTGTACACTACCTCATCAAGGACAATCACGTGGTACAACGTCTTGCTTACGTTTATATTTGGCGGGAATAATCAATACCAATGAGGCATTCTCAAATTATCCTACAAAGTTTCAATGTACCAATGTTCTGGACTCCTAATCCCATCATAGGTTAATAACTGATCACGTGATCATACTGATTTACCCAATGAATGAGATACTATCCAATTACCAATTATTGATATGACAATAAGAAATGTACCTACTCCCAAAATTTAAGATTGGTACACAAATACACCTGTGTCTTATGAAAAAATAATAAATCCTGTACTTATTCAATAATAAAGCCGGTCAATAACCTTTAAATTTTGAATATTTGGCCATAAGAGGAACATCAACATCTACAATGGGTCCTAGAAAACGTTTACCGAATTTTGTTATTTGATAATTCCCAAATTTAAAAGGGAACAAACATATAAAGGTAATAAACCTCTGTACATACCCATATAACGTGCTAAATAGGTGTCAATAACCTCCGAAATTTGATTTTTTGGTAGTTCTTTACCCATGAAAGGGAACGATGTGGACCATCCAAATTTATAGTGGTACATATTGAAGTCCTGTACTATGATACCAAATGCTTATATTAAACAATTTCTAAAACCGAGTGGATGAGCCAAGATACCCCTCCCAAATTTTTAAAGGGTGCGTCAATGTACCCATGTCTTATGATAGGAAATGAACCCATATACATGACCATATAACCATATAAGGTAATAGAACCTCATCAAAGGGGAGAAATTGGGCCAAAAACCAAACACATGGTACAACATATTGCTTATGTTTATATTTTAGCAATTTTTACCCATGAAAGGGAACAAGATGGACCACCCAAATTTATCATGATACATGTTGAGGCATATACTATGATACCGAATGCTCAAATTGGAAAATTTCCAAAATTTAAGGGGTTGGCCATGGTACCCCTTCCAAAAATTTAAAGGGTGCATCAATGTACCCATTTCTTATAATAGGAAATGGACCAATATATACATGACCATATAACCATATAAGGTAATAGGACCTCATCCAAGGGGATAAATTGAGCCAAAACCAAACACGTGGTTGTACTAAAATTTGGCAATTGTGTACCCATGAAAGGGAACGAGGTGGACCACCAAAATTTATAGTAATTTATATTAGGGTCCTATACTATAATACCAAACATATAAAAGGGACATTTTCCAAAATTAAAGGGGTGGGTCAAAGTACCCCTCCCGGGTGCACAAATGTACCTATGTCTTATGATAGGAAATGAATCCCCATACGTGACCATATAACGTATAAGGTAATAGGACCTCATCCAATGGAATAGATTAGGTAAAAAAACGAAACACGTGGTACAACGTATTGCTTACATTTATATTTTGGCAATTTTGTACCCCTAAAAGGGAACGAAATTACATTAATATATATTAGGGTCCTATACTATTATACCAAATGTTTAAATTGGGCAATTTCCAAAATTAAAGGGTGGTCCAAGGTACCCCTCCTGGGGGTGCATTAATATACCAATATCTTATGAAAGGTAATGAACCCCTGTATACGCCCATATAACGATATAGGATAATAACACCTCATCAAAGGTGATAAATTAGGTCAAAAGACCAAACACGTGGTTGTACTAAAATTTGGCAATTGTGTACCCATGAAAGGGAACAAGGTGGACCACCCAAATTTATAGTGATACATACTAGGGCTCTATACTATTATACCAAATGTTTAAATTGGGCAATTTCTAAAATTGAAGGGGTGGGCCAAGGTACCCCTCCCGGGGTGCACCAATATACCCATGTCTTATGAAAGGTAATAGACTCCTGTATACGCTCATATAAACATATAAGGTAATAGGACCTCATCCAAGGGGATAAATTAGGTCAAAACCAAACACGTGGTACTACGTATTGCTTACGTTTATATTTTGGCAATTTGGTACCCCTAAAAGGGAACGAGGTGGACCATCCAAATTTATCATAATACATATTAGGGTCCTATACTATAGTACCAAATGTTTAAATTGGGCAATTTCCAAAATTTAAGGGGTGGGCCAAGGTACCCCTCCCAAATTTTTCAATGGGTGCATTAATATACCCATGTCTTATGAAAGGTAATGGACCCCTGTATACGCCCATATAACTATATAGGGTAATAACACCTCATCCAAGGGGATAAGTTAGGTCAAAAACCTCCGAAATGTGAATTTTTGGCAATTTTTACCCATGAAAGGGAACGACATTGACCCCCAATACTGATAGAGGTACATACTGTGGTCCTATGCTACCATACCAAATTTTTAAATTTGGCAATTTCCAAAATTTAAGGGGTGGGCCAAGGTACCCCTCCCAAATTTTTCAAGGGGTGCATTAATATACCCATGTCTTATGAAAGGGAATGGACCCCTGTATACGCCCATATAACCATATAGGGTAATAACACCTCATCCAAGGGGATAAATTAGGTCAAAAACCCCCGAAATTTGACTTTTTGGCAATTTTTTACCCATGAAAGGGAACGACATAGACCCCCAATACGGATCGAGGTACATACTATGGTCCTACCCTACCATACCTAATTTTTAGATTTGGCAATTTCCAAATTTTAAGGGGGGGTGGTCCTATGTACCCCTGCCAAAATTTAGGGGGTGGGCCATGGTACCCCTGCCAAAATTTAGAGGGGGTGGTCCTATGTACCCCTAGGTCATTGACCCCGGCCAGGGACCATGGGTCCTGAGGCAGGGACCCAGGGGCCAAAAAGTGTCCTAAAGTGCTGCCATTACTAGTATCCGCCACTGGTTGTATCTTTATTTTAATCTTGTTCAGAGATTTACGTGGCATCTCTAAATCGGTCCCTGGGGCAACCTGAGGGCTAAAGTCGGTTGGAACGAGGAGCTGTCTATAACGTTGTTGAGTACCGAAGTCGCGGAGTGAGGACACTTACCTCTACCTCAACCCTTGGCCTGTCCTGAATGGAGAAGACCAGATATGGCGTGGATCAATGCAGACTTGACTCATGACCCACTGACCCACCAACTACCGTAACCCACGACCCACCATGACCCACATCCTGTTGTCCCACAACCCTCTGACTTATTCAGAAATCTTGACCCACTTGAGCAACGACCTACTTCATCTCTGGTAACTGTTACACAGTTATTAGACCCTATTACCATACATTTGGTGCTTTAATCAGTTTTGTTTTAGAATAATTCCAAAACAATAATGAACAAAATAAAACTATTTTTAAGATATAAATCGTGGAGTGGGAGCTCGACATTTCCTTCACCAATGCCAGAAACATACGAAGGTGCAGAAAGTGTTTTTCACGAAAAGTAAAAAATCAGGAATTAAAGGCAGATGAGACTTATCGTACTGAAACAACAAAGACACATTGACAAGTGTAAACATCCCACGCCCGTGATAATGACATGACATAAAAACACCTGTTTGAAGAGAAAAAATTAATATATCTCGTGAATAGGAGATAGTCGCTGACTTATTTTAAACTGAATTCTTTTAATTATGATAATTTAGCCAAATATGAAATAAAAATAAATGCATTTTGGAATTCTTGCTTCATATGTATGTTTTAGGATTAACTAATTCATATCGGACTTCCGAAGACGAACATCAAAGTAATTTAATGACCGTGTCTATAGCGACAACTCCCAGTCACGACCCCTCTTCAGTTTTATTAGAAAGAGTGAGAAAGGAGAGAAGAAGGTAGGATAAAGGAGGAAAAGGGGAAAGGAGAAGGAAGAAGGAACTAGAGATAAAGGATTACTGGATAATTATGAACATATGGTAAAGGAACTTGAATAGTTATTAAAAAGGTAATTCATATTCGAATGTTATTACTTGAGGATCAATTCTGAAGTGATCCCGATGAGACACGTGATCCCTCATACTACCCCGGCCTGGATCCAGGCAACTTCATCAGTGGGAGCTGCCCTAACCTATCTCAGGTGACGAGAAGTTTATTTTAATCGTTTGCCTGTTATTTCCAAATGTTAAATAACCTTTTATTCAGTATCTTAATATCCATGGTGGAGATCAAACACACATTTGAGCTAGCCAAGGGGGAAAATAATCACAGTGATGTACTTATTTTTCACAAATAGAAGTTTTGAGATTTCTCAAAAAGACTGTCGTTATTCTGGCTCATCCCATTGTTTTGGCTTTCCTCCTAGAGCCGATTTAGACTACTTTAGAATTAGTTATCTTTCATGACTTCCTTCATACACTAGTACATATAACATGCTATTACACATTTATTATAAACACTATCATAGTAAATCAATATTAAATGTTACCACTTAAAACTAAATTTATCATTCATTCACACACACTCACATACATACAGGACAGCGTATCGACATGGCGAACGTTTATTACATCTATTAGGAAATTAAACACAGAATTGTATAAACATGCAATAAACGTACATATTAATATATCAATCCACATACGAAATTAAAAAATAGCAATGTAATGATATATATATATATATATTCACAGTTAAATAAAAAGAAAGACAAAAATATTTTTTTATTTAACTTTGGTAAATATGATATAAGTTCGTGAATAATTACAGTCTACAATATGATGAGTGAAGGAAAAAGAACTTGAGATGAGGGTTTAAAATGAGTCTTTATCTCATATATGAAAGTTTGTAAAATAATTATACGAGTCCTCTCTCGTAGCTCTAGACGAGCTATTACTTGAGGCGAGTCATACGTATTATCAAAGCACCCTTCCTGGTGTCCATACATTTAACTTTATTTCATTTTTATACACACATGAGATTATGTTTACTCTTTGTGACTGACACATATTTTGTCCGTAGAAGTATTTATTGATACATTTCTCCCATTTCTGGGGTTTAGAGAGCAAAGTTTTGTCATTAATATCACAGTGACTAATGTTACTTATTCTATCGTTCACTTACTATCCCATTCACTGACTATCTTTCAGCTAATATCACCTTCTACTACCAGGTGCACACATTTATAGTTGGATTCACGCAATATATAAAGGAACGAGAATTTTCCAAGTTCAGAAGGACTTTTGTTTGTATTGAGAACACGACTACTGAGGTGGAACAACATTGGCCAAGTTTGAGTATGGGAGGGATGGAATCGAAATGTAGTTTTACAGACGGATTTCAGTTTACTAACTTGAGGGTTGATTTAAGGATACATTAGGGTTACGATGACCTGCCTAAATCCCATGCTACCTGCAGTTAGTTTAATACAGATGATGTTAGTCATTACATATGTTACTTAATAATATTACAAAGATTGAAGAAAATATATATATAACATGCGGCGGTATTTTCTAACATTCACATTTAATATTTGTTGGATATTTCGGAACTATAGCAACCAAAAACCGTTCGGGGTAGGTACCAAGACCCTTTACACATATTTCTTTATCCAATTCACCATTATACATTTTACTTCAATACCATATTTAAATTCCACACATATTTATATCTTAATATACATATACTCAATAATCATTTAACCTTTCAAATTAACAACCCCGACAAATTAAATTTTTAGGTTGCAACACTTCACATGAGAAAATCTGAATATATCACAAATTTATCTAACTGACCGCACATACTGATAAAATTAATATTCCCAAGCATTTTAATTAAACTGGGAGACATAGCAGGCACATAAACACAGAATATGTATAAATATACGGTTCTAAAAGGTTAACACTACTTTTGGGCCCAAAACAATTACAACATTTATGTTTATGGTGACCAATGGAAACAAAAGTAGAAATTACTGATAACCCGAAGGGGAATTTTGAAGGAATATTGTTAAAAAAAAAAAAAAAAAAAAAAAAAAAACATCTTATCGTGTACTGAGCCATCGCTCGCTATTGCGGTGAGTCGAAATATGATGTAAAAGTTTCCTTAATATTCAACATCAACGAATATCTCCACGAATCGTGTCTCGCAACGTCTCAGGTGGTAATTCAGGTTCAAAAGATATATGTTAAATGGTTAATATACGTCAAATTCAAAACTTGGGGAGGGGGGTGAAAAAATTTTTTTTTAAATCTTGAAGAAGAGAATAGACAGATAGATAGAGAAGAGAAAGAAAGAAAAAAGCGGCGCGCCAAAAGAATAAGCTAGGACACTAAAACTACAAAGATACGTGGTCGACTTTAGACATACAACAATCCACAGCCAAATATATTTTCATATGCCGAAAAAGGTGGCCTACTAATTATGTAGCCTAAGATGAGTATACGGGGGCGCGGTGGCTCAGTGGTAGAGCGTTTACCTCCGGTGCTTGGGGTCACTGGTTCGATCCCAGCTCGCGCCGTGTGGACTTTGTGGTGGACAAACACCGTACTCGTGGGTTTTATCGGGGTTCTCCCGTTTCCTCCCACTTTCTTCATTCCACCATTTCACTCATTTCTCATTATCACCGTCTCCTTTAGCCTAACCGGCATAATCGTGGGACGTTAAACTTAAAGATTTCATTTCATTTCCTAAGATGAGTATCCCCAAGCCCACGAGCTAGTCCGTGTTCTGAGCGAGATTTCCACAAAGACAGTGGCTTGATGGAAATCTCACTTCGCGCTGTGTCCGGCCGAGACCTTGGAGACTCCGGTACTACCGGAATGAAGGTGTGGTCTCTCTATTTAGAATTTCTAAATAAAAATATCCAACACCTTAGAAACTGAGAAGAGTTACGAGTAAAGTATGGAAAACTAAAGTCAATAAATAGAAAAATCCTAACATGGATTTGCCAAATTTAAAAAAATAAATAAATTCAATTTTGTACTAGTAAGTTGTCTGCCAAATCTCACTAGTAGCTCCCAAATCCGCAAGGATGCCAACCTTGAGGCGTCAACTAATTTCGAAACACGATATCTACTAGAAGTAGAAGAAATGAAAATTCATGGACATCGGGGATTTTGGACGACCTGGTACGATTTAATGAAATTCTACTGTAATACATTTTCTATATTATTCAACCCTATCCACTTCGTTACCTCTGCGAACAACAATGAACCTAGCTTAATCAGGTGACGTGAAAAAATTCAAAGTTGCAGAGTAGTATCGCAAATATAAACTGAACGCATATATTTGAACTGTGTCGATTCTGCAACCAGCTATTCTGTTCTGTAATTGAATGGAAAATATCCGGAATCATTTCCTACATTTCTGCTATTCATATCGTCAGGTCGGATGATCAGTTAGTATGTACGTTTACTATTAAATGTGAAGCCACGAAGAGAAAATACAATCCATCACTTTTACACGACACAGTATCCTCACACAAAATTCTAACGTAATAATTAATGTACTAATGTATTTATTATTATATAAATACAATCAATACATTGTAGGAAAATTTACAATTGGGCAAATATATGCACGGGTGTCCTATTATTTATTCATACTCACTATCATATACATATATATCACTAAT
This sequence comes from Thermobia domestica, assembly GCF_964235325.1. Classification (NCBI taxonomy): domain Eukaryota; kingdom Metazoa; phylum Arthropoda; class Insecta; order Zygentoma; family Lepismatidae; genus Thermobia; species Thermobia domestica. Next base: position 33,375,689 of record NC_137466.1, read on the forward strand.
ATTATCATTACCCACTTATATATATATATATATATATATATATTTATTCATTTTCTATAAATATTCAGAACCAGATTTATTTTCAGACACCTTATACTCTACCATTAAGCCCAAGACTGTTCAAAGCAGTCTTATATATTAAAATCAACAAATTATTATAGTACATTAATTAATACGCGTGATTTCGTATGAACTGATATTAGATTCTGCCAAAGCAAACTACAGTATATTTCACCCTAGGGCTTCGAATTATTTTATATGCAAGGAAAGTTCAATATCATTAACTATCCTCTTAATTATATACAATCATATTTTCTGAGAGTATCAACAATGCTATCGTTCATAGAAAGCAACGGAGAGAGAGAATTTGAAACTGCAGCCTGTCAACAGAAAATGCCATATATAGAAACTTCAGGTTAAGAAAGAAAACAAAATGTACTATTATTAATAATTTGATTACCGGACTATATAAATGGCTATGCTTGTCAGGAGAGTTAATTTACATTTTAAATAAGCTAAATACCTATTCATATGGGGCAGACCTAATATTTACTCATCATTAATTGCGAAAGAAGGGCCATTTTCATGTTGACCAGATCGTTAAGTATTAGGGTAACAAAATCTTAGCGGGGAATATTTCTCAACTCGGCACGAGATGGCATTAATATTACGAAAACTAACTTAGCACTATTAAGTAAACTTTGTACTCTGTCGTTTTTAAATAAGCAATCTACTATGTAATTACGGTACAGGATTACTATGAATTTGCGTGGCGGATTGATTTGTCCATTTAAACTGACCACAAAAGATGACTAATTAAACAATAACTGTCCGTAAAGAATTAATTAATACTTTCACTCACATATCACTTCATTCTACTGTCAACGTACTAAATTACACACACATATACATACTATATCCCACATGAACTAAGAAAACAAATTTTAATACATATTATTTCACATGTTAGATCACATTATCACACCACTCTACTATACATAAATCAAACAAATCAGCAAATTTCACCCTCTTAACCCTGGATTACAAACCATTCGTAAATTTTACGAAACGGCATGTCCAAAGTTGTTGAATTCGCGGAACCGCAAATGGGCGGCCCTCCTCGCCAATATCTTCCTAGCTCTTACAGCAGAGGCTAGTTTTGGTTTTACAACCGTGTCGTTCGGTTTCATCATGCATATTTTGAAGATCTAGTCGTAATTTTTACGAAAGATTTGTAACCACGTTACTTTTTCACAAAGCTGTGATCAACTCAGGAATAAGGGAGAGTCCCTGTTTTAACTTACACTGACTGTGAAATTTAACTATAAAGAAACTTACACCTACCGCCATGTTAATAATAATTTTTAAAAATCCCATTTACTACATACACAAACAGAAGCTATGTTAGGACGGGCCTATCGTAACCTAACAGGAAAATTTTGAGGATAACGGGAGTTATCAAGGGAAACACTAATCTTTAAACTTTTTAAAAGATCACTTAAAGAATAACGGGAAACTCGATGCACTTCACTTTGAAGAAACCTGTCCACAGCTACTTATTAATGTAAAACATGGCGCCTCTCAAGCTGACTTCTATATTTCACCAATTTTCTGACGGTTTTAAAATGAAAATGCAATATTGTTGGGACTTCGTATGCTCCCAACGGATTTATTTCTCAATTGAAAGTGATTTTATCTTATTTCTGGTGCTTACTACCGAAGAAAACCAAAACTATGCTTGGAGTAAACTAATGAGCTGTTACTTGGTGCTTTTCTAGGTAGAGAATGACAAGAAACGCGCCTTAATACTAGAGGATCGGAAATAGTTCCAATCAGAACAAAGAGTTTTGGCGGCGGAAAATATAAAGAGAATAGAAAATAGTAAAAACTGGATGAAACCGGATTTTGGGAGGATATATTGGCATCTCAGAGAGACGAAGGGGGGTCTAAATTATTTTGCCATATATCAGATTGGTGGACAATTTCAGAAATTTCTGTCCAATTGCTGACCTATATTTTTGTATCGCATTGAGATGTATAATTTCAATACTCATCCAATTGAAATGCATATATACAGGGTTTGCAATAAAATAATGTATAAATAAAGTTATTGTTCCTTGAAATATAATTCTTCCGAAGCTCCCAGAATAATTTTGGGTTAAGTAACGAACAAATAAATTTACCAAATGGACCGAAAATTATGTGCGGGAGAAAAATACAATACGCCGTAAGTTCGAAAAGTATTGGATCCCTCCAAACAAAAATTTCATTACCTTGATTGTAATGGCACATTACATGTTTCTCGGCACTGTGGCATAATATGGCAACATTGACAGTGTCAACACATGTGGATGGCTAGCAACTACCTACCCTTCAGATAGACTGTTAGAAAGAAGCAAGAAACTTGCAAATCATTGAAAAAACGTAATAATCTATCTACTCCTGGCCATGACTTCCTATATTTCAAAAGGACCTAACAATAATGTTTAGAGCTAGACTATAAAACTCTTTAACGGCTGACAGTGTTAATATCGTAATTAACCCACTTCGTTGTGTGCTTGCTCACGCATAACGTCAAAATAAGACGTACTGATTTTGATTATTGTTTATTATTATTAGTTTTAAAAAAAATATACTCTCTCACAGCTTCCAATAAATTTTATCAGTATCTAATTACAGTCTTTCAAGTCAGACCATGAAACTTCATAACAGATGATAGCGTTAACATAGTTTATATGTTCACGTTTATGTATTGTTAAGCATGTATATGATCAAGCATGTTTCAGAGGCTGACCTAGGAAATTAGGTCCTACACTTACAAGGAAAGAGAGGAAGATTATATATCTAAGTGGAAGATGGTTTATACGCCAATCGAAAGCACTAATGACGCCTATTACGAAACTGCAATGAAAAACTTCCGTATGCATATACTGTGCGAATTATATGAATATATAGGGTGTCCATTAAATCCGTTTCCACCCCTAGAAATCGCAAACGGTAAGACAGACGCCAAAACAAGGAAACACGTGTTTGATCATTTTAAAAGTACAACGTATCAAAGCAAAAAGTGTTGTCCCAGGGTCACCCGCAGGCTCCCAAGCAGGGTTCAATTCAAAAACTGCAAATTGTAAGGGGGTCAAGTACCATATCGTTGGAAGCCTGTTGGGAAATGAAAGAGGATGAAATAGGTCTCGACTCTCTAAAATTACTTTGTGCAAAGTGGGGGCCGGCTAAAATGTAAGCAAAAACGCCATTGTAAAGTTTATGGCCACACACACACACAAAAAAAAAAAAGAAAAAAAGAAAGAAAAGAAAGTGAAACGGTGAGACAAATGTCAAAACAGGAAAACACGTGTGTCATAATTTCAAAATTACAATGATTGAAAGTAAACATATTTGTCCCAAGGTCACCCGCAGGGCCCCAGACGGGGTCCTACTAAAAATGTTCAAATAGCAAAGGTGTAAAGTAGCATATCGTTTGAAAGCTGTTGTTAAATGAAAGCAGACATAACAAGTCTAGACTCTCTACGATAACACTTAGCAAACGTCTTGCTTTTTAGTTCTTTTTTCTGTAGTCGGGTTTTAGTTTGTTTTCACTTTATTTCTTGTACTCAACGGAAAGAAAGAAAATACCCCTATTGTAAGATTCTGCTCTTTGGGCCGAGTAATATCTAAATAAATAAATAAATATAATAAAATAAAATACAATTAAGAAATAAAGAAAGGAAAAGAAATAACGCCTGACATCTTTAAGTATAGAACTGACTAGTTGTAGTTACGGTTGTTGTCTGGATTATCAAGTACAAACGATTCAAACAATTTTTTTTTCTTCTACCAGGAACAGTGAATACGTGCAAATGTCTCACAATAAAACAAATGCCGATTGCAAAATGGAAAGCGAATGCGCTCGGAGAATCGAAATGAGAATGCATATTTTGACCGACCGCCATTTTGCATAGAGTAATTTTGGAGAGTCGATACTTATTCCGTCTTCTTTCATTTTCCAACTGCTTTCCAACGATATGCTACTTGACCTTTCTTGCCACTTGAAAATTTTGAGTAGGCCTACGACCCCGTCGGGGACCCTGGGACAAAAATATGTACTTTCAATCATTGTACTTTTGAAATTGACACACATGTTTTACTGTTTTGACATCTCTCTCACCGGTTCAGTTTCTTTTGATGTGGCCATAAACTTTACAATGACGTTTTTGTTGACGTTTTGACCAGATGCCATTTTGCACAGGGCAATTTTAGAGAGTCGAGATTTGTTCCATCTTCTTTCATTTCCCAACAGGTTTCCAACGATATGCTACTTAACCCCCTTACAATTTGCAAATTTTTGAGTTGGACTCCGCCTGTGACCCTGGGACAGCACTTTTTGCTTTGATACGTTGTACTTTTAAAATGAATTCAAACACGTGTTTCCCTGTTTTGGTATCTGTCTCACCGTTTGCGATTTCTAGGGGTGGAAACGGATTTTCTGGACACCCTGTATATTCATATAACTCGCACAGTATATGCATTCAGAAAATTTTTATCACAGTTTCGTAATAGGCGTCATTAATGCTTCTGATTGGTGTATAAAGTAACTTCCACTTCGATATATATTCTCCCTCTCTTCCCTTGTTAGTTTAGGTACTTATCTGAATTATTGAAAAAGGAAATGAAATCTTGAGTTTTACGTCCCGTGGTTATGCCAGCTAGGCTAAAGGAGACGGTGATGTTGAGAAATGAATGAAATGATGGAATGAAGAAAGTGGAAGAGAACGAGAGAACCCCGAGGAATCCCATACACACTGTGTTTGTCCACCACAAAGTTCACTTGGCAGGGGCTGGGATCGAACCAGGAACCCCAAGCACCAGAGGTAAACGCTCTACAACTGAGCCACCGCGACCCTCAACTACTTTATTGAGGTAACGAAAAAGTCGAAAAATTAAATAAGTGTCAAAGGAAAATAATCGACTTCAAAAACACACAAAATGCAGAAAATAAAATCTAAAAACAGAACAATATTAACCGACTTCAACAGAAGCACTAAAAAGTAGAAAATAATAAAAGCGCTAAAAAGTAGAAAAAAATAAAAGTGCTAAAAGTAGAAAAGAATAAAACGCTAAGAGCAGATAATAGTAACAATAAAGCTCTTAAGAGCAGAAAACAATTCGGTTGGGCCCGCGAGTTTTACCTTCCCCGTTTTGAACCGGTACATGAAAATGCGATTTCCTTCCCCATTTCGAACCCGTACATGAAAACGCGATTTTCTCCATGTTTGTCTGCGCTGATTTTGAAAATTCCTTTACTAATCGATTTCTCTCGCCGAGTAGTACAAGAATCAGTTAAAAACTCGTGAGCCTTTTTTTCCTCCCCATTTTGAACCGGTACATGAAAATGCGATTCTCTCCATGTTTGCCTGCGCTGATTTTGAAAATTCCTTTACTAATCGATTTCTTTCGTCGAGTTCTACCAGAATAAGTTAGAATTTCGCGGGCCCTTTTCTCTTCCCCCGAACTAACAATTCATTACTACAAAAACAATTGAAGTTTGTATCAAGTCAAACAAATTAATGCCTCATAATATTACCATCCAAATTAATTTTATATTAAGCACTAACTTGTTTAGCTTAGCACAGACTTCAAATTTTTTATAGTTAATAGTAATAAATTATTTTAAGTGTTTTATTATTATTATTATTATTATTATTATTATTATTATTATTATTATTATTATTATTATTATTATTATTATTATTATTATTATTATTATTATTATTTATACCTTTTAGCGCTTTTGTTGAACATGGTTAATATTGTTATTTTTAAAAAGGATTTTATCCTGCCACTGTATCTTGTAGTAGGTTTCGCACACATTCTCCTCTACCAATAATCCAACAAGTTTTTCTTCCTCTTTTAATTGTTTCTTTAATTATTGTTCTTTTCTCCCCTAGCATTCGTTACGTTTTTTGTTCGTTGTCCTTTCGACAAAGCCGATTTTCTCCATTCTTCTTCACACCCACATTTTGCTTCTAATGTTTTTCTTAAAGAAATCATTAAAATTTGCTATTCATTTGCTTTAGGGTTAATTATAAAGATAACCAAGAAAATTTTGTCGCTTTTTCACTCACCACCTTTGAACATCGATATGTCTCCTAGGACGTACCTGAAAGATCAAAGATATTCCCCATCAACCTTGACGACCTTCTTCCAACGTTCTGGAAGGCCATGGATTCCATCGCAGTAGAACTTGGTAGGCCGTGATGCGAAGAAGGTATCAAGTGCATTTTGCACCTCTACTAGGGATTTCAACAAGCATTCTCTAAAGTGATTGTCCAAGGAATGGAATGAGTGATAATCGGGCGGTGCAATGTCCGGGAAGTATGGCGGATGCAATAGTGTTTCCCATCCAAGGCGTAGAATGGTGTCTCGCGTAATGCTAGCCATGTAGGGCTTATCGTTGTCCTGTAACAGGACTGTTTTGCGATTCAGAAGTGCTGGCTCCAGATTTTTGAGTTTTCCTTGAACATGGTTCAACTGCTGACAGTACTCAGTTGCATTGATGCTCTGACCAGTTGCTAGCAGTTCTCGATGCACATATCGGCGAGCAGTTCACCAAACACACAGGAGGACCTTTTTCTGGTCCAGTGCTGCTTCCGGCTGTTTTGGAACCAGTTCATGGGATGTTAACCAATGATGACGGCGCCGTGGAGCTTCGTACAGGACACACTTCTTATCATATGTCAACTTCTTGTACAGAAATGTCTCCTTCCTCAGACGAGACAGCAAAGAAACACAGATGTGTGCTCGCGTTGCCTTCTGGCCTAGACTCAAATCATGTTGGACCCATCGACCTAACTTGTAGTGCTTCCCAGGTTGATGGAGGTGCTGCCGAAATGTTTCTCCACTCATAATGAATTGTAGTCCCAGTTCTTCACATGTCTGGCCACGGTTCACTTCAATTTCTGCGTGAAGATCCTCATTTTGTACGTGTGTTGGTCTTCCGGCACGTGGTGTGTCTTCGAGCGTTTCCTCACCTTCCTTAAACTTCTTACACAAGCACTGTACCATCCTAGTAGTCACAACACCCTCACCAAAGGCCTGGCATATCTTCCGCTCCACTGTAACAGTGTTTGACCCCAGTTTGAACTCACACATCATACACGCCCTTATGACACTCTGTGGAGGTCCCATTTTCACTATGTCCTTACGCAAGTTCACAGCGTAAATGAACTTCTACAACCAGACAGTATGTTGGATATACCCACCCCAACAACTGACTTTCGCCTCATTTCCATTCGCATTCAACTCACAGTATGAGGGTCAATGGAACACAGACCTCCACAAAGAGCGACATAACTTTCTTGGTTACCTTTCTATGTACAGATTTCAGTGCATTGGTCCTTATTTTATTTCTGTTCCTCAACTGTAGTACGTTTTACGTGAAATGCTATAGTATTTGTCTTTATTAATTAAAAATGTGTTTCCTGTAGTCAATATTGCACGATACCCTTCTTATATGAACTCAATGCAAGTGAGTAAGTAATTTAGCTTTATGGCTATTCGAGAATATGCCCATATTTCAGAGACAATGATTAGTAAGGCATTTCTGGCGTTTTGACAGAACACACAAAAATCGATGGAAAGTATTAAAATGTACTAAATTAGGTTACATTAGATTAAATGAGGTTAGGTTAGGTGATGTACAGCCGGGCACGAAAATCGAAAAGAAGTAGCAAAATGTACTAAATTAAATTAGGTTAGAACATGATATGTTAGAAGATACCGCCGCATGTTATATATATTCTCTTCAATCTCTGTAATATTATTAAGTAACATATGTAATGACTAACATCATCTGTATTAAACTAACTGCAGGTAGCATGGGATTTAGGCAGGTCGTCGTATCCCTAATGTATCCTTAAATTAACCCTCAAGTTAGTAAACTGAAATCTTTCTGTAAAACTACATTTCGATTCCATCCCTCCCATACGAATCCTCAAACTTGACCAATGTTGTTCCACCTCAGTAGTCGTGTTCTCAATACAAACTAAAGTCCTTCTGAACTTGGAAAATTCTCGTTCCTTTATATATTGCGTGAATCCAACTATAAATATATGCACCTGGTAGTACAAGGTGATATTAGCTGAAAGATAGTCAGTGAATGAGATAGTAAGCGAATGACAGAATAAGTAACATATACGCGCCATTTTCACACTGCCTCTCCCGTTACTAAATCATACCACGTGTACTTCTCCGTCAAATAATCCATTCCGCCTCCACGTACAGTGCCGCTTAGAACATCAAAGAACAACCAACAACAAAAACTGCCTTCTTAACCTCAACTATAACACTCTTCCTCACAAACCAAGGTAAACACTCCAATTCACCCAGTAAATTTCGTAAAATTAGTTCGGCGATACAGCAGTTAACCCATTAGTAATCAAGATCCAAAGAAAATAGCTTCGAAGGAGGAACAAAAAGGGAAAAAATCAATTCAATTTAACAGTTCTCTCCCTCTCTCTCTCTCTTTCTCTCTCTAACTCAGCGTTTCTCAACCTTTTTCAACTTGCGGCACACTATGGGTGTAACTTGAATTCTCGCGGCACACTATGGGTGTAACTTGAATTCTCGCGGCACACTCATAGTTATTATTCTTTGTAAATATATATAATACCGTGGCATTTTTTTCAGTGATTACTGATCTTCTCACAGAGAAGAAAGCTCAATCGCTGGTTCTTCCCCGTGGTAAATAATTATGCTTATTTTTCATTCTAATTTAAAAATAGAAAACAATTATAATGAAATATTGGACTCAGGTTTTTAAAACTAAGCTTTCTTTTTCGAAAACTGTATCCAACCCTTCACTAAGAAGAAAGATCACTTAATAACGAACGAACAAACAAATCTCTTTTAGTTTTAAACCACAAATGTAGGTAATTTGTATGCATGTTTGCTTTGTCGAAAGGATTGAATGATATTTAAAATTTCAAGTTACGAAATAGTCTGCAGCAATAAAGAAACAATAATAGTCGTAACAATGATAACAAATATCTTTTCAACATTAAAAATGTACAGAAAAGTAACACGGTATGAAACTTAAAGTTGTAGATTCATAGTAGAGGTTCATAATAATGTGAAATACAAATATACATTTTCCCTTTGTCTTGCAATTTGATTGCTATAGAATTAATAATTTGTTTCGATTTCCTCGCGGCACACCAGCGGCCCATTCACGGCACACCAGTGTGCCGCGGCACACCGGTTGGGAAACGCTGCTCTAACTGATCGAATCGAGTGTTGGCGCCCTAGTTGGAAATCACAAGGCAATATGTTGACACTTTCTGGTTTGTCGTTTATGGAAAAGAAACGTTGTAGAAACAACGCAAGGGGGGAGGGGGATAGGAAGCTTCTTTCCATCAGATTGAAATATTCAAATGCTTTTGTCTCTTTACGCTTGGTTGAATAATTTAGTGGTTGGAAAATGAGCAGCTGTGTATTAAGAGAAGTTTCCTTTTCTCTTACTGTTTCTGAAGCTGTTCATTTGATCCAATTGCATGCAGTTGATGTCGTATATAAATATAGACACGGAACACAATTACAGAAGAATTGAAAGCTACTGATTTTTCATACTTTAGCGTTATCATTATATTCTGTAACTCTTTTACCACGTCTTCCACAAATGCTATACGGTATTGATCCAGGAACACAAGTTTTTTCCTTTTCAACTCGTTCGCCTTCGAAGATTGTGTCATCATCATTCTGAAATAGCGTAGATAGAAATTTATTCAGAAATTTTTCATTGATGGCAGAGCTATAACGGAAATTTAGGAAAAGTGTGAAGCCCACGATCGATTTATCCATTTCCAATGCTAAGGAAAAGGTTCCACCCTAAGGGAAAAAAAGTATATGGAGTAAGTAAATACATAGGTTAGATGCTTAAATCCTGTAGTTTTTGGACAAAGTACGACTATAAGCAGTGGCGTATTTAGGATTTTATTTCGGGGGGAGGGCTATACACGACACGTGAATAAGCACTTATATTTTTCCTTTTGGATGCCGACAAATTTTAATGAAGTTTCGCATATAACAAATTTATTTCGGGGAAGCTTGAACCAGGTAGCCACCCCCTTAAATACGCCACTGACTATAAGTAACATCCTCCACCAAACCTATAACTGAAAACGTATGTTGTATAATACTTTCCGTATAAGTGTCCCATCTATACTTTTTTCCGTATGAAACAAAATAATGTATATAGGTGTAGGTGGTCAGAATCTCACATACAGACAGACGTATATAACATAGACCTATAGTTGCAGTAGAAATATGTAATATACAGAAAACTGTTAGATGTCAGACGTACCGTACCGCAGAGGCATGATGTAACATCTAAACGGATGGATAACATATGCTCCGTACACATTTTAGTAAACATAAGGATTCCATATATTTGTACAGTAAGGGACACTTTTGGATGGTATACTTTTGCCGTAAATTTCCATATGGGTGTACCATCCAGAAGTGTCCCGTACTGTACCTGTACTATATACCGCTGTCCGGATAACGAACTTTTCTCAGTGTACTTATTTTTCTTTCTCTCTTTCCTGATATTTCTTCTTCTGTTCTTTATTCTTTTCAACTTATAACAAATATTTATTCAGCAAAGTGCGAATAGTTGACTTTCTACTTTTGAGCGAAGATAGGAAGAGGAACGGAACAAAATATAATAATCGTACCAAAAAAAAGAAAAAAAAAGAAAAAATGAACCAATTTACACGTTTCATACCTCCTACGTGCAAAAGTGGCATTTGGATTTCTGTCCGACTGTACATTCATACCAATCTATCTATACACACACCTCAAATCCGTGTTATATAAGACATCCGTACAAAACAGTAAATTTAAAATTTGTATAAGATTCTTCCGGACTACAGGTTAATTTTTTCCCTATCCTCAAAAATAAGGTAGATTACTAGAGAGTGAAAATTTTAAAAAATAATAAAAAAATAGCGATATTTTTCGAAATCGGCCTTAACGATTTTGCTTCTATATTTCGTAAATCGATATTCCATCGACAACATATAACATATTTAGTATATGTACCGTATCAATATAAATTGAAATAATTGTGTAAAAGCAAAAGGACTTCAAAAGTTTGTAAGAAAAGAAATAAACCCAAATCGATTTGAATAAACAAAGGATTGTTATACTTAGAAAAAGTGAGAGATCAAAGATAAACTCTCAGGAGAAGCAGCATAAACCTTCGTCCTAGGTTTTCCAACAACCTTCAATATACGAGTTCATGTAATGTGTATTGACGGTCTATTAAATATATGTGAGAAAAATCCGGATGGGGTAATTTACTCTTCGGGTTAAATTCTTTTCCGAAGTTAGAGAAACGCTTTCGAAGAATAAATCACAGAACTTTATATAACCCATTTGCAGCTCATACAAGCAACATGTTCCTTAGACGTCTCGATTTTAACTTAATACTCGTATGATATTCGGAAACAAGTTCATCAGAACTATTATTCAGTTTCAATACAAGACGCCTACCCTCACGGGCACTTTGAGTGGATAACTTTGACATCCATATAGTGTTAACTTATTACAAGTATGAGTTACAATAATTGCATTAAATCTTACTAAACATAGTAAACATATATCAAGATTTTTTGTGATAATGGTGACTGATGACTACAGTATTATCCCCTTAGTATGTATTGTATTTTCTTCATATTTTTTGCTTAAGTGAATTACTTCTGGTATCAGTTAGTCCTACTAGCTAAGATTGTATTCTTCCTTATACATTTTTATATTTCGGATAAACTTATTTTGGTATTTCCTGCATGATTCCTAAGCTACCGTACACAAGGACTATTTATTTATTTATTTTGCTTATTGTCTTTTTTCTCTTTCCTCAAGCAGTATTAGTTGTAGCTCAGAATCCTAAGAACGGAACAGATACATGACAAATCTCATGATGATGTCATAGCGCTATTGCTCATATAAGGCCAATGTTTTATGTGATCCGTGTCGGATTGTGAAATGAGCGATAGAAAAGAACAGTGAATTTGTGTTATTTTTTTTTTTAAAGAAACAGCTACAGAGGCATACGAAATGTTGCAAGTAGCATTCAGTGATGTTGCAATAAGTCGTACAACGATCTCCTAGTGGCTTGTAGACGATTTTAAGCTGAGAGAATGTTCGTGGAGAACGATCTCATCTGATCAGCAGTTCGTGAGTCACAATGTGGATTAAGTTGCCCAGATCCGTGCACATGTGAGATACGATCGTCGACTAACTGTCCAAGAAATTGCAGGGGAGTTAAACATTCTCATCGGCTTTATCACAAATCTCACACGGCTCAGGAATGAGCCATTTATCAGCGAAATTCGCGCAATGAATTCTGACATCACAGCAGGATGCTCGTGCCACCATCAACAATTAACTGAAGGAAAAAACTGACATTCCTGGCCAGCATGGTCACAAAGAATGAATTAAAATAACCCTAAAAATAAGATAATGTCGTTCCAATGGAAGTCACCTACATCCCTGAGACCTAAAGAGACCAAACAAATCCTATCCTGGAAGAAAATGCTAACTGATTCTGTTTTCCGGCACGTTAGAAATCTTGCATCAGTAATTTGTTCCACATGGCCAAACTGTAAATAAGGATGTCTTTACAGCTCTAATACAACGGATACGTAATTCCGTTTGCAGTAAACGGTATGTAAGTATACATCTGTACAGTGGCATTTCTAATATGACAATGCACCATTTCACACTTCAGGAATGGTGTGCGACTTCTTAATCAAAAAAACAATATCTTCGTCGTGCACCATTCACCAGTCACCAGATCTAGCTCCGTGTGACATTTTCGTGTTTCCTTTACTGAAACACACCTTAAAAGGACTCCATCCAGGACATCAAGGTTAACACGAAGAGGAAACTCTAGTGTATTTCACAAAAGGTGATCTGGAACTGCTTCCAGCAATGCCAGCAACGTTGAAATCGGTGTGTAAATGCAGCAGAAAAGTACAGTAGGAAGTCGAAACTAGTTGGGAGCACTGGTAGTTCGGATTTTCAAATTGTTCGAATTTTCGAAAAAGACAAAGAAAATGCCATTTAGGCTTAAATATACTGTACGGTATACTCTTTTATCGATACAGTGAAATTACAATACCGTACGTAACGCTATTTACGTTTAATGTTTCTGAATAACCTGTTTGTACACTAAATTACACTGTTCTTGTAACTCACACGTAAGACAACTTGCATAGGCCTAATGGAAAATAAAAATATGTATGACAAACAATTACATATGAATGAGCTTTTGTAGAAACACTGACTTCACACAAAGAAAATCGTGTTAGTGTATTGTCACTAGCTTCTAGGGACCGCGTTCGGATTTTTGACGTTCGGATTATCGACATCCTACTGTACTTTGAAAAGGACAAATACCAATACGTAGTAGTCATCCCTACGATTTTTTACAGCACTAGTCCGGGAATTAAATGAACAACCCTCGTATGAAACTTCTGAAAGCATTTATCTTGTATCTCGGCATAAACTTTATTTGTAGTTTCATCTTTTTTTCTTAAATCAATATACCAAATCGACAGTTTATAGGATTACATCCCCGCACTTTTCTCCCTAAACTGATAGCCTGTAATCATGAAGCGGACTACTACTTGTATGTGTGTGTGTGTGAAACCTCAAAATTATTTGTGAAATTATGCATGTGTGAACGACACCGAAGTCAATTTAGACTTATTCTAACAATGGGAAACTTCTGTGACTCAGCAGCTGCACCGTTTAACTACAAGTCAAAGAAAGACAAAAGAGAAAGAAGTCAATTGTAGTTAAAAATGCAACAGTAGTCAATGTAAGTAAAAAAAAGAACACAAAAGAAAACGGAGAATTAGAGTTGCTTATTAATAAATGAACAGTTGATACAATAACATTGATCGTAGGCTATACTGTTGTACAAAATTAATTCGAAAGTTTAATTCAATTCAGTTTAATTTAATTCAGTCAAAAAATTTAGGATACCTTGGAAAGTTTGGGTCATCAATCAGCAATTTGTGAAAAGTGATGGAAATAAACCTTTCTCTATTCCCCCCCCCCTAATTCTATAAGATTGCACGCTGTCCCACAAAATTAGGATGTGTGCAAATATCTTCTAAAGGATTAACAGTGAATAATTAATGAAAGTGAAACAGGAAAGAGTGATAAGAGTTGTGTGAACGCTAACACAAAGCGACGCACTACGAAGTAAGATCACAAAATTACGATGTTGCTACTAGCGAAATTCTAGAGTAGCTACTACCTGAACCTGCGCTCTCTACACAGCACATCATTCATATATGAGCATGAATCTCCTTGTCATTCCTCACAACGTCTGTACATCTTCCTTTACAGACACAAGGCAAAGACGTTTTGATAAAAATAGGGAAGCGATACCATAGAGGGAAGATTTTTTTCAATTATTTTTTCAACATCTCGCACCGTTTGCAAGATTTGAACGTACTTCCGGTTGGAGTTTCTAATTCATGTATGACCAGTGTTTTTTTTCTTCTTGCATGCGATATGTAATAAGCAAATACATTACACCCACAATTAATCATAATGTCATTGATATATGGTATTCATTGGGCAAAACACTCCAAACAATAAAGATTCATCTTGGAGAAGAGAAATGGTCATCCTTCGTTTTTCATTATCATTTGTCCATGAAACAAACGCTGGAGAGATAAAAATGTGTAGTGTTGAAATGTATAACTCTTAGGATATGATTTTTTTTTAAAAATTACAATGCTTCCAGTGTACCCCGGAAAAATGTTATAAAGAAATAATGGTCTTTTTTAAAATATTGAATCAGAACTGAACAATCTACACATCGATAAGTGTACAATCGATCAATGAAAACGGCATATTTCTAGAGTTTGTGGTTTACTATATATCATTGCAAAAAATTGACCACAAACATATAAACGTCCTGAAATATTAACTTTTCTTGACCACAAACACATAAACCTAGCATTTTAATATAGGTGGTAAGCTAAACTCGATTCTTCTTCTTCTTCTTCTTCTTCTTCTTCTTCTTCTTCTTATTATTATTATTATTATTATTATTATTATTATTATTATTATTATTATTATTATTATTATTATGAGAAAGAAGAAAGACAAAACTTTTTCTTGTCATGAGACATTCGAATTGTTTATTATATGGTCGATTTCTTACACGTTATAATTTGACATTTTGTGATAACGCAGGCTAAAAATACTAAGTTAGGCTGAATGTTAGAAAACAATGGGATGCAATTGCAAGGTCGAATTTTGAATCATGTTTGAAAATATGTAGAAAAGTGAGACACCACGACAGGATAAATGAGGTACGGAAGCCTCGAGTGCACAGATTTTGGCACACGAAGTTCCCGATTCAATTCCCGGTGGAAGAGATTTGAAAATTTGTAATAATAATAATAATAATAATAATAATAATAATAATAATAATAATAATAATAATAATAATAATAATGAAACAAAAACTTTAAGTTTTACGTCTCATAGTTATGCCGGCAAGGCTAAAGGAGACGGTGATGATGAGAAATGAAGCAAAATGTGGAATGAAGACAGTGGGAGGAAACGGAAGAACCCCCTAGGAAACCCACTCATATGGTGTTTGTCCACCACAAAGTTTACTTAGCGCGAGCTGGGATCAAACCGAGGAACATGAAAATTTGATCTGCGCTCTTTTTTTTATAAAAGGGATCTACTTCTGTAACTTTTTTCTGGAAAAACAGGAGGAAGTATTTTACAAGTAATTACCGTCTTTTCGAGTGCAGAATAATACCCGTTTAATACTACATAGACTTACGTTAGTGGCTTCTAGTAATGGGACCCACCTAAGGCTTAGACCCCTCCTAACAAAAATTTCTGAATGAACGTCTGGCTGGAATTGATTATTCATTTGTTTATTTCTGTTACACTATTAGCTAGCAGATTGTATCTGTTGTCGTTTGATTTCTGATAACAGAACCCCACGCATTAGTTGTAAACTTGGCTTGCAAGAAGTACGTTATTAGAATATTCATATCAAGTTCTGTAAAAACGCGCACAATTTTAAAGATATTTAGTCAAAATCCATTAGTTGTTGAGTTAGAAGAAAATAAGGAACTTCTCATCTGAGTGACTGAGAAGGCATGACAGCAGGTGTCGAAGCGAAGGCACGTTCTGCGGTCTGTCTGTAAACTTTGTGAGAAGTCACGTGCTTTATCTACCGGAATAAATTGACCAATTTCTGAAAATTTCTCAAGCAATTATCACCTGGTTTTTCTCGTGGCTCGATTTCACGAACACTGAACATACACAAATAAAGAAAAAAAAAAAAAAAAGACAGACGACATAACAGTTTAAAAGCAATCGAATATGTTATTTAATCGCTTCGGGTAATTTGGTAATTCTACCTTCACCACTTCTCAGTGAAATAAATTTTTACCATCTGAATTTTCCAAGTTACAGTAAAAAACAACGATTTTTTAAATGGAAGTAATTAATTTCATTGTCATATGAACGGACAAAGTTTTTTTTAACCTGTGAGGATGCCTTACACTGGTATGGAACATTCAGTTTGGAAAATGCAATGAAATGAAATCTATCAGTTTAACGTCCCACGTATACGCCCTTTAAGCTAAAGGGGACGGATGATTAAGGCAAGTGAATGGTGCTGGAAGAATGGTGGAATGAGAATGTGGGAAGAAACTGGAATACCCCAAGGAAACACACGGACACGATATTGTCCACCACAAACGTAGCCAAGGAATGCAAGGATCGAACCAGGAACCGCATGAAACAGAAGCAAGACGTCTACCACTGAGCCACCCCCCGAAATCCCGACTCTTTTTTTGTAAATCTAGTCTACGTTTAGGGGCAATTTTAGAAATTTTCATGTAATTTAGCCTCAAATTGTATTTGGAACCCCCAAAACGCTTTAGACCCCTCCCGAAATAAATTCCTGCGTACGTCCCTGACCGCAACATGCTACTAAAAATTTCACAAGAGATAGACTATCAGCTTGATGTGTGTCATTTTACACGAAGTGCTGACACAGAACACTTGTGATATATTTGAAGCAAAACTTTGACAATTTACCGTTGTTTGCACATGTCTCAACAATAACATTTGTTTATTAGATTTCACTGAATAACGTTTTGAAATCGGGTCCATCATTTTGACTCACCCTGTACAGTACCACATATAAAAGTATACCTAACAACGATAATTATTCGTCCTCACTTAAAGAAGTTCATGATTTTTGTTCGGTTTGATTTGTTCGTTTTTACACGGTCAACAAAATCTTTAATCAATTATTCCCTTAAATACGTCGTTAATGACATTTGTTTGACATTCTATAAATCTTTAATTTTCAACCATTTCGAGAATTTCTGATGAGTTTCGCATACGTTCTTTGTTTACTTCATCGCCTGACAGATCAAATTTATCATAAGATGAATTTTGTTTTCGTCACTTTTCCCTATATCTGCCCCTGGATAACTGGAAACTAGTTGAAAATGCATTCTTCTTGTTTGCAATATGTTCCAAATTCTTGCACTGTAATTACTGAGGTACTTCAAATTACTCAAATAGAAGGTTCGGAAGTTCAATTTCTTTTATTATTGTTTAACATGCTGTTTTCAAGGAGAACAAACTTTAGTTCGAGCTATCCAATACTTCGAATCATCCCAGCTCGAATTACAACAATCCACTGTATATATTTAGAAAGGTATCAATGAAAGATTTCTATTTCCCAATGCTTTTACATCACGTCATTTCTTGTGGGAGTGGTGTCTCAGTGATAGAGCGCTTCCTATGGTACGTGAGGCCCCTGGTTCGATCCCTGTTCAAGTAAGTTTGTGGCGGACAACATCGTGTTCATGGGTTTTCTAGGGTTACTCCCGTTTCCTTCATCTTTCACTCTATCATTCCTTCCATTATCATTCACTTGCTTTAATCACTGTCTCATTTAGAAGGAATAACCGCGGGACGTTAAACTGACGTAATCTCTTATTTTTGGCGGAACTCAACCTTTTCCCTTTGCATTCACACAAAAAGACATCAATTAAACGAAAAATAAATAATGAAAGTATCGCAAGCATTATTATTTCAAAAATCACTCTTGATGACAGTACAAACTTTTGTGCTCAGCTGTACAAATAAATGGAATCAAAACAAGATCCAGGTTTTCATGTCGCCAGCTTATACACACTCACCCAGATACATGTATATATACACGAGCTAAAGACAAAACTTTACAAGAACATGCGTCACGATATATCACCAGCCATAACACGTACGAACACACATATCATATTTTCATAATTTCATGTCGAGGGGGAAAAGGCATTTGACGAAAGTGTATGAAAAATTCAACGATCACGTCACGAGGTGGGTGTTCAAAGCGAATTCGAAAATAGCGATAAATGCTAGGGAGACACCCATACTTGAAAGAAAAAGAATATGCTGGGCTGTACCACGGGAAGAGTACACGCAAGGATACCAAGAAAAAAGGTAAGTCCGAAAACTACAAATTACACGTCATAATTTTCAGAAGTAGTTATACTATATACACTTACCTCTAATTAGCAAAGACCGACTTCCGTTTTAACTTCTTTGCCTTAAATTACTCTCCTACTCTACCAGCAAAGAAAGGAATGTTTGATTGATGGAAATACGTCATTGCAAAGTTTAAGACTTATTATCCTGACCTAATAACGTAGAAGTAAAATTAATTTGGGAACAGATTGAAATGTTGATGGATTTGGTTACCAATAGCTCTTCTTTCGATTCTTTTGTTTCCATTTTTATTAACGTGTTCCTTTTATCTTGTCCATCCGCTAATTCAGTGGCTCAAGTGGTCTCGGATGTTCATTTTCGGATCAAGCGGCGCGCAATCTATCCAATCCCTCTGAAAACTATGATCGAATCATAATTGTCCTCAATATTTCTGCGACAAGAAGTCCTGGCTGACTGATCAACACTCAGAGCCAAACTGCTTACTAGAAATTTGAAAATTTCACAAGTCATAGAATTTGTAACGTAAAGTCCCACTAAGGAAGGATTTTAGGAAATTTCACAGGGATTTCTCTTTCCGCCTTTTTTCTTATCTCTAGGAAAAATATCAAAAAACGATGAAACATTTGTCTAATTATTTTAAATGGGAAGTACATATACCAAATTTTCATGTCTTTACTGTTCAGAGATTCGGAAATAGGCCATTCACCCTCTCTCTCTCTCTCTGTATATATATATATATATATATATATATATATACAGGGTGCAGATAAAGTCCCGGAACGGTTCAATATCTTGCGAAATATACAGATCAGCAAAACAAAAATAACACGTGTTAAATAGTTTTTGAAAAAGTATCCAATTATACCAAACGCAACCCAATATCCCCATCCCCTTCGGTTTTACGGGGGTAAAATTAAAATTTTAAATGGGAATCCCCATTTTTTATTGCATGTTTGGATTCTCCAGAAAAAAAGTTACAGTGATTTGACCCAAAATTGAAAACAGTGTCTTCACGGATGGGACTTGATCGACACACACAAAAAGGCGGTGAAGCTAAACGTTACCAAAATGCGAATTATATAAACTCGCATACAAACTCAGACATCTAATTGCCTCAATGAGCCAGGCTCTTCATAATGAGAAACTCATATGCATGATTATATGCTTAGCGTACGTTGTCTTTGGATCGGGAGACCCGGGATTCGATTTCCGGCAGGGACTTTGGTGGTTTGGATTCCATATTAAGCTGTAGGTCCACATCTCATATAAACTCGATGTAAAAAGGGACGCTAAATTGCAATTCAATGCAAAGCAATCTTCACAGAGTAAGGGGGAATGGTGGCCTAATGGTAGATTGCTTATTACTGGTGCGAGAGAGATCCCTTGTTCGATTCCCGTCCAAGTAAGGTTGTGGTGGACAACACCGTGGGGTTTCTCAGGTTCTTCTGTTTCATCCCACATGCTCATTCGACCAATTCTTTCGTTTTCATAATTATCCATCTCCTTTAGCTTAAAGAACATAACCGTAGGATATTGAATTAAGTATTCAAATTTTCTTCAGAAAGAAAACTAATACTGTAACTTCTACATAATAGTTTAATAAAGAATATTGGAAAATATTATTATTTAAATCAGTACTAGTGTATAAATCGAAGAGAATATATGAATGGATCACATAGGAAACTTATGTTTAGAGAAAGTAGCCTAAACGAAGACGTGAATCTCAAAATATTAACGCAAACTAAGATTATGATGAAGGATTCTATTATTACATAATGGTGTGTTATGCGACTTTTTTTTCTCCCTTTGATCAAGTCCAAAGAATGAAAGAGGAACGGTTGTTTTTGAATGAAACGAGTAGAGAAGGGAAGACTTGATTTTTTGACGCAGAAAACTAGTTCCTTTCTTAATACAGTCAGGAAGTCCCATAATTAATGGTGAAAGCCTTTGCTGCTGCTCTGTAGATCGTTTTCTGGTTTGCACCCCCATGGTGGCACTTTGCTGCCAAATGACTGCTTCTATACTCCCTACCACTACTTGTCTACACGAACTTTTTTCTATGCATAAAAAAGCCAATAAGTGTAACAAACTTCACATTTAAGTTACTAACTAAAAAGAGGGTAATGGAAGCAAGTGAGAGAGAAATTGTTGTAACAGTGAAACACGAGTGAATTTCATTTCTGATTGTTAAACTGTAGTAGAATTTTAAATTGTGTGAATCAAACTCACGTTCACGAAATCATTTCAATCTCACGCTCACAACATCCTTTCGACATCACGCTCTCTCAACCTCACACACACAACATGATTTGGAACTCGCGCTCACTCAACCTCAGGCTCACTTCGTGAGAGTAAGGTCGAGTGAGGATGAGTTCCGTCCGAGCTCATTTTGTGAGTATAAGGCGCGGTCTCGAGAAATAAGTGTGAAAGTGAAAAACAAGTTGTGATGAGGGAAGTTATACGTGCAGTGAGGTAAGGTAATGATAAATGTTATTGTGATTGCCAGTGGGACCTCATGTGGTTCGGATTCCACGTTAAACTGTAGATTCATATAGCCTCGCTGCTTAAAGTGATGTTTCTTTATTCAACTAATCATCAAATTGTTAAAACGACGGCCAACGATTAATCAAAATGGTATTTTAATTTTACTGTACTGTATAGTAGGCTACCATCTGGCCAACTTACGACCGGGCAGTCATAACCAAAATCACTCGTAAATCAACGATTACCAGTATTCGGATTAGCAACTTGCATGCATCCTTGCATTATAGTTTGGCATAATTAACAAGAGCAAGAAAACTTTAGTGGAAATCGTCCTTCCTCATATATTTCCATGTTTGAGGATCTGTTCTTATACAGAAGGTGACATAGGACTAGCTATTTTGTACATCGGAGAGTGCGAATTTCATCAATTTCACGTCTCGTGAACAACAGTAGAAAAGCACTTCTTAGTAGAAGAAACAAACGAGAAAAAATGGCCTAACCCGGAAATAATTGCAACACAAATGTTTTTTTTGTCTATCACTTCCAAATAGCGTTGCTAATAATATATTCAAAATCCGCTTTCGTAATGCTTGGGGAAAGTCCGCCATCTTGGATTCAATATGGCGGCCACACCGAGACATCGACTCACACTTAAATGACAATATCTACTCACAGATTTAAGCTGAAAACTTCGTTCCTGTGCCATTTTCAAGATAATAGCATACCTTAAGGGATGCAAGTTTGCATGTCTCTATGTACCACCGCCATATTGAAAAATGGCGGCGATTATTAAAAATATAGTTTCTTTTTCAATTGGCAATAATGTTTTATTGGCAGATAACTCAGAAACTAACAGGGATATGCAGAAATGTCTTGAAATAAACGTAAAAGCTCATGATCTTAGCTTTCCAACGAGGGTACTTACGTTCGTTTATCTTACAAAGTAACGGAGCTAGTCGAATTTATGTGGCACTGGGTGTGCGATTTTCGATAATATGACTATTTTCTCAGGTTCCTGCTAGAAGCTAAGTAGACGCAGTATACGGATTGACCAGTAAATAATTGCAACACAAATAATTTTTAAACCAGGATTTGTAACAAGGTGTATTTAGCTACATATTAAAAATCTTCTACTCACCTCCTTGGGGAAAGTCCTTCGAAATTTCGTTGAAATATGACTTCTGAGATTTCGTTCAGATGTCGCTACAGATCGCGATAATCCATCATTGAAATGAAAGAAGATGTGAAAAATTGCTCAAAATTACGATATTTCTTCAGTCCTTGTTATGGTTAACGCTACATGTCTATTTGAAAGGCAAGAATTAAAACAGTGTAGCAACCTCTTCACTGAAAAAATTGTCCTCGTCTTTACAAAGTTTACACCGTTTTCCACATTATCACAAGTTTCTTCCAGGCAATTGTCACTAATTTATATTAGTAATAGATCACGTTTCTGGCATGAATACTTCATGTCTCTATTGTTTTCATGTATGTGTATATATAATGGATAACAATTAAAACAGTGTAGCTATCTAATCATTAAAATGAATGATCATCTTCATAAAATTTTAGAATTTCTTTACACATTGCACAAGTTTCTCTCACATAATGCCCACATTCAATATACAAACTATATCTACTTTGCACCGCATACGTGTATGTTCATACCTTATATGCATATTCAATACATAAAAACTACATTAATAACTAAAACTAATAATTTTCATTTTCAAAAACTTCAGTTTTGTCTCACATTATCAAAATATTTAACCAGAAACTGGTCACAAATTGATGTACAAAACTGTCCATACTCCTTGCATCAACACACCATACTGACATAGTTTTCTGCGGATATGTATATTTAGTAAATGGCAAATAAGCAGCACACCAACCTAATTACTAAAACAAGTCGTTTTCATTGTCAGAATGTTCTGATTCCCTTTCTACATTATCACAAGTTTGTCCCAGACACTGTCCATAAAATGATGTACAAAACAGACCATACTTCTTGCAAGAACACTTCATGCTTATACAATTTCCATGACAATTACAATGAATGATTTCCAGTATATCGTCAGGACCAGGTTTCCTGTCCATCATCACTGGAAAATACATTCCCTTATGTAGTCGCCATCCCCAATCTTCTGGTCGCATTTGAGAGGATAGACTTTTCCATTCCATGATTTGGTAGTAAACACGCAGAGAATGATATTTAAGTGCATCAGGAGTGGGGAGAAGGTTTTCTGGTCGTACAAAATCTGTTGCTGTACTGATTTTGCTAGAAAACATTCTTATTCTTAAAGCAACAAGAGATTCATCTTCCTTGCATTTGTACAGCCTTGCTGTTGCCTGTTCTCCAGCACGAATAATTTCTTCTTTAAAGGCATTTTTAGAATTAAAAATAGAGATGGATTTCTGAAAGGCCTCATCGGAATTAGCTAGTTGTAATGCCACTTGTTTTCCTTTTCCAAAAAATCGTGATGTTGTATCACAACCAAGAAATACATGGATACATAGAAAATTGTTACAGAGTTCGCCAAGGTCTGTTTTCGTAGATTTAATGTCCTAAAGCCTAGTTTCTGTTTTATAAAACAAAGCATTCGTGTTTGACGGTGATAGACTTAGGAGAAGAATGAGTAGATCAGTATCATTTCCAACAACATAAGTATCTTGGTTTCGTGATTCTTGAATAGCTGTGTTGACTATCAGTGTGTCAGCATCCCTGTCTGAATACAAAACTTGAAATCCAACAGCAGAAAGCTCCAAACCCAATTTTCGAATTAGTCTCTCCCTTTTCATAGAAAGTTTCATTTCTGGAGAAAGGAGCACTTCAGGAACGCTCAAACCGTGTGCAATCCTTTATCGATGCACCACTAATGTAACCATCGAAAATAACTGAAGCGTCACTGAAGTGTGTCTTCATGTAAGAAACGTAGAACTCAAATACTGTTTTGAATGTATGATTCACTGGCCAATTGACCTGGTGGAGCACCACCCACCGTCAATCACATATTTACAAAACGTTGGTGTATTTGAAGGTGAACTTGTCATTTTCCATAAAGCATTAGCCAGTGCTGATTTATTTGCTGGTCGCAGATTCTCAAAACCTTCAAATAAAGTTCTTGGAACAGAACAAAGCTCATAGGAGAAAACGTCTTCTAGATTCATGTTTCCTCTCAGAACAACAATTGCTAGCCATTGTAATGGCTTTATCCTTCTTCGAAAATATGAATGAGTCTGATGAATTTTCCTTCATTTTCAGTAAAATATTTTGTCCAACACATGTTGCTTTATCAACATAGACACGATCTTGGGCAGTTAAACCGTTCGTAATATTAATAAGTTCCTCTTCAGTTCGGAACGGCTGACATAATGGTAAGAAATTAAGTATTTTTTTCCTATTTTTTTCTTTTCTTTTTTTTTCTTTTTTTTTAGTATCAGCTGCATCCCTACTCATCCTCTTCAATGAAATATCTCTATGCTGGTTGGTGTGCTGCTTATTTGCCATTTACTAAATATACATATCCGCAGAAAACTATGTCAGTATGGTGTGTTGATGCAAGGAGTATGGACAGTTTTGTACATCAATTTGTGACCAGTTTCTGGTTAAATATTTTGATAATGTGAGACAAAACTGAAGTTTTTGAAAATGAAAATTATTAGTTTTAGTTATTAATGTAGTTTTTATGTATTGAATATGCATATAAGGTATGAACATACACGTATGCGGTGCAAAGTAGATATAGTTTGTATATTGAATGTGGGCATTATGTGAGAGAAACTTGTGCAATGTGTAAAGAAATTCTAAAATTTTATGAAGATGATCATTCATTTTAATGATTAGATAGCTACACTGTTTTAATTGTTATCCATTATATATACACATACATGAAAACAATAGAGACATGAAGTATTCATGCCAGAAACGTGATCTATTACTAATATAAATTAGTGACAATTGCCTGGAAGAAACTTGTGATAATGTGGAAAACGGTGTAAACTTTGTAAAGACGAGGACAATTTTTTCAGTGAAGAGGTTGCTACACTGTTTTAATTCTTGCCTTTCAAATAGACATGTAGCGTTAACCATAACAAGGACTGAAGAAATATCGTAATTTTGAGCAATTTTTCACATCTTCTTTCATTTCAATGATGGATTATCGCGATCTGTAGCGACATCTGAACGAAATCTCAGAAGTCATATTTCAACGAAATTTCGAAGGACTTTCCCCAAGGAGGTGAGTAGAAGATTTTTAATATGTAGCTAAATACACCTTGTTACAAATCCTGGTTTAAAAATTATTTGTGTTGCAATTATTTACTGGTCAATCCGTAAACTGCGTCTACTTAGCTTCTAGCAGGAACCTGAGAAAATAGTCATATTATCGAAAATCGCACACCCAGTGCCACATAAATTCGACTAGCTCCGTTACTTTGTAAGATAAACGAACGTAAGTACCCTCGTTGGAAAGCTAAGATCATGAGCTTTTACGTTTATTTCAAGACATTTCTGCATATCCCTGTTAGTTTCTGAGTTATCTGCCAATAAAACATTATTGCCAATTGAAAAAGAAACTATATATTTAATAATCGCCGCCATTTTTCAATATGGCGGTGGTACATAGAGACATGCAAACTTGCATCCCTTAAGGTATGCTATTATCTTGAAAATGGCACAGGAACGAAGTTTTCAGCTTAAATCTGTGAGTAGATATTGTCATTTAAGTGTGAGTCGATGTCTCGGTGTGGCCGCCATATTGAATCCAAGATGGCGGACTTTCCCCAAGCATTACGAAAGCGGATTTTGAATATATTATTAGCAACGCTATTTGGAAGTGATAGACGAAAAAACCATTTGTGTTGCAATTATTTCCGGGTCAAACCGTATATTGCCTCTACTATCTATTCCATGTTTAAATTTTACCTATCACAAAATCGCTGGAAAGCAAGAGGTTGGAAACACTGAGGCAAAAAAAAAGAAAGAAACCGCTCTTTTCAGCATTCACAAACCGAACCCCCCAAACCCTCCATTTCCTTCGCAAATTGCTCTCGTGCTGTGCCAGCATGACGTCACACACCGGAAACTGCGACCAGGAAAATGTATTAATTCGTCGCTAATAATGCGAAATTACAAGAGCTCATAAATTATACCCGCGAAAAACAGTGGAGCTTAAAAAAATATATATGAGAGAGTGAGTGCGTTTACTTCTAAAAATTCAATTTGCAACTTTCCTAATTTCCCGCGTGGATATACAACAATGTTCCCCTCCTTCCATCTCTCAAGCGCTACAGCGTTTCTCCTAGTTATTGTTTGACTGTGGCTCCCTCTGGTGCATTTCTTTCTGATTAACTTTGTTAAAGAAACTTATTCTTTCTCTCTCTTTGTTATACACATATATAAAAAAACACGTTTCACATTTCATTGTTATGAGTTTTCATTGTTATATACCAGCAACTTCCATCTCTCTGTTATATTCGTCATAGTATATTTGTTGTTCATCTAGAAGTTACATATTTGTATCATTTACGGTTTATTCTATTGTCCCTAGTGGAAACCCTGCAATTTTCTAAGAATAATACCCACTTCTTAAGAAACTCATTCCCTGACCTTTCCCTCCCCCAAAAGTCGCACATCATCCTCTCCCTTTTTTCATTTATTGTTTTACATAAAGTTTTTATTATTACCGTTCAAAATGGGGGAAGAAATATGTTTTTAAAAAAGTTTAATCAGTGTTGTTAAGCGAAATTGCTTCTTAAAAAAAAGTTTAAATTAAATACTGGTGAGAATCCTACTTAGGCATGAGAAAATTACTTTGTTAGAATATTTTATTCTGTAAGCGGGATCGAAAGTAGAAACAGAAATTCCGGAGTTATAGGGTCTCTCCGGATCCCTTTAAGTGCCATTTGAGTGTTACTATAATTGTTCCAATGTCAACATACATGGAAAGATATTAACCAATGTTACGTTCGTACATCTCATTCAAAATTGCATCTAACTATCAACCAACCGTAAGTTGCATAGGCCTATTTTAGAAAGCAAATTTTGAAATGCGAGTTACTAATATATTGCTGTTTATTGAAGCTTATAAAAATTCCCTTTTGGCACCGAGGCTATATGAGACGGGGACCGACCGCCAATTTCAGGTAGAATCCAAACAGCTACAGTGCGTTCAAAGGGCTTATATGGTTGTTGCAGTGTGAACAGATTTTGGGGGAATGGCTAAAATTCAGCTTAAATACAGA
The DNA here is from genome assembly GCF_964235325.1 of Thermobia domestica. NCBI lineage: Eukaryota > Metazoa > Arthropoda > Insecta > Zygentoma > Lepismatidae > Thermobia > Thermobia domestica. Next base: position 33,402,992 of record NC_137466.1, read on the forward strand.
AGAGACTATGTAGATTTTATATTTGTAAAACAAATTGTCCTAAATTGAATGGAACATAATCAAAAAACACGAAACATTAACATTAATGTTAGTGGAAAATAGTGATGAGTGCAAGAGTCTTGGTCTTGCAATTTTTGCAAGAGTCTTGCATGCAAGACCAAGACCAAGACCAGGAATCCCGATACAAGACCAAGACCAAGACTAACGGGTGCAAGGCCAAGACCAAGACCAAGATTCTTGTGCAAGAGTCTTGCACAAGTACTGGCTCAGTGGTAGAGCGTTCACCTTTGGTGCTGGGGTCCCTGTTTCGATATCAGCTTGTACCATGTGAGCTCTTTTGGTGGATAGAGACCGTGTGCTTAGGTTTTCTCGGGGTTTTCCCGTTCCCTCCTACTTTCTTCATTCCACCATTTCATTCATTTCTCATCATCATTATCTCTCTCAGCCTCGGTGCATAATCGTAGCGGTAAAACTAGATACTACATCATTTCAAAACGTATTAGTGGGGTTCTTTTTCTATAACTAAGCACAAATGTAGTATTGAACACCGGTAATTCCGTACACCATAGTTGCCTAGTACAAGGGTATGGCCTTGGCCCCAAGGACTAAGCATCCGTTAGAAATTTTTAATGTGTGCTCAAAAAATTAATATCGAAATAACATTTTTATGATATTGACAAAAAACTTGTGTATGTGACCGCAAGTTTGATTTCATGGGCGGTTGCTTATACGTTGAATAATTGTTTACCAATATAACTTTTAGCTACCTCAGGTATATGGCACAAGAGGATTGAGCGATATAACATTATATAACAATAAATAATCCATACTCACAAGTCAGAGTGATTTTGTACTGTTATTTCAAATAACTTGGAGTTTGATGCTGTGTGTTTGTATTTCTAATGTAAGTCAAAAGTATTTGTATAAATTGAGATTACACAAAAGACATGGACAGGTGAGTCGTTTTCAGTTTTTACTCAAATTATATTAAAATATTAAGAGGCTTGATTATAATAATTATTATTTTAATTTTCTCTCCCTCTTTTTTGGTCAATATTGCTAAACATATCATCATCATCATAATAGCTATTCTGCTATTATTGGCAGGTTATTTGCTTCGACAGACAAGGTTCGACGTTTGGTAGTCCTTAGCTAGTCTCTACGTTTTGACGTAGCAATTTTCTGTTTTAATACCTTCCTTCAACTACAGTCTCCTTGCCCCTCCCTCTCTTTCTTTCCACCATATCCTTCTATCCATAGCAGGTCCTTCATAATAAAGTTCCTCCTCAGCCAACGTCCCAACCAGTTCCTTTTTCTCCTCTTAATTACATTTAAAATTCTTCTTTTCTTCCCTACTGATACTATTTCTAACACCTTCTCATTCGTTTTGCGTTCAACCCAGCTAATTCTCTTCTTTTATCGAAAGCCTCCAATATTTTTTTCATCACTTTTGCGTAATGTCCATGTTTCTGTTCCATAGAGTACATATTGTAATCAGTAAAATAAAATCTCAGTATTTAATTGTAAGTTTGGTTGAAAATAAAAAAAAAAAATATCTGACGCCTTTAGAGTGTAAAAATAATTTATCAATTTATGGTATTTCAGTAACCTTTGCCGTCTTGATTTTCTTTCATGCGTCTCCCACGAGTGGAGTATTAAATCTGTTAAAAAATATAAAAAAGATTACGAAACGTTGTAATTTATCTTATAAGTAGTGAAGCGTGGGGACCCATTGAAACAAAATAAAGGTTATCACCTATGTTGTATACTATCATCATACTTACACGAAGGTAAACTATAGTTCATTTAGAAACAAACATTGTATTTCCGTTACTATTGACGCATTGTAGAAGTTATCCAGAGTAAAATTTATGTATAAAAAGCATAAGATTTCTTAAAAGCAAGATTTGCAAGACTTGCAGCAAGACCAAGACCAAGACCAAGACCAAGACCAAGACCAAGTGTTCCATTGCAAGACCAAGACCACCCTGGTCTTGGTCTTGGTCTTGCAATTGCTCATATATTGGAAAATCGATGAAAAACAAATAATGGCTCCACTTATCTCAGAAACTAAACAAGGAGATAACTGAAATTCAGCTTAAATACAGAAGAGACTATGTAGATTCTATATTCCAAAAGTAAATTGTCCTAAAATGGATGGAACATAGTCAAAAAACACAAGATGAAGTCGTCCACATATCTCTAAAACTATAATAAGGAGATGGCTAATTGGAAGCTTATTGCAGACATAATGAAGAGCTATAAAACGATGTACAGCACGTAAGGTAAATACGGATAGAACATTGTCAAAAGTCGAGTTGTTTGAGTAACATCAACAATAATGATAAAGTGTATGCATCTTCTTCTAATTGCCCAGGGGGCTCCATGCGGGGGCTTGAAATACCTGACATTTGGATTTGGAATCTCCAGACTCGATTTAGCACGTAACGTGACTTTTGACCTGATCATGTGACACAGTCTGCTCCTTATGGCAAACCGGATAGGCATATACTGTAGACCAGCGGTTAGGATATTTATTGCTATGGTATTACAATCATGATTACAACTGACCATCTTACCACACAAAACCGAGAAGCTCACATCTACTGTGATCCGAAGCGAATTCTTCATTTTTGGCATAATAATTGCATTCTTTAATATTGGGCATTACCAGATTTTGTGTAGATTGCTCAATTCCAATTGAAAATTTAAAGAAAAAACATGGTCGTTATTTTTCTATTACATTTTTTTAGGAGTACACTGGAAGTATTAAAGTTTTAAAAGATGAAAGCATCTTATCCTACGAATTATACACTCCAACCCCATATATTTGTATAGGGTTGTAATTCTCTCAGGTGTTTGCTTCATGGCCAAATAATAATGAAAAACGAAGGATAACCATTTCTCCTCTATAAGATGAATCTTTATTGTTTGGGATGTTTTGACGAATGAACACATTATATCACTGACATTATAGTTAATTGTGAATGTGATGTATTTGCTTATTACATACTGCATACAAGAAGGAAGAAAACACTGATCATACACGAATTAGAAACTCCAACCGGAAGTAGGCTTAATCTTGCAAGCGGTGCGAGATATTGAAAAACTAATCGAAAAAATCTCCCCTTTATGGCACCTCTTGCAGATTTTTTTAAAATTAAGACGTCTTTCACTTATGTCTGTAAAGGGACATGTACAGATGTGAGGAATGACAAGGAGATTCATGCTCATATGTGAGTCATGCGGTGTGTAGAGAGCGCAGGTTCAGCTAGTATTAAGCTAATAGCGTCAAAACGACGCCTAAAACGTGGAATAGAAAAATAAATACAAGTTTTTTTTTGAAAATTTGAATGAGCACTGGCAAATCTACACAAAAATTTGGAATCGACAAGCGAAAACGGCACGTTTTTAGTACTTGTGATTTTCGAGATCTCATTGTTGGAAAGAATCGGCCACAAACACATAAACTTTTCTTGACCACAAATATATAAACCTAGCATTTTACAGTAATAAATAGATTAGTTTCAAACCCTAGTACTGATGTATATCTTAAAAATAGCTCAACACATTTTAATCAATTAAGTAATACTATTCGTTTATCTGAATCCGATTGGTGCGTCGGTTTACATGAAATTCACATTCTATTAATATGTCATAATGTTACCGATGATGGAAATGTTGTATGGTATTAATAGCTAGACTAAAAAATTAGCAATGTCAGAAAAGTAAAATTTCAACCGGATATTACTCGACCTGTACCATTTAATCGATTAATTAAATCAAATTTCCAAATTAGTATCAAATACAATATTCATAGAATCTGATAAACACTAAATCACTTACACTGTAACCAACATTACCATTACAGTAAGGATTGGCCGAAAATAAGGATCTTATTTTACATAAATGCGGATTTAAACAACAGTACGTTGATTTTCGAGTATAGTAATATTGTAGAACACCAATTTTTCAGGTAATACAAAAGCACCATTATTACGTATTGTAACAATATGTGATGTTAAATACGATAAAGCACAAACAATCACCCTTTTTGCTTTTTTTCATTACAAGCAATTACATTGATAGCTATTCATTATTTATCAATTGCAAAATGTTTAAACAACATAGAAGTACTACTAGGAAAACATGGCGAAATTTGTCTTTTCGTTTCGGGACATTGATTGTAACACTTCATTTTAAACGTACTGCTGGTGCTAATGGTAAATAAAGAAATGAAATCTAGTCATATTGTTATCAAAGTGAAGGGGGTACCTTACGTTTCAGAATCTGTTTATCAACGGCGACATGGTATTCGTAATTTCTTGAAAGGTTCAGTTCGAATTGCATCACCTTTCTTAAAACAAAGTGCTAAAGCGTTAGATAGTCAAGCATTAGTCACCGGAATTCAAGTTGTGGAAGACGTCTTAGAAAATCGTCTGTTAAAAGTATCCGTAAATGTGCATGTAAAAAGGCTGGTGACACATTAAAGACAAAGACTGCAAATAAAGTTGGTCAGTTCTAACTCTTTGCTGAAAGAGAAGAGCGCCTAAGCGTAAAGCCCTCGTAGTAAGATTCGAACCACCGAAAAAACGAAAATGCATTTCTAGTGTTAGGCGAAAAACAAAAAGAAGGAAAAGTAAATATATACTTTTAATGGCTCTACTTAACTCAAATAGCCATGAAGATTGCATTGCAGAATTTGATTTGTTTTCTGTTCCTATGGCATAAACTGCCATTGAAACAAGTATGGATATTGTATCTCGTCCTATTTCTACATTAACTTCAGAAAGACCAACTGGATTTGTCATTCCCGGTGAAACAGGGGAATTTATTAATGCTGCTTACTTTTATCTTGCAGTATGTTGTAAAATTACAACAGCTAATGATAAATTAATTATTTCATTGGGATTACATCCTTATCGCGCATACATTGAAATCTGGTTAAATTAGTCCTATGTTGCAACTAAAACACAGTTCGCATCTGTTTTTGATACACAGTTCGTTCTGATACATAGTTCGTGCCTTCTTTGAGGTAAAAAGATCCTGCTAATCAATTTAATAAATTGGATAATATGAATCTTGGTTTTGGAATTCGTGGTGCTTTTGTTGAAAATAGTGCACTTTCAAAATGTGTGGACACATCCATGTTGATATTCCTAGTTTAGGATATGTCTTTCCTAATAAAGCTGTTTGTTGTATTAAATAGCATTGTATTAAAAATTGGTTTTCTTTAATGTTTGCTGCAGACATTTCATATAAAGTTTTACTTCAAAAAGTTACCATGTATGAGGGTCGTGTTGACGCGACTGCACATGTCGCCATGGAAATAAGTACAGAAATGATGCGTGATACGGCCAAATTAATTCTCACAAAAGTTGAAACTAGATAATATACGATAACTCACTAAGTAAATTTATACAATCACGAATAATTTTTCATCGAAAACGTACCTAAAGCTATTGTTATCGGATTTATTTCGAACGTAGCCGAAAATAAGGAAATCAGAAGCTAATTCTTTTAAACCCCAAAATTTTAACATTAGTAAGTTGCAACTACAAGTTGGTTCAAAATAATTTCCTCCCAATTCCATCACCCCTGATTTTTCAAATAATTTATACATTCTAAGTTACCAAACTCTGTTCTCTGGTATAGGAATATTTAATAAAGATAATGACTATACAGTTACATATTGTGAATACCCGCACTGATACGCTCTTTAGGCATTTATCCTATCCCCTACAAGTCATTTAGGTGACAACACTTGAGATGGTGTACGTGATACTCTCGTTAATTTAAAAGTATCATTTAAAGAATCAATAGCACAGCCGATAGCCTGTATTGTATAATGCACAATTCGATTCTATCACACAAATAGATAAAGATAGAAATAAAATGAAATCTTTTGAGTTTAACGTCCCACTACAAGTAAATTATTAATTCACTATATCTTTATAATGAATAAAACAATAGAAATGCTCAAATCAGTTTAAAATCTTCCAATGTTCCATGTTAACTAGCAACGAAATGTAATCTACTCCGTAAATATATTGATATCACGAGTTATAAATATTATGGTTACCACAATCATTGTGTAAAAGATGTTCTAGACGTTTCTTGTCAATACCTGTGGACATTGTGCGATTTAAAATGGGGATGAGGCGGAAATCCCCGTTGGTGATGCTGGATGTTACTATAAACAAAGGAGATTTACCCCTCATTCCCCATGTAATTCGTATACTTTCCACAGATATAGACACAAAGCATCATGAATATTTTTTTTACATAGCGACTGTGGTAATCATAATATAACACGTGATATTAATATATTTAGGAGAACGATTACATTTCATTGCTAGTTAACATGGAACATTGAAAGATTTAAACGGATTTGAACATTTCTACTGTTTCATTCATTATAAAGATATAGTGAATTAATATTTTACTTGTAGTTACAAATGCCTACTTTTTGGTTCAAACAAAAAACAAAAACATTGACTCAAGTGGGAATCGAACCCGGAACCCTTTGTGCGTGAGTTGCAGATGCTTCTCACTCTGTCACGCCGTCACAACTTCACGCGTCGTAAGATATATGCGGCGAGTCGAAAACTTTACGACGCTTTTTCTCCGCTATTTTTGATTATTGCGCTCTTCCACTTTGTAATATTAACAGTTTAAATGCGCAGTACCACCTCACGAAAAATGGTCCCGAAGTTCATTTACCAATGTCTGCTTTCTCCTTGTGAGATTAGTGTCGAATTCATAGTTCGGGTTCGTTAAGCTATTAAGTTACAACCGCAATGGTATTTAATCCCATGTTTAGGAATGAATAAATGTTACCTACATTGGGAACATACTGGGGCTACGCCAAAGACGCTGCTTGCAAGTCTACATATCTATTTGGATGTATATGTATAAATAAATATTCCAGCTTAAGTCGGTGGAGCAATTTTAACCAAACATGGTAGACAAATGATATTCAATCTGGAAAAAATAGTGTGTGGATGACTTCCCAAGGAGTGGGAGTTGGAAGATGTGACATGTAAAAATAATGCTAAACGACTTATATTAGTATGCAATCTATAGTTTTCGGGGAAGGTGAAGTGGATAGTGACGCCCCCAATGACGTTTAGGTCAAAGTGCATCCCCATCGGCAGAAGGTGTGGATGGGGAGTTGAAAAAAAATAATGGATTTGCATCTAATTCATAGTTTTGAGTTAAGAAAACGTCTGACCCGTTTGAAATGACTTTTGAAAGATGTTAGGAACCCCTTCAAATATTTTTTTAAAAATTATATTAATTTGATTATCTGTGGGAGTTGGGTGTTTGAATATTTATGTCAAAAGCACAATATCTTCTGTGTTTTTATCATTATAATTTTATTGAAACGTATAATGATAAGGGGATTCAGACATTTTCCATAAACCTATGATCCCAGTACGAAGAACGGGCACTTTATCGAATATATAGCAGAAGAATGTTGAACTGAAACCACAAGCCGCCACTGAAACTCCATTATTTAGTTAGTATTCACATCATCTTCAAATTTAAGCACTCAAACATCACAAATTTTGTTCTTTTTTGTACTTTTTTTCATGCAATGTTTGCAGACACACCCACTAGATGGTAGCAAAGCATTAATGTAAGCACTCGAAAAGGAGGCGAAATGAGGGGCGGTTGATGTGTCAATCTTAAAAAGAGCAGCTATCCCATACACTCTACACAACACCCACATTTTAGAATATATATATATATATATATATATATAGTAAATTGAAAGGAGTGAGTTAGTTGAGTGGGGGATGGCTAAGAAGCAAGTGGAATGAGGTTTTTATTTTATTTTTCTTCTTTTTTTCGTAAAAAATGCTGGAGAGCGAGAGAGAGAGAGAGAAAGAGAGGAAAACATTTCAAAGCAGCGTACAATGGTAAGCTATTAAGCCAGGCAGCAAAACGAGCTTTCTCGACAAAAGTCATTTGAGTTGCAAATTACTCTTTTGCGCGTTTTACCCTGGGAATATATTTGAATTTATGAAAACGGTTAACACATTTAGTGTGGAGTAATATATATTATGTGTGTGTGCAAGAGAGAGGTTTGCCTCTGAGAGTTACATGGTAGGGGTAAAATTTGTGATGTGTTTATAGTGGCTGGAGAAGGGAGCAGTGGTGTACGGGAAGGGAGTTACGAGTACTGTTTGCTTTTTCCACGTGTTTGCCTCCCAAAAGGCATGCTGGCAGCCATTGAAAGCTCACTCTCTCTCCATAGAGAGGAACACTCTCCAGTTATTTTGAGCGTTTCCTTGGTTTACTTGTTTGCTTTCATGTGCTTTAGCTACCTACTTGGAACTGGGTAACACAATAGAGTAAAATGCATGTTGCCTACCCTAGAGGTACCTAAAATGTAGCAAAAAGTAAAGACCCACTGCACTCTTAACTCTCGTCCATTTACAAGAATTATTAGTATGTTGATTGATTAAGAGTTTAGCGTTCTGTTCAGCACCGACGCTACTTGAGGCGTAGACCTACAGCTTAATGTAGATTCGAACCAAATGAGCTCTCACAGATAATGAAACTTTGATTCAACTTCTCATCTGACGTTGATTCAACTTCTAGTGGGGCACATATCAATGACGACGATAACGACGGCACTGTGCGGAAACTAAACCTTGGACCCCATCCAGTTACGAATTTCGATTCACAAATATTTTAAATAACAACTAAAGCTTTCCTGATGTTGTAATGAATATAACGTTCGTGAATTGCAGGTAAATTCTAGCCTTCTTAACCACAAAGATTTCCAAAGTAATCGTTTCGCGAACGTCTAAGTAGCCAGACAGCATCACGCTCCAACCACCTTAACCCCACAGGTTTTCCCAGGTATCCATTTCACGAAGGTCTAAGTAGCCAGATATCATCACGCTCCAGACACCTTAACCCCAGGTTTTCACACGTACCCATTTCACGAAGGTCTAAGTAGCCAGAGAGCATCACGCTCCAGCCACCTTAACTCTGTTTCTCAAGTATTCATTTCACGAAGGTCTAAGTAGCTAAACACCATCACACTCTAGCCACTTAAACCCACAGGTTTTCCCAGGTACCCGTTTCACGAAAGTGAAGGTAGCCAGACAGCATCACTCTCCAGCCACCTTAACCCCACAATTTTTTTCTCAAGTACCGATTTCACGATGGTTTAATTAGCCAAACACCACCACGGTCCAGCCATCTTAAGCCCACAAATTTTCCCAGGTATCCATTTCACGAAAGTCTAAGTAGCCAGACAGCATCGCCCTCCAGCCACCTTAACCTCAGGTTTTCACACGTACCCATTTCACGAAGGTCTAAGTAGCCAGACAGCATCACGCTCTAGCTACCTTAACCCTACAGGTTTACCCAGGTACCCATTTCACGAAGGTCTAAGTGAAGCGACTGAGTCCCTTTTGAAAGAAAAATTCGCGCGAATCCGAGCTGGGTAGGCGTCTTGTTGACTACGTCACTATAACTATAAAAAATTATTTCTAGGTCGCATCCATTGTAGAACCATCTACGTCTCTATCTACCCTAAGGTAAAATAGAAGAACCACTCACAAGTAATGAGGATCCCTTGTTTGCAATAAATGGAAGAAAATAATAAGAAAATCATTAATTTGTCATCTCTTGATTAAACTCAGATTTTAAAGAAACCTGATGCTAAACGATAATAGAATAGTTGATGGAATGAGAAAGTGGAGAATCAGCAAGAACTACTAAGAAACACAATATTGTTTGCCATAAACATACATGACCGGCAATTAAATGTGAATCATTTCGTGCAAGTGGTCAACGAAACTGGGATATTCTATGTCTTCTGATGAATGTCAGAGCAATTAGTAAATCATAAATTGTGAATTTTTTTATACTTTATTTATTTTGCGTTCAGAATATTTATACCACAGTTTATACATTCAAAAAACTTAAATTTGTAACAAGTGCACTGAAATGTTTTTCTCACATACATAATCAAAAAGTTGGTAATTTGGATTTCTAAACATGTGGTTTTCGTTTCATGTTTGCACTATTCTATAACTTATGGTTTCAGTATAGCGATAATGTCAGAGATGGGCTCTACTTTTGAGACGCTGAACAAATATTAATACATCGTACTGGGACCCTGAAATGGTATAAAGAAATCTTTCCTATCTGTTACCACCTTTTTCTATGGATATTAATATCGAAACCGGAAGTGGTAAATAAGGAAAATATGGAGTAGGAAGGAGAATATGAGAGTAAGGAACTTCTGTATTGCACAAGTTTGATGATCAATAAAAGAATTTATACACAATGCTTCAATTAAGCACAAGGCAACATTAATATGTGTTTAAAAAGTTCTGTAGTGTACACTACTCTAATCATTAAATCTTGTTTCATCTCTTGCTTCTATTGTCGGGTAAAATTCACAAGTTCTAAACTGCGTAAGTCCTAAAAGTACGAGCACAAGTCCTAAACTGCATAAGCCCAAAAAATATGAGCACAAGTCTTAATTTGTGTAAGTCCTAAAAATATGAGCACACGTCCTAAACTGAAGAAGTCCTTAAAAAATGAGCACAAGTCCTAAAAATAGCACAAATCCTAAACTACATAAGACTTTAAAAATATGAACCAAGTCCTAAATTTTAGGTCTTCTGCAATTTAAGACTTAAGTATTTTAGAAGTTGTGCAATTTAGAATTTTGTAGTTTAAAACTTATGCACGAAGTTTTTTTCTTTTTTTAAAATTAGAACCTATTTGATTTTAAGGACTTTTACACTTCAGTAATAGTGTATGTGAGGTTCAATATAGTTTATAACTTGCGTACTTTAGAGGTTGTGAATTTTAGAACTACTGTCGCATTAACCGCTGTCTACAACAGTCATCTACAGGTGATTTTGTGAGGTGGATTCTAATGTGTTAAGTGGGATTCGAAATCATTATTGAGGTTATTTCCTAGGTGATGGTTATTCCCCATCAGGATTATAACCCTGATCAACGGTTACAGAAAGGGCACTCCACTTCGCCAAAAAGAGAACCTAGTGCAAGATGAATATGAAACTTTAGGCTAGGAAGAAGCACTCTGTGCTTTCTAAGTCTACATCACCAAAACATACAGTCCAATATGTTCATTTATACAATGACGAACATAATGCGACAAATGTAATTGTATGCTATTATGAACATACAATTAACAACTTTCTGGTGATGCGTTTGCATCTTAGTTACCAGTTGCTTTCAACATAAATATGTCTATAGTGATTTTATGAAAATAAATGTAAAGTGACATATTGAAAAGTCAAAACCATAGGTGGTAGGAATTAACTATTTCCGGTTCTAACGTTGTTCGCCATGGAACGAAAATGCTACACTGTAAAAAAATCGTTGTGTTATTTCAACGTCATGCGTATGTGTTAAAATATAATACAAACAAGTGGTTAGAACAACTCACTCTCCATTTGGAGTTCTGTGTCAAATGCCACACAGCTTGTGAGCAGGTAATTGGAATGGCACACAGCTTGTATGTTAACACAAGTGTCGAATATTCGGAGTTGTTTTCTGCGTGATTGCCAGATATGTTGGGCATCTAATTATAAAGGTTTATGTACTGAATTTACAGACAAGCACAGTAGATAGAAATACTTAAATCCAGGTATTCACAAAATTTCAACATGCAAACCGCGCGATGTGTTTTCAATTGTTTTATATAATGTTTCTGAAGAAATATGTCAACAGCAAGAAATAACACCGTATTACTGCGTCACTTCTATACTGCACTAAGGCTCACCAGTCAACGCCGGGGACTGTGTTTCAAAAATAGCGGAACGCAAGCAGAAATACGATTAAGAAACAGCCATATTATAAGAATATAGGTAAGAGTTTCCTATTATTATTGAACAAGATGTTGGTGAAGGTTGTGTTTCGTACCATCAAGAAATACATCACAATAAATGCCAAGGACGACTTTTATGAAGAATTTCTGAATGAAGTGTTCTGTAGTTTACTATTCTTACTTTAAAATTAGAATTTGTTTCCTTCCTTAACCTGTTAACATTTTAACAGCAGTGGCGTATACTGATTTGACGGCATGGGCCAGGCCAGTAACCAGCCCAAAAATATAGGGGGGCGGTAAAAGTTAGGAGGGTCCGATCCATCCATATTATAGTACATTACTATATTATTGTTCATGTGCAAGCCTACCTTGAAAATTTTAGGGGGCCAGTAAAAATTTAGGAGGACCCGGCCCCTTAGACCCTCGTGGATACTACGGGCCTGGCACGGGCTACCGCTGACTTTGCATATTATTATTATTATTATTATTATTATTATTATTATTATTATTATTATTATTATTATTAATAATAATAATAATAATAATAATAATAATAATAATAATAATAATAATATACAGAATATGTATAACAACGAACAAAAAGTGGTTGGTGTGTTTTGTTTGAGCTTGAGCTTTTGCTTTGAGACTATTAATGTTTTCCACCATAAATGAAATTCCACCATATATTTGCGCAGTTAACTTCTCGTGGATAGCATTCGTAAAATGATAATTTTTACCAATGTTACTTCCCTCAAGAGTTACCTGTGTTACTGACGTTGGTTGTCATTTCGTACTAGTCTTCGCAAATATTCTGATTATAGCAAAGCAATGCAAAAATTCAGACAGTCATAATTCTTATGTCGATTACCGCTACCTAAATCGCAAATTTTGCGTTGAGTTAACGCAAACGGTTACAGAATGTGCCCGATTATCCCATACAATATTTTTTCGTTCATCGATTTGCACCACGAAATATGTATAGTGATTTTGCTATTTGGTTTTAAATCCGTCATTGTATTGATTTTAGAATTACAAAAAATCATTTTATAATCAATTTACTTTGTAACCAAAAAAAAAAAATAATAATTTTCTTCGTGACTTTTCATTTTCCCGCTAGATGTTACCCATAATGCTCACCAGAGTAATAGCAGTTAACACATTCTCCAATCTAAAATACTATCTGCGGGCCTCATTTCGTAACGGTTGCCATAAAATCAGCAGATTCAACTCAATGCAAATAACGTAAAAGTAATTATAACTACAATAGCAAGAATCGCAAAGTAAAATACATATTTTGTATTGCGTTGACCCAAAGCGCTACGAAATGATGTCCCAAAATTCTCAGATAGCCCCAAAATGGCTGCTATGTTGTTGTTTTAAACTTTGATTTATTCGCTCCACCTACGGAAACCGACCCACAGAGAGGAAACCTGCTTGGTTGCCAGTCCGCGTCTCGCTAGTACACTGTTACGGAGGAACGTACGTGAGCACGAAAGCAGTTATACGTTACTCTCTGCTTGCAATAGACAGACATTGCTAATTCATCAGTGTCAACGAAAGCGAGAGGGATTCGTTCTAAGCGTTAACGGCTGCCTTAGTATGTATTCACGTTTGCGAAAATATACACAAACTAGTACCATGAAAAGAAGATAATAAACCGTAAACATATTATTTTAAATTAATTTATACGTGTTACATTAACTTTCTTTATTAATGTTGCAGGGCTACAGCCGGTAGGCATGGTTGCCCCATAAAATACGCCGCTGTTTAACAGGGCATTTCAAGAAACGACGCATTCAGAAACAATTAACGAAATTGTCGGTGTTCACGAATTAATCTGTTGCAATTCTCTTCACTAAGTTCGTTCGTTTCGTCATTTCTGAATGCGATGAATTGGTTGTCATTAATTAGCTAGTGTTCAAAGGTGGCAAACTACCGTAAGAGTAAGCATGCACACCACAAGTTTTTCCAATACAGGAAAGGGGTTACATCAACATCGCACACGGAGTTATTGCAACACCGAAATAGGTGTTATAGTAACACATAAGTGGAGTTGAACTAACACCAAAACGGTGTTAATCTAGTGGTCTGGCCTTGAATTTTAACAAAGGGGATGTTGAATTAACACCAAAACGGTGCTCCTTAGACCTATATGGCTTTGACTTTGAATTATGACGCAGATGGTGTGTTGAAATAACAAGAAAATGATGTTGAAATAACACATGGACTGTGTTATATTGATACTTGATATGGTGTAATGTTAAGACAGTACACACTGTGTTACTTTCTTCGTGTTGGTGCAACACCGCCACAAAGTAATAACACTCAACACTTTTCCTCCCACTACCGACCCTGACATAGTGTCGAATTAACACCGAAAATAATAACACAGATCCGAATTTAGCACCACTCAACACCGGTTGTGTTAAAAACCTAACACACCCCATGTGTTAAATGCTAACACCGCGAGGTCTGTGTTGAATTAACATTCCATAATGGTAGTCACGCTGGAACCACTGCCGTGTTAAAATTGTGTTGGATTAACACAACCATTTTTTTTTTTTTTTTTTTACTGTGTACTGCTACTAAATCAAAACGACTTCGTTGACTCCATTTTCTGGATTCTGTTCAATTATTTGAACGAAAATTGAAGGCTACTTGTCGACTTACTTTCCTTTGGGCGATTCGAAATTGACCAAAAATCTCCAATTCAACGAAAAGCCACTTTAACAATATTCTGTGTTTTTAGCAGAGTAATTACAAGAGAAATTACAATACCAGCAACAAGGGAAAAGGAAATGATGTTGGGTAACTTTGAGGAGATATTAAAAGAATCATATATTTGAATGGATCAAATTTCAATTAAGTACTTAAAACAACCGTAAAACCGCAAACCCATTGTTAACGAACCTCTATTTCATGCTATCAATTGCACCCGTCTTTGTACTTTCGTTCCCTTATATCATTCACTTGTTGTACTTTCCATACCATTCCAAATATTGCATTTCCAAATATGAAAAATTTCGTCGAAATGCTATATCAAAGACCAAAGCTAACATCTACATCAAATCAGGTCAAGGTGGCCCACTGGCAGACCGCTTACCTCTGGTGCGTGGGATCTATGGTTCGATACTCGCCCAAGTAAGCTTTGGTGGACAACATCGTATTCATGGGTTTTCTTGGGGTACTCTTGTTTCCTCCCACTTTTCATTCCACCAATTCTTCCACCACCATTCACTTGCTTTAACCATCGTCTCCCTTAGCCTAACGGACATACTCGTGGAACGTAAAACTCAAAGGTTTCATTTCATTTCATTTCCATCTACGTCAAGCATATTTGCGGCCCTTACAAGAGCCAAAGAAGAAGAGATGGAAAATACTTCCAACTATTCTAATAAGTAGATTTATGTTTATACGACTGTCTCTACCATCAGGGGTACGAATTTATAGAGAACATCAGTGGAAAGTGGAAAGAAGTTCTCACCTTCCTTTTTATGAAGGGCTACTTGAAGATTAAATGTCCACTACAAGAAACTATGATGTCATGCAAGACATCTGTGCCAAGCATCACTTTCAGTTCGTCTGAGAAATTAAGGAAAAGGCTGACACCATCAAAGCAGTCATCAGAAATCTACCGATCAACAGCAACAACACAGAAGAGCTGAGCTGAACGAGAAGCACTACCTGTATGATACTCGTGTTCTCAATTTTTCTCGCCAATTTTTCAAAGTGGAAAATTCAATTGAGCACTCAATGAACCCTAAGAGTAAGAAAGAGCATTGCACTCTTTGTGGAGCACTTGACTTTGTGTGATGATCCTTTATGTGCAGTGTGCACAGGACCACATAATAACTTCGATCATTACAGAATGAAACACACCAATCAGGTTAATAAAAATTTCATATCTCCAGTATTTACCAGATCTTCACTGGAACCACCTAGAGATTCTAGATCCCTAAATTTAAACACAAATAGAAGGAAACTTAAATGCTACAAATACAAAGGACCTCATTCAGCTACAAAACATCGCATATTTTACGATGATGCGGGAAACATGATTATGATACCTCTTCCCAAGACAATATCTTCTATACCAACCAAGATTCTCACTCAGCAACAAGCACAGTTTCCAACGCTTCCTCCTAACTCCGATACTTGGATTCCAGACAGATCGTTAGCTTACGTTATCCTCCTCTTTACTGAATTTGGTTAAGTTAGTTTAACTTACGAATTACATGGAAAATCTCAAATTCAACGCTTCTTTCCGATAAATTTTATATATTTTTCACATCTCTGGATCTATTGTCCGGCACTTAATCCTTTCCTTGGTGTCTACTGCTATTACAGATTTAGAGACTGGAAAAATACGTCATAATGATTAGTCATGGGAAAATGAAAAAGCAAAATAAATAAATATGAAATGTTTCAGTTGAATGTACTGCACCACGATTATGCCCGTTAGGCTAAGGGAGACGATGATTAAAACAAGTGAATGATGATGAAAGAATTGGTGGAGTTGAGTTGAGTTGATTTTGAGTTTAACGAGCAGCGAGGCTATATGAGACGGTACATACTGATTAACGTGGAATCCGAACCAGATGAGCTCACGCCGGAAATCGAATGCGGGTCTTCCACGCCATAGGCGCGTACGCTAACCGCTTAGTCACGGATGAGCTCAAAGATTTGGTGGAATGAGAATGTGGGAGGAAAAGTAGTGCCCTGAGAAAACATACTGACCCATGTTGTTTACCGTAAACTTACTTGACCGAGGATCGAATTAAGAACCCCACACACCAGAGGTAAACGCTCTATCATTGAACCACCTAAATTACGTATAATCAACCTTTAGCTTAAAAGTCTTAAATGTGGGTCGTAAAACAGAGTTAATTTAATTTCGTTTCAATCTGATAAATGTTCCAAAAGTCAATTTACGTAAGGTCGCGAACTCAAGTCGCACATTTAAGTTTTCACTACCGGAAATTTGGATGAAAAATGGGCTGGTTAGTTTCGTGCCAATACAGCATCTAGATTTTAGTCGCAGGTGAAGATAAACCACTGGTGGTTTTAAATTGTAAACATGTATTAGTACAAATAAATATTCACATTTTATGATTTAAAAAATAAAAAGAAATCCAAGTTTTCTTCTTTCTTCCGTTAAAAAGCAATGTTATTCAACAATTGTTAGTAAAAAGCTTTCTAGAATACCAATATATATATTAACATTTCATGGTGTATGGGTAGATATTCTATTCGCAGGAAGCGCAAAGAAACCTTCTGACATTGCATTCAATATTTGATGGACAGAAAAAAAAATAGTGACATCTTTTACGAAACGTCAATCATCTCAGCAACCCTTACAAAACCTCTCAATGTGTAAAATGCAGGCATACATGCTATGACACTTGGTCATATGAGTTTGATACGCTTACAATCCACAGAAGGAAAAAAAAAATACAGATGAAGACGCGATATTCTCTTGCGATTACAGGATGAGAGGTTAGAAACAAGGGGAGATGGTTTGATGCGGCTGGAGATTTCTCATGTATTTCTCCCCCTTCCTCCACTCTCTTGATACCGTAACTGAAAGAGAGAGAGAGAGAGAGAGGGTGGTATTTATCAGGCGGTAATGCAGAAATAGTGTTGTTCGGTTCTCAGCTACATTCACATGAAAAACAATAAAGAATCGAGAGAAAAAATCCCCTATCGAAATTTTCTTTGTTTTGCTAATGTGCAATGTGTTTTATGAAGCGAGATATGTGGTTTATTCGCAACCCCTATGATCGTTCCACTTCTCTCCCCTTCACCCCTACCCCTAAAAAAGAGACAGCTAATGAAACGTCCATGAAAACAATTGAGTGCGTGAGTATCATGTGTGTGTGGGGGGGGGGGGGGACAGAGATTATGAAACAATTTGAAGCGTTTCGGGCGTAGCAATGCGTGAAGGTCTATTAGCAATGCTCTTCTCAGTTTTCCACTCACTTCCACAACGCTGTCGGATTCACTGAATCAGTTTCAATTAAACTACATATTTCGCCATATTGTTACGATATCTCTATAATTCAATGGTTCTTTAAAAGTTTAAATTCGGACATTTCAATTAGTTTCCTCTTTCAGTTATTGATTACTGTTTAACATCTTCGTTTGAGACACGAACGGTTTAACATCTGAGTCAGTGTCAACAGACCAAAACCGTATCCACGAAGAAATTAAATGTCGATTGTAAGCAGGAAATTCGTGTTATTATTCAGTTCAAAAATCTTTTGTCGTCGCGAATTCTGTCGAGGAATTTAAAGTTTAAAATATACAAAACTATAATGATGTCTGTTGTTCTATATGGTTGTGAAAAATAGTCGTTTACTCTGAGGTAAGAACGCACACTGGAAGTATTTGAGAACAAGATCTTGAGATGAATATTCGAACCTAAGAGGAACAGGAATTGTGAATGGCGGTAACTTCATAACAAGGAATTACATAATTTATACCGTTTACCAAACATTGTTAGGGTCATCAAGTCTAGGAGGCTCAGGTGGACAGGTTATGTAGCCAAAATGGAAGAAAGCAGGAACAATTTCAAAGTTTTCAGATGGGAGGACAATATTAAGCGGTGGATCTCTGAAAAATAGGAATAGAAAGTAGGAACAGGATCCAGTAGACTAAGGACAGAAGTCAATGTAGAGCTTTTGTGAAGAACACGACACTGAACCTCCGGGTTCCATAGTCCAAAGAGTTAGTCGGTCAACACAAGGGGAGCACCAACGCAAGGTACTTAGCACCGGTTCCGGGTTTCCCAAAACTTGGAACTCTTCACACATTTGTACATCTTCTTAGTAAGCTTATACTTGTTTAGTACAGACCCGATTGATGTAGCATAACATCGTTGAAGATGTGAATCCTCGTATGTCCAATTCTTGTGATTTTGAGCTTTTAGCATAAACCTAATGAGAAAGCAATAACCCATGTTCAAGCAAACCCTCGTGTGTTACAAGACATCGATTGCTGAGGAACAATCGATTACAGCCTTTTTCTTGTATGTCAATTGTGGGCAACTCCAGGTGATACCTCGTATGCCAGTGAGTCGATGTATTATAGCCATTTGTGCTATTATGAGAGCAGCTATATCAGCGTGCTTTTAAAGCACAAAACACGTTTTCGAAGGTCTGAAATGCAGGGGCGTCATTTAGGGGGAACAGGATTGCTCCCCCAAAAGTTTGAGGAATACATATATTTTAATCGATTGTCTACTAATATACTAGTACAAAACGTGAAAGTCTTACGGTCGGTGATGCTCTTGCCCCCCTCAAGCGAAGACTGAAATGACGCCCCTGATGAAATGTTAATAGTGAATAGATATACAAAAAAAAAAAAAACGTTTTTTCGTCTCCTGTAAAAGTAACAAATTGAACATACGAGGTATCACATCTTCAACGACGATAAATCAAGGACGTACGGAAGGGATGGGTACTGAGGCCTCGGAATCACCCTGAAATCGCGAATTTTATGTAAATTTAGTCTTATTTCAATATGACTTATAGTTTTTTTTTTTAAATTTTAATATAATTTGCCTTCATATTGAATTTGGACTTTTCAAAACCAATTCCTACGCACTCTTAGTACAAATATTTAATCTTACACTCCATCTGTACTTTTTTTTTTTTTTTTTTTTTGTAAAAGCGATCTGCATCTGTATACTCTTTTTCTGAGAGTACAGAGAACCACACTTAACAATTATTTTTCGGATGTAGAATAACACCAGTTCAATACTACTTACGAGGGAACCTATCCAAGTGTAACTCTGACTTCGAGTTGAGACTATGACCGGTGGATACCTTGTCCCAAAAGAATATAACACGAAAAGGGATACATCCTCGATCTTAACCGTTGCGTGAGAAGTTAGAAATTGAGCTCCATACTATACATTACAAAGCCAGATTCCGGGTCAGATTTTTCGGAAACGGTCGGGTAAGGAAACTCAGTAAATACGTATCAAATTAGTGTGGGGAGCCCAGCACCTTTTGAATGAAAAATTTGTGTCCCCGGGCACCCGCAGGTTCTCAGGCGGGGTCCAACTCAAGATTTGCAAACGAAACCGAGGGTCAAGTATCATATTGTATGAAAGTCATTGTTAAATAAAAGAAGATAGAACAAATCTAAACTCTCTACAATAACCCTGTGCAAACGAGCAACTGGTCAAAATGTCAATACAACCTACATCAGAAAATCTATGGCCACGCTTCTAAATCCGTTAAGTTGCGACAATAACAAAACAGAAAAACACGTTTAAAAGTACAAGGTATTGAAATAAACAAGTTGCTGCAGAGTCTCTCACAGAGTCACACAACAGACCTTATCCAAGTATAAGTGTGACTTCGAATCACCAACGGACCATAGAATGACCATTACCATTGGATTTTGTGTCCTAGAAGAGAAAGGATACATTGTCAATCTCAACCGTCGTGGAGGATGAGAAGTTCAAAAGGCAACGGGTCTGTTCTCATTGAATTTTACGTTATTTGTTTTCATTTTGTATAGCGCAATATATGTTTTCTTTATTGAAGTAACATTCTGTAAATACACCAACAGGTATATGCGAAGTTGTATATCTATTTTCTTTGGACATAGTGTTGTTTACTTATATTTCATCCACATATTCTTCCAATAAATTGCATATTTCTGCAAATCAATATTGTATTGTCACAGGGTATTTTGTGAGCCAATATTCTATGAAACACTACCTTCTGGTACGTTCACTATGTTTTGGCTCCTCTCCCACCCCACTTGGTTATCGTTTCCTTTCCCAAGTTTACAATTATCAAACTGGTTTCCAACTTTATATTTTAACGAAATATTATTCTTGAAAATTCCTATAGCCCTGGAAAAGCACCCTCCGCTATATTTCTGCACCATTATTCCAGTTTTCTCCAATCTCACTCCTCTCCAAGTTGCCTCACAGTTTCAAGGTGTCACTCCTTTTAGTCTTTACCATTATGTTTCTTGTTCAGCAAATCCTCCGATAGAAATTTCGCGGTGCAATCTGCGAATTTAAGGTCCCGATTCGCGAAGCATATACCGTTGCCTTTTAACCTTCTCGCCCTCTACGACGGTTGCGATTGACAATGCATCCTTTCTCTTCTAGAACACAAAATCCAATGGTCATGGTCATTTTATGGTCCATTGGCCATTCGAAGTCACACTTATACTTGGATGAGGTCCATTGTGCGAATCTGTGAGAGACTCTGCAGCAATTTGCTTTACTTCAATACCTTGTACTTTTAAACGTGTTTTTCTGTTTTGTTATTGTCCCAACTCAACGGATTTAGAAGCGTGGATTTTCTGACTTTGTAATGTATAGTATGGAGCTCAATTTCTAACTTTTCACGCTTATATCTCCGCAACGGTTGCGATCGAGGATGTATCACTTTTCGTGTTATGTTCTTTTGGGACAAGGTATCCAACGACCATAGTCTCGACTCGAAGTCAGAGTTACACTTGGATAGGTCCCCTCGTTAGACGTAATGTCCATGGGAGTCATTTAGTGAGAGCAGAAGGAGGGCAATTGAGTTTGAGAAACATTTGTTTTTTAATAAATTGTATACTAATATGCTGATAAAGAAACAACATGGAATTTTTATGTTAGTGGATAATCTAGTCCCCTCTTCCAATGGCAGTTTGAAATGACGCAATGGTAGTGTCTTGTAGTATTGAATCCCTCTTGAGAAAAATTTCTGGGCTCAAACCTGATTTATAAGGAGAGGTGCTTACAAAGAGACAGTAAGTACGCCAGAAAGTTTTAGTTGGGGGGGGTGTACAAAATAAAAGGGGGGGTGCTCTCAGAATAGTGATATAATTTTTAAACAAACTCAAACAAGAAAACAGTATATTTTGTTACGCAACTATTGCAATGCTATTATTATTATTATTATTATTATTATTATTATTATTATTATTATTATTATTATTATTATTATTATTATTATTATTATTATTATTATTATTATTATCAGCTCTTCGCAGTGGTAGGTTCAATAAAGTAAGTTCACACATTTGAGCATTTATTATTACTATTAAACTAAGTAAGACAGTGAAACCTCGCTCAATGAATTTACGTGAATAAAAATATACTTTTCAAAAAATTAAACTAGCGCCAAATACGTTCCTGCATAACACTAGACTCAGTCTAAAATATATATATAATTATTACTTCGATCGATCTCTCCATTTCTAAAACGTTTTGACTACTCCCTTCTAACGTCCGTCCGTTGATAAACCACTTGCAGAGCAGCCTCGAAACCAGCCACAGAGCTTTGGGGGTCCATGAATATGTTAGGAGGGGCCAAGTCATTAAACATTCTCAAGAAGTTGCCAATTTCAGTCATCTGCATCTGTCCATCAATCTCTTTTCTCGGAAACGACCGCGGAGCCCAGGAGGGTAGGTATCAGCGGCCTGTTTTGTCAATTGTTTCGATCGAAACACCACCCGAAATGAGGTTATGTGGTTCTCGAAGCCGTACATGAGAACGAGGTCGCTTCGTATTTTGAAGTGAAATAAATAAATAAGAATATTGCCTCCTTTCCTTTAACTTGATGTATTAAATAACCTATATGATACTGATTGATACAATTAGATTTGGAGGAGTATTCCTTTTCTATCCAGGGGTGTGTGTAAAGAAATTTGGAGGGGTGTTAGGGGGGTGTTAGGGGGGTGTAGATTACTCCCTGCAAAGAGAGATAGTGAAAGTACACAATTTAAATTTATGAGGGGCTCGAGGGAAAAATGGCCGTAAAAATCCGGTTTTTTTTTTTGGTTTTTATTTTATGTATTTACTTTGGAATCAAAGATCTACACAGCAAAATATTTGACAAGCTTGTAAAGCACATTTAGATGTACCACCATATCGAGCTTGATCAAACTTTAAAATATAGACTATAGGACCGGGTAGTCAACTTTTTTATTTTTTTAATTTTATTTTTATTTATTTTTTTCACAAGTGAGATTTATTCGTAGTTCGAGCTTCAATACAGGAATACATTTTCAGATAAAACTTGGCACACGCAATAAATACTAAAACGCTGTTTCTCACTGTTTTTTACGTTCTTTCTCTATAGAGACCAATATTCAAACGGAATTGGCAGTGGATTTCTGCCATTTCCAGTTTTAGTAGAAAGACAAGAATAGAAACAGATTCTGTTTTTGGGATAGTGAATGGATTCCAAGAAATCGATCTTAGTTATCTCTTATCGTTCCTGTGATATCTGTCAACAGACAGACTGACGAATATAGCGATTCTATAGGGTCCCATAGACGCACACATATGCATGAAGAAACTGTCAAACTTGCGTGAAAAATGATAAAACCACAGGCAAGTTAATCGTGTGTCTCGTTCATGCATGTTGAAAGTTTTCAAAATCTTCTGTAAACTTGCATGATGGTTTTGCAGTTCTTCATGCAAGTTTATCGTGTATGTGCTCGTTTATACAAGTTGGTTGTTTTATATTTAGGTCTAATGGGCTCACACATCTCCGGGATTATTTTTCTAATGCTTTGCGCCGAAATTGCACAATTGAACTTCAAGTTCTCTTATGATCTACCGGTAGCTAAAAACCGAAGAGTGGCACACAAACGTTCGTGTGGGGTTATAGTTTTACCCATCACTGTATCACGTCTAATTATAAACAGAGTGACCATTTCCAATAGCTCGTTGTGTGTTTCACTGTAGTAGTATTGGCCTGACTTTAGGACACTTTTTGGCCCCTGGGTCCCTGCCTCAGGACCCATGGTCCCTGGCCCGGGGTCAATGACCTAGGGGTACCTAGGACCACCCCCTCTAAATTTTGGCAGGGGTACCATGGCCCACCCCCTAAATTTTGGCAGAGGTACATAGGACCACCCCCCTTAAATTTTGGAAATTGCCAAATCTAAAAATTTGGTATGGTAGCCTAGGACCATAGTATGTACCTCTATCAGTATTGGGTGTCTATGTCGTTCCCTTTCATGGGTAAAAAATTGCCAAAAAGTCAAATTTCGGGGGTTTTTGACCTAATTTATCCCCTTTGATGAGGTATTATTACCCTATATGGTTATATGGGCGTATACAGGGGTTCATTACCTATCATAAGACATGGGTATATTAATGCATCCCTTGAAAAATTTGGGAAGGGTACCTTGGCCCACCCCTTAAATTTTGGAAATTGCCCAATTTAAACATTTGGTATTATAGTATAGGACCCTAACATGTATTATGATAAATTTGGGTGGTCCACCTCGTTCCCTTCTAGGGGTACAAAATTGCCAAAATATAAACGTAAGCAATACGTTGTACCACGTGTTTGGTTTTGACCTAAGTTATCCCCTTGGATGAGGTCCTATTACCTTATATGATTATATGGTTATGTATAGGGGTCTATTCCCTATCATAAGACATAGGTACATTTGTGCACCCCGAGAGGAGTACCTTGGCCCACCCCTTAAATTTTGGAAATTGCCCAATTTAAACATTTGGTATTATAGTACTGGACCCTAATATGTATTATGATAAATTTGGGTGGTCCACCTCATTCCCTTTTAGGGGTACCAAATTGCCAAAAATATAAACGTAAGCAATACGTTGTACCACGTGTTTGGTTTTTGGTCCATTTTATCACCCCTTGATGAGGTCCTATTACCTTATATAGTTATATGGTCATGTATAGGGGTCTATTCCCTATCATAAGACATGGGTACATTGGTGCACTCCTTTAAAAATTTGTGAGGGGTACTTTGGCCCACCCCTTAAATTTTAGAAATTGCTCAATTTAAACATTTGGTATTATAGTACTGGACCCTAACATGTATTATAATAAATTTGGGTGGTCCACCTCGTTCCCTTTTAGGGGTACAAAATTGCCAAAATATAAACGTAAGCAATACGTTGTACCACGT
Source organism: Thermobia domestica (assembly GCF_964235325.1). NCBI lineage: Eukaryota > Metazoa > Arthropoda > Insecta > Zygentoma > Lepismatidae > Thermobia > Thermobia domestica. Next base: position 33,427,741 of record NC_137466.1, read on the forward strand.
GTTTGGTTTTGACCTAAGTTATCCCCTTGGATGAGGTCCTATTACCTTATATGGTTATGTATAGGGGTCCATTCCCTATCATAAGACATAGGTACATTTGTGCACTCCTTTAAAAATTTGTGAGGGGTACCTTGGCCCACCCCTTAAATTTTAGAAATTGCTCATTTTATATATTTGGTATTATAGTACTGGACCCTAACATGTATTATGATAAATTTGGGTGGTCCACCTCGTTCCCTTTTAGGGGTACAAAATTGCCAAATTTTAGTACAACCACGTGTTTGTTTTGGCTCAATTTATCCCCTTGGATGAGGTCCTATTACCTTATATGATTATATGGTTATGTATATTGGTCCATTCCCTATTATAAGACATGGGTATATTGATGCACCCCGGGAGGGGTACCTTGGCCCACCTCTTTATTTTGGAAATTGCCCAATTTAAACATTTGGTATAATAGTATAAGACCCTAATAGAGATTACTATAAATTTGGGTGGTCCATCTCGTTCCCTTTCATGGGTACGAAATTGCCAAATTTTAGTACAACCACGTGTTTCGTTTTTGACCTAATTTATTCACTTGGATGAGGTCCTATTACCTAATATGATTATATGGTCATGTATAGGGGTCCATTTTTTATCATAAGACATAGGTACATTGATGCACCCCGGGAGGGGTACCATAGCCAATCCCTTAAATTTTGGAAATTTTTCAATTTAAGCATTCGCTATTATAGTACATGACCTCAATATGTATCATGATAAATTTGGGTGGTCCACCTTGTTCCCTTTCATGAGTAAAAAAAAATGCCAAAATATAAACATAAGCAATATGTTGCATCACGTGTTTGGTTTCTGGCCCAATTTATCCCGTTTGATGCGGTCTTATACCGTATATGGTCATATGGTCATGTATATAGGTTCATTTCCTATCATAAGACATGAGTACATTGATGCACCCTTTAAAAATTTGGGAGGGGTATCTTGACTCATCCACCCAGTTTTAGAAAATGTTTAGTATAAGCATTTGGTATCTTCGTACAGGTCTTCAATATGTACCACTATAAATTTGGATGGTCCACATCGTTCCCTTTCATGGGTAAAGAACTACCAAAAATCAAATTTCGGAGGTTATTGACCCCTATTTAGCACGTTATATGGTTTATTACCTTTATATGTTTATGTTCTCTTTTAAATTTGGGAATTATCAAATAACAAAATTCGGTAAACGTTTTCTAGCACCCATTGGTGTTCCTCTTATGGCCAAATATTCAAAATTTAAAGGTTATTGACCGGCTTTATTATTAAATGCGTACAGGATTTATTACTTTTTCATAAGACATAGGTGTATTTGTGTACCAATCTTAAATTTTGGAAGGGGTACATTTCTTATTGTCATATCAATAATTGGTAATTGGATAGTATCTCATTCATTGGGTAAATCATTATGATCACGTGATCAGTTATTGACCTATGATGGGATTAGGAGTCCAGGACATTGGTACATTGAAACTTTGTAGGATAATTTGAGAATGCGTCATTGGTATTGATTATTACAGCCAAATATAAACGTAAGCAATACGATGTACCACGTGATTGACCTTGATGAGGTAGTGTACAGGGATACATAGCTCACCTTATTGAATCTTATGACTCATAGTCTTAAGGGAATACATGCTACAACACTGGCAAAGTTATTGTTGATGCAATTTGATTGGTTGATCACTATCTTTCGTGCAATCTGATTAGCTGATCACTATCTTTCGTGCAATCTGATTGGTTGCTGATTTTCAAATCTTTGCTGCATTCAGTTTTAAGTTTTGTTTAACATTTAAAAATCTTGGTTTCGTTCAACATTTTGCACTCACTGATAAATATGATCAAAACCGTTTATTTGTTAATCGAATAGTTAAAAACCGGATAAAGTTTGACGGTTAACCGTGAAACGTGAAATTTTTTTTAGTTTGAAAATTTTTTTGTTTGAAAGTTTTTGTTTGAAAACTCTTGTTTCAAATTTGTGTTTGAATTTTTTTTGTTTCAGAATTTTGTTTGAAATTTGTTTCACAATTTTTTGTTTGAAAATTTTTTTGTTTGAAAATTTTTTGTTGCAAAATTTTGTTTGAAAATTTTTTGTTTAAAATTATTTGTTTGAAAATTTCGTTTCCAAATTTTTTTGTTTAAAATTTTTGTTTCGAAAGTTTTGTTTGAAATTTTGTTTCAAAGTTTGGTTTGACATTTTTAAAATTTTGTGCACTAATTAGTAAAGAACCGGAACTGTTTAGAACTAAAACCTCTGGCAACATTGTGGTGCAATAGTACACGTCAGAACATGATAATGCAACTTCATCAGTTTTGCATCATCGTTCGAGTTAGTATTCATGATAACTTCATCATGGCTACTTGTCTGCAGTTTCTAAACACACGTGATGTGATGAAATCATTTACCAAGATTACTGATTTACAACAGAATGTACCTTATAGAATCTTAGGTAGCCAAATGATCCCTACAAAGTTTGGATTAAGAATCGTAGTGAAGCTTGAAAATGATAAGAATATAATTTTACCAGCAAGATATTTACCCATGGAAACATCAAAACAAGAAGTACTGCTGCGTTTCTTAAATACTGGATCTCTATCTTTATGTTACAAAGGATTCTTGGGTCGAAGTCATCAATTTGAATTTAGTACACAGCCAGATTCGTCAGCAATTGTGATGAAATCATGAATCAACACATTCCTTTGACGTCAGACATAGTTGTATGAATTTGGTTGGTCAGCATGACGTCAGCAACTGTGATGAAACCATAAATTCAAACGTCAGCACATTCCTTTCCAATGACGTCAGCCGTAGCTCTATAAATCAACCAATACAGTGTCATCCCACGAAATCATTTAAGCAAGTGCTTTTCAGGAGGAAAGATGTGTACTTCTAACGATAAAGAGTTCATCTTCGCAAGCTATTATCCAATAAATATATTTCAAACAAAACATGTGATGATTGGTATCAGTGCTAGAACATTTGAACCAGTAATTCGATTGGGCAAAGCAGAACAATTTGGTGTACAACTGACCTGTGAAGAATGGCAAATATTATGTTCACGAATCGACCAAATGAACGATTATTTTCATGATGAGCTAAATGTGACCATAGTCAAATCATTAGGCTCAAATCATGAAGTGGTACTGCGTACAGTCCTCGAAGAGAAGATGGTGCTGTTACGTAAAAAGAGTACATTTCATGTCCCTCGCAACATGGTGTATCTAACACAAACGGAATGGAACAAATTCATCAGCGTATTCCAATGTGTGAAACATGCAGTGGAAGTGTGCAACAAAACAAGTATATTCTTGAAAAAGTACTATTTTGAAAAATGTGTTATGCATATTGTACAACATGTATCTAGATATTGTGATGGTTGTCAACATCGTTCGTGGGTGCATACCTGTATTGATAAACAGCTTATTTGTGATCAAATGGACATTGAGTTTCCACCAATTGATATCGCAATAGATCTTAAAAGACTTCAATTGGAATTAAAATTATACGCTAAAGACAAACTAGTGCAAGAAGTTCAAAATACATTGTATCGACAATATCCAGAACCACTATCTGGTATGGATGTATGTGGAGTGTAATAAAATGATCCATTTCAATGAATTGTGTTTTTTCATTTCAAGTACAGCCCCATGTTCTGATGTGTACTATTGCACCACAATGTTGCCAGAGGTTTTAGTTCTAAACAGTTCCGGTTCTTTACTAATAAGTGCACAAACTTTTAAAAATGTCAAACCAAACTTTGAAACAAAATTTCAAACAAAACTTTCGAAACAAAAATTTTCAAACAAAAAAATTTCAAACCAAATTTTGAAAAAACAAAATTCGAAACAAAAGAATTTGAAACAAAAAAATTGGAAACGAAATTTTCAAACGAAAAATTTTTAAACAAAAAATTTTCAAACAAAATTTTGCAACAAAAAATTTTCAAACAAAAAAAATTTCAAACAAAAAATTTTGAAACAAATTTCAAACAAAATTCTGAAACAAAAAAAATTCAAACACAAATTTGAAACGAGTTTTCAAACAAAAACTTTCAAACAAAAAAATTTTCAAACTAAAAAAATTTCACGTTTCACGGTTAACCGTCAAACTTTATCCGGTTTTTAACTATTCGATTAACAAATAAACGGTTTTGATCATATTTATCAGTGAGTGCAAAATGTTGAACGAAACCAAGATTTTTAAATGTTAAACAAAACTTAAAACTGAATGCAGCAAAGATTTGAAAATCAGCAACCAATCAGATTGCACGAAAGATAGTGATCAGCTAATCAGATTGCACGAAAGATAGTGATCAACCAATCAAATTGCATCAACAATAACTTTGCCAGTGTTGTAGCATGTATTCCCTTAAGACTATGAGTCATAAGATTCAATAAGGTGAGCTATGCATCCCCTGTACACTACCTCATCAAGGTCAATCACGTGGTACATCGTATTGCTTACGTTTATATTTGGCTGTAATAATCAATACCAATGACGCATTCTCAAATTATCCTACAAAGTTTCAATGTACCAATGTCCTGGACTCCTAATCCCATCATAGGTCAATAACTGATCACGTGATCATAATGATTTACCCAATGAATGAGATACTATCCAATTACCAATTATTGATATGACAATAAGAAATGTACCCCTTCCAAAATTTAAGATTGGTACACAAATACACCTATGTCTTATGAAAAAGTAATAAATCCTGTACGCATTTAATAATAAAGCCGGTCAATAACCTTTAAATTTTGAATATTTGGCCATAAGAGGAACACCAATGGGTCCTAGAAAACGTTTACCGAATTTTGTTATTTGATAATTCCCAAATTTAAAAGAGAACATAAACATATAAAGGTAATAAACCATATAACGTGCTAAATAGGGGTCAATAACCTCCGAAATTTGATTTTTGGTAGTTCTTTACCCATGAAAGGGAACGATGTGGACCATCCAAATTTATAGTGGTACATATTGAAGACCTGTACGAAGATACCAAATGCTTATACTAAACATTTTCTAAAACTGGGTGGATGAGTCAAGATACCCCTCCCAAATTTTTAAAGGGTGCATCAATGTACTCATGTCTTATGATAGGAAATGAACCTATATACATGACCATATGACCATATACGGTATAAGACCGCATCAAACGGGATAAATTGGGCCAAAAACCAAACACGTGATGCAACATATTGCTTATGTTTATATTTTGGCATTTTTTTTTACTCATGAAAGGGAACAAGGTGGACCACCCAAATTTATCATGATACATATTGAGGTCATGTACTATAATAGCGAATGCTTAAATTGAAAAATTTCCAAAATTTAAGGGATTGGCTATGGTACCCCTCCCGGGGTGCATCAATGTACCTATGTCTTATGATAAAAAATGGACCCCTATACATGACCATATAATCATATTAGGTAATAGGACCTCATCCAAGTGAATAAATTAGGTCAAAAACGAAACACGTGGTTGTACTAAAATTTGGCAATTTCGTACCCATGAAAGGGAACGAGATGGACCACCCAAATTTATAGTAATCTCTATTAGGGTCTTATACTATTATACCAAATGTTTAAATTGGGCAATTTCCAAAATAAAGAGGTGGGCCAAGGTACCCCTCCCGGGGTGCATCAATATACCCATGTCTTATAATAGGGAATGGACCAATATACATAACCATATAATCATATAAGGTAATAGGACCTCATCCAAGGGGATAAATTGAGCCAAAACAAACACGTGGTTGTACTAAAATTTGGCAATTTTGTACCCCTAAAAGGGAACGAGGTGGACCACCCAAATTTATCATAATACATGTTAGGGTCCAGTACTATAATACCAAATATATAAAATGAGCAATTTCTAAAATTTAAGGGGTGGGCCAAGGTACCCCTCACAAATTTTTAAAGGAGTGCACAAATGTACCTATGTCTTATGATAGGGAATGGACCCCTATACATAACCATATAAGGTAATAGGACCTCATCCAAGGGGATAACTTAGGTCAAAACCAAACACGTGGTACAACGTATTGCTTACGTTTATATTTTGGCAATTTTGTACCCCTAAAAGGGAACGAGGTGGACCACCCAAATTTATTATAATACATGTTAGGGTCCAGTACTATAATACCAAATGTTTAAATTGAGCAATTTCTAAAATTTAAGGGGTGGGCCAAAGTACCCCTCACAAATTTTTAAAGGAGTGCACCAATGTACCCATGTCTTATGATAGGGAATAGACCCCTATACATGACCATATAACTATATAAGGTAATAGGACCTCATCAAAGGGTGATAAAATGGACCAAAAACCAAACACGTGGTACAACGTATTGCTTACGTTTATATTTTTGGCAATTTGGTACCCCTAAAAGGGAATGAGGCGGACCACCCAAATTTATCATAATACATATTAGGGTCCAGTACTATAATACCAAATGTTTAAATTGGGCAATTTCCAAAATTTAAGGGGTGGGCCAAGGTACTCCTCTCGGGGTGCACAAATGTACCTATGTCTTATGATAGGGAATAGACCCCTATACATAACCATATAATCATATAAGGTAATAGGACCTCATCCAAGGGGATAACTTAGGTCAAAACCAAACACGTGGTACAACGTATTGCTTACGTTTATATTTTGGCAATTTTGTACCCCTAGAAGGGAACGAGGTGGACCACCCAAATTTATCATAATACATGTTAGGGTCCTATACTATAATACCAAATGTTTAAATTGGGCAATTTCCAAAATTTAAGGGGTGGGCCAAGGTACCCCTCCCAAATTTTTCAAGGGGTGCATTAATATACCCATGTCTTATGATAGGTAATGAACCCCTGTATACGCCCATATAACCATATAGGGTAATAATACCTCATCAAAGGGGATAAATTAGGTCAAAAACCCCCGAAATTTGACTTTTTGGCAATTTTTTACCCATGAAAGGGAACGACATAGACACCCAATACTGATAGAGGTACATACTATGGTCCTAGGCTACCATACCAAATTTTTAGATTTGGCAATTTCCAAAATTTAAGGGGGGTGGTCCTATGTACCCCTGCCAAAATTTAGGGGGTGGGCCATGGTACCCCTGCCAAAATTTAGAGGGGGTGGTCCTAGGTACCCCTAGGTCATTGACCCCGGGCCAGGGACCATGGGTCCTGAGGCAGGGACCCAGGGGCCAAAAAGTGTCCTAAAGTCAGGCCAATACTACTACTGTCTATTCGTATATAGTTCACTATATCCTCACTTTCCTTGAAGAAGTACGGTGTATGACAGAACGTCTCTCCTCTGTAGCCAATCTCTGGTGCATTTCGATCGCATTATTTTCAATTTCTCCTTATTGCACAACGCTAGTAGAGTTGCAGAAAGTAAATGCACGTGTTTCCTCGTCCTCCACATTCCTCAAACTAAAATCCGACTCGTTCTTCTAGTAAGTTGGGCAGCAAGTTGGTATGTGAGTGGGCAAAAAATTCTTCCAACATGCATGATGAAACAAATCTTTCATGCAAGTATGTGCGTTAGGGATAGCCAATTCCGGAATTTTTACTTTTCGGAATCCGGAATAGGATAAATTCCGATTTCGGAAAAAAATCTGGATTTCAGATAAATTCCGATGTCGGAAAAATTCCAGTCTTCTGAAAAATTTGGGAACTTTCTAAATTCCGGATTTTTTCCGAAATCCGGAAAGTGAAATTTCTGATTTTGGAAAATGTATTTTCTGGCATCTGGATTCCGGAAAATTTTGGGCATCCTTAATTTGTGTCTATGAGCTCTTTATCAGACTTACTTCCCATGCTTCCGCATAGCATACTTTGGGCACCATTGTGGCTCAGTGGTAGAGTACTCAGCTCTGGCGCGTGTGGTCCATGATTTGATCCCAGCTCCTGCCAAGTGGGACTTATGAGGAACAAACCGTGTGCGTGTGTTTTATGGGAGTTCTCCCGTTTCCTCCCACTTTAGTCACTTCACCATTATCATTCACCTTAGCACCGTCTCCGCTGGGCTTGGTTTATAATCGTGGCACGTTGAACTAAAAAAAAAAGCATGGTTTGAAGTTTAATAATTAAACAATGTTTCAATGTAGTCTATGTCAGCGTGGGTGATAATGACAATGACGATCTCACATATAGAACGGCTCTAACAATAGGATGCTCTGTTGAGAAAAATATGAGAATGTGAGAAAAAGCATGTGTTTTCTACATATGATATTCAAGACTAAATAATAATGCTTTTAAAACTAACAGCACGGGAACACTAAGTGCCAAATAATTTCAGATAATTGATGTTGGCCAATTTTTCAAAGTCACGGCAGGTAACAAATAGTAGCAGACAGCGGATCACGCAATAACTTTGATGAAGAACTTAATTCTACTTCAAAAAGTAATAATGAAAGAGAATATTAATGGAGCTTCATCGTTCAACCAAAGTTATCACGTTTCACAAACAGAAAAATAGGTTAATTAGAAGTAGTTAATTCTAATAAACTCAATATAAAGTTTAATTCTATCACTTATTAGGGCTTGTTTCTTTTTTTAATTGTTTGCTCCTTTTTACAGCAACGTTTGAGAGAGCACGGTACTCTGAAGCACGAAAACATTCGTTCAAACAAATTAATAAATACTCCTATTAATAATAAAATATCAATACTACTTCTAATACTACTATTACTACTACTACTACTACTACTACTACTACTACTACTACTACTAATAATAATAATAATAATAATAATAATAATAATAATAATAATAATAATAATATGTACAATATGTACATGGACATATAATAGAGGTTCTGAACGTGGGCATTAACGGCCGCCAGAGGACGCCCTTGTTTCTAAAGGAAAAATGAAATCTTTAAGTTTTACGTCCCACGGTTATGCCAGTTAGGCTAAAGGAGACGGTGATGATGAGAGATGAATGAAACGGTGGAATGAAGAATGTGGGAGGAAACGGGAGAACCCCGAGAAAACCCACGCACACGTTGTTTCTAAAGGAAGTGCTGGAACAAAAAGAGCCGATTGGGGAGCGATAAATTATTTAGACGTTCGAGATTTCATCAACTATTAGACACTTCTCTTATTATTAGACAAAAACCATAATGTATTTTACAAATAATCAAAAGTTTAGACTTCTTTACAGATAATACTAATAATAGGGGCTCAGTGATAAAGTGTTCACCTCTGTTGCATGGGGCTTCTGGTTCCATCCCAGCCTCCTCCAAGTGGAGTTTGTGGTGAACAAACACCTGTGTGGGGGTTTCCTCGGGGTTCTTCCGTTTTCTCCCACTTTCTTCATTCCACCATTTCATTCATTTGTCATCATCACCATCTCCCTTAACCTAGCCGGCATAAAGCGTGGAACGTAAAACTTAAAGGTTTCATACTACTACTACTAATAATAGTTCGATTATAATAAACATTTAAGTTTAATAAAGTCAGTCAAAGAAACGTTCGTTGGTCCTTTCTTTTGGAAAGTGAAGAATAAATTATTTTTATTTATTGATGTATTCTTTAAGTAAATGTCCTTTGGTTTGTTCAAGGGAATTTGCATTTTGAATAAATTTTTATGTTATATAAGTGAAATGTTATTAGGGTACTCTATACTGGGTGTATCGAAAGTCTAGGGCTACATGCCGACTCCGTTATCATTAAAGATACGAAAAAAAATTGGAAAGAGAGAGTTTTTTAAAAAAATAAAATTCTCGTAGGTGGTTTTCTAGTGGAATTTTTCTAATCGCACCAGCCGTTGTGCTTCACACTAGTAAGCGTTCTGTGTTGTAAGAGCAACGTTTTCAGTTCAGCACCAGCAGGCTATTTGAACGAAACATAAGTACACGCAAAAATAATTCGGTGAACGTGCACAATGTTCATGTGAGAGAACCTACATCATCTTGAGTTAATTTCCTAACAGCGTTGCATTGTTGGTATAGTGATGGTCCAAGAAAATAGCCTGCTAAACTCGTAACGTTTCCTTTTTATTTAGAATAGGGTGTCTTTCTATTACGGAGCCCAAACGGTTGATGCGATTGAAAATATTCCAACGTTTTAGTACAGAAACCACTTGTTTCCAACAACTTCCATATTTTTCCGTACCTTTTCCATAATGGAACTGGCTTATAGCAGAGATGGAGTAGGTCGGTGGGTCAAATGGGTAAAGATTTTTGAGTAGATCAGTGGATCGTAGGTAAACAGGACGTGACCCACTGCGACCCACCACTAACCATGACTCACACTGACCCACCGACCCATTACGACGCACTGACACATTCTGCTCAGTGCATTGTAGGCAGCATCTTCTGAACACTGGTGAATTTGTCTACGTTTTATTTTGAAGAATGTGTCATTTTTCTTCTTTTTTCATTTGTTTCTAATGAGAAAAGAAGTTCAGGTTCATTTGGATTTTGATATTTGTAATTGTAACAATAGCAATAGGACTTACTACTTGGCTTTTGAGATAGAGAATGTGAGTTTTTAGAGAAGCTAACTACTGGAAAAAATATTTTGAATCACCTGTAATACAGTGGAGTCTTTTTAATTCGAAGTCCAAGGGGACACGAAAAAACTTCGAATTATCCAAAATTCGAATTATCCAACAACATTCATTTTCACATATATAACAACAAACAAACCAAAGTACTGTGCATCAGAAACATATTCATATGGTATAGACTTTACCTTTAAAGCAGCTTATTATTTGCGTGATCGAATACCGCAAACTAACAAACGACATTGACTCCACATAATTCGAACTACGTGTACAATGGAAAATGTATTTACGTACACTACAACACACATTAAATAGCCCAAACAAGTAAACGCCAGTAACAATTTAAATATTCTGTTCTCCTGTTTTAAGAAGTCGTAAACCTCATTTGCTTAAATTTTATTGTTTTTGTACGGTCAACAAATCTTGAATTTCATGTATTGCGTGGAATACGATATTAATAACATTTGGTTGACTTTATCAATAATTCATCTTAAATTTTCAACCAATTCTGAAACAAGATGAGACTGGCACACGTTCTCTATCTTTACTTCTTCCCCAACTCACCTTCATCTTTATCATTACATAGATTTTCTATTTATCTTTTGTATTACTCTTCCCTATGGCTGCCTCTGCATAACTGAAAACACGTTAAAACTGTATTTCTCTGTTTACATATGTCCAACATTAAAAATTTTCAACTGTATTTACTTCGAATTATCCAAAACATGGGTTCATAAGTCCGATTTATCCACGATTTTTTACTATTGTTTTCAATACAGTTTTCAAGGGGAATGGACTTCTGTTCGAATTATCCAATATTTCGAATTATCCAAGTTCGAATTAACGAGACTCCACTGTATATGAATTATTATATTTTTTAAAAAAAGTAATTATGTCTGCGTGATCACTACGGCCGAATTGCAAAGTCAAATGAAATGACTTGATGTATGGTCAGACCCCAATCCCAATTACTAACTAGTCTGCAACCCTGGTTAGAGATGTAACAGTGCTAGAAGTGCTCCGATAAACTCTTTAAAATTCAATGGTAGTATTGATGGTGGATAGTACTGGACATATGGATAAGCATCAGTAAGTAATATGGATTGTTTATGTTTTTCTGATTGTGCGGTTTTCTAATATAATTGCTGAAACAACTTAATTTACTGTGCGTATTCCGCTCTATCTTGGATGTAAACAACCATTAGCAGGATTGCTAACTGCCTTATAGAAAAGTTTCATATGAACTATGTTACCAGCTCATGTCAATTTTGTCACACAATCCAGTGATTTGTGAATCATCATATACAAACTTTGGGAAATAAATATAGTATAAGATATGAACATACAATTATAATTACCTTCAATACTATCAGCATTCTGATTATTAAACAGTAAGTGAGCGCTACAACATTTAGTTGTTTCGTTGTTTTTCTTCTCTCTTCTCAATATGGGTGTTTGCAGTAAATGTTCAAAACCCGTGGCGCGGCAGGATATTAATTTGAAAATATAACCTGACCAGGATAGCAGTGCGGTTTTGGGAGGATGGCGCTGCTGTTGTGTTTACATCAGTTTCTTGGCAAGCGCGGTGGGACAGGGGAGCGGAGAGTTTCACTCTGCAGTGTATCCAACGGTTTTTAAAAGTTGCAGTTTGGATGTTATGCATAGCCTAATCTCTTTCCGCTTCATAAAGAACGCCGTAAGTTATGTGGTTGTAGTGAACCATTCCTGCAGTAACGTAGATGTATTGTGAATAGTGATATATGAATGGAAATTACCAATTTAAGAACAACATAACACAATTGATAATTCGGAGAACTTCTACCGTGTATTAAGCAGATTGTATAATATAGATTACGTTTTATTCGATGTCATTATAAAACAGGAGCAGCTTGTAAAATGCTGCTCGCTAGGTTGTTCGCAAGTTAATATGGAGGGTGTATTTTTGTTGTAGTTGTTTTTTTGCTTGCTACTTAAGATGTTCTGCAAATAACTTCCATAACTTTTGAAACTGTTTGTCTTAACTTGAGCCAGGGGCGGATCCAGGCTGTATGTTTGGGGGGTGGTCGTTCGAAGTCAAATCAAGGTAAGAGCGTATTGCAAAAAAAAAAAAAAAAAAAAAGTAAAACAACTTTAGAAAAGGAGAAGTAGCAATTGTCTGCAATTTCTAGAACAGAAATGGCACCTGCGATTTCGAAGGTGGACATTTTTTTGAGCAAGAACGCCAATGTAAGTGATTTCTTGCAATTTATTGCTTTATTTGACTGCTGCAACGTAAAACCAAAAAAAGTAAGGCCTACCTTTTTTAAGTTTTATTTTACATTTATAATACAAAGGTGAAAACTCTTAGGTTTTATTTTTAAAATAAAAAAATATGCTATTCTAGGGGGGGGGCAATCGCCTCGATCGCCCCGCCTACTGGATCTTCCCTGACTTGAGCATATCCGTAAAGAGGTTATTACGAACAGGAAAAAAAGAACTGCCATAGATTGATTACAAGTAATCCGGTTAGAAACACTGCTGCTTGCATTTTAGTTCCAAAACCGGCCGCCCGCACTCTTTCGCTGGTCAGGTAATACAATGTAGTGAGTGTAGTAATATATTTCACAACACTTGTGCTAATTTGAATGAAGAAGATGTAAAATATTTGCGATTTTCAAATACCATTTGGCGATGCGGAAACTGTGAGAAATCGAGGCGAAAATCTATGTCCGGTGAAACTTCAACGAGTGTTGAAAAAAAAACCTACATTGGAGGAAGTGTATCAGTTGTTACTTACCATAAAGAAGGAAGTTGATGATATTAAAACGTGTAACACAAAATTAGAGAACGATTTGGGGAAGTCATTGAATGTTGCACACGAAAAATTGGATGAAAACTCAAAATTACTGAAAAATCAAAATGAGGAAATAATGAAATGTAGGACTACTATTGAAGCTCTAAAAAATGAAAATTATTTGTTGAAAAAACAGGTTGACAAGTTAAAGCTACAATTAGATGAAGTAGACCAATATGGTCGGAGAAATACTAATGAGTTACATGGTATACCCATTCTTCAGAATGAGGATGTTAACTCTCTTGGCAAAAAGGTTGGCTCTGCATTAGTTCTTAATGTAACAGACGATATGATAGATATTTGCCATAGAATGAAAGAAACACCTACTCAACCTAATCCATGTATAATAGTTAAATTTGTAAGAAGGTGTGATAAAGATTCTTTTATGAAAAAAAGAAAAGTTAAAAGAAATTTTAAATTGTAGTGATATTGGTTATACAACTGGTGGAACTATTTATGTGAATCAGAATTTAACATCACCTAGGAAAATGGTATTCAAAGAGGCAAGGAGGGTTAAGAAAGAAAAGAATTATGACTTTGTCTGGATAGATTATGCGGGTAATATTAAACTGAAAAAGAGAGCGAATGACACCTATGTGTATACACTTGGTACTATCGATGAAGTTAATGCTTTGCTTTAAATACAAAAATGAATCTTAGTCAAACGTTGTCATTTTATTACCAAAATGTTCAAGGGTTAAGGTCAAAATTGAATGAATTATACACAAGTGTCCTTGTCTCTCATTTTGATATGATTTTACTTACAGAAACCTGGCTGTTGGAAGGTATATTTGATAGTGAATTTATAGATCATAGGTATGATGTATATTGACAGGATAGAAAAGGTAAAAATGGGGGAGGAGTTCTAATATCAGTCTTAAAGGATTTCCAGGTTGAAAATATACCTATACACATTGATTTATTAGAGATTGTATGTTTAAGGTTAAGTTTATTACACAAAACCTATTACATATTCTTAGTATATATACCACCAAAAACAAAAATTGATAAGTATAATGAATTCTTTTTAAAAATTGAAAGCATTGTTACTTGTAGTAGTAAGCATAATAATTTGATAATTTTGGGAGATTTTAACATACCAGCGATTAGGGGAGAGGTGCCGAATATCGCACCCATTTTATTTTTCGTACGTAGCGAAGCAGAAATAGTTGAAAATGAAAACAGAACAAGGACAAGGCAAAGGATGGAGTGTTTGCCAACTCATGTGATGCTTAGAATTGATTTCAATACATTACATACTTGTACATAACGTTTTAAACAAAAGTCTACGATTTTCCGAGTTGAAAACAAGTGTGCATAATATCGTACCCCGGTGCGATATTAAGAACACATTCTCTAAGGGCATAATGTGCAAGACTTTGTTGCCGAAAATAAGAACAAGAAGTTATAATGAGGCATGTAATTAAACAGAGGCTTCTTACATGTTAATATGCTACAACTATTAAGACCTCTTACATGCTAAAATAGAAAAATAAGTTTGGTCTACATTCTAAAGCATACAACACATTCTTGTACAAATTATCCAGAAATGGAACATGGACATTGCAGAATAGCCTACATGTGTGCTACAAATTACAAATGAAACATCGAAATTGCATAGAGCTACACAGCTAGAAATATTCAATGAAATATGGAATGGATGCTTTGAGAAAACATTAGAAAAGATGTAGTTATAGAAGAGGCGAAATAAATAAAAAAAAACAATGCCGCCAATGCGGTTCAGTGTTCACGTCAAATTCAATGTGAAAGTGATTATTCTAATGTTCCAAAAAACACAAATCACACACAAACTGCTTGTAGTCGTCAGTACTCGTGCATAGCTCATGCCACCAAGACCTACACAGAATACAACGGATCCATTTTTCACCTCCTTTGTCACGTGAAAATGTTCCGTTACAATAAGGACATTCTCAGTCTTCATTTTCACTGTCTTCATCAATTGACACTAAATGAAAAGATATATCCAAATCTACATCACTGGTTATGCTAGGGCTTCTCTCCCGTGTTCTTTTCTTCCCCTTCTTTAACGTTTGTTTATTCTCTGTACGAACGTGTATCCTTTCCAATTCCCTTTGCTGCTTTCTTTTCATTTTGTTTGACTGTTCCTTTTTTAGATGCGCGTTGCAAATCTTCAGTGAGTTTATTTTTGTATGGTGAGCTTGTTAGAAGAGTAGCAGAACCACCTCGTCTTCTTCTAGACATACCAGGATTAGGCACATAATGAGGCACTGGACTTACATCCGATGGTAAGACGAGCGACGATGCACTGGAGGTGCATCCATTTGAAGAATGCGAAGACTGGTTGAACGTATCGGTGTTTCCTAAATAACTGCCTTCAAAAGTCGTTGAAGAGTGAGCAGCAGGTGACTCATGCAGGCCTAATGCTGTAGATGTCTTGGGGTCTTCTGTTGGTGATGTAGGCCTAAGTGTTCTCACGTATGTGGAAGCCACAGTCCCTCCGTTTGCTGCTTCCTTGCTGACTTCTTCGTTTGCTTCAGCAATGTATTCATGCCCAGGAAATATATTGCGATCGCGGGGATACAGACCAGTCACTCGATATCCATTGGCAGCTACTTCAATTGTGGCAGCCTTTTTATAAGCATCTCCAAACAATGCTGCAACTTCGTAGTGGGTAACTGCTCTGTGTTTGTTATGTTTGAGCCATGTCTCTATTGCTCGCGCATAATATGTCTTCAGTGGTTGCATAAAAGCTCTGTCGAGAGGTAGCAATTTATGTGTCGTGTCTGGTGGCAAAGAACAAATGTGAACACCATTCTTGCATGCCAATTGAAGCAACCTAACATTGCTCGTATGTGAGTAATGGCTATCCAGAATAAGAATAACTGGATTATCTTTGGAGGGTCTGACGTTCGTTAAGAACTGCTTCTGGAACCATTTAAGGAAACTATCAATTTGTATCCAGCCTGAGCTGTGGCAATGAGCGTTGATGCCATAAGGGGCACCATCCAGAAGTTCCTGCTTCATATTCTTTCTAGGACATACAATAAGGGGTGGTAAAAAATGCCCTGACACACTCATGCATGAAACCACTGTGCTAGGGAACCACGTTCCGCGGACGAAACTGAACCAACTTGCCTTTTCCCTTTAAGAGCAATCACCTTTGTCGTTTTGTGTTGGACGATGGTAAGGCCTGTTTCGTCAACGTTGTAAATTTTTGTTGGGTCATAATGCACAATGTCAACCAGTGGTTCGTATATATCAAAAAATGCATTAACCTTTTCTTTAGTGAACCCCTTGTCGGTAGCAAGACTTGTCGGTTGATGTTTTCCTAGAGTGAGCTTTGGATTGCGAGTCATAAAGCCACGAAACCATTTAGCACCAGCTGACTAATCGTTCTTCGGAAATGGATGCGGAATTAATTTCAGCGAGTTGAAAAGCTAAAAGTTTGATATGCTTGGCCGTTAAACCAAAAAACACAGATTCCATATCTACACAATACTTCACTAGTTCACTTTCCAGATTGTACCCAAGAGTTGGTTTTCGCCCTAACCTAATGGAAACTAGCTTATCTACATTCTGTTCGGCACAACCCACACGGAACATGACCTGTACAGCCCAGTGGCGTAGGGAAGGGGGGGGGGGCCGGAGGGGCCGGGCCCCCCCAAAGAGGTCCGACAATGTACTTTGGTACTTTGATGTTTGTAATTTTTTATATATTTTTATGTTTATATATTTTTTTGTTTGTAATTTTTCTATATGTACCTATAACAGCACTTGGGCCCCCCCCAAACACACATCCTGGCTACGCTACTGGTACAGCCTTATGTGACATCATTCCAAGGTGAAAAGTGCTATTCGTAATATCGCACCCGTGCGGTATTTGGAACATATGCAGGGTGCGATATTCGGCACAAGTGGGCATGCTAACATGGCGCCTACTACTACCAACACATTTGGTATCCACTTCGCAATATACACTTTACACTATAACTAGGTAGTTACACATACCATTTATGCACTAATTATATGATTATATCATACCTTTGACTGCAGAATATATCGTTGACGACAATCTTGCAAAATATTTTGGCCTTCACCAAAATTACAACAGCTCGTGCTTTTCTTCCACCTGCACACAGCGCGGCGAAACTCCGTCTACTGGAGTAGATACCTCAGCCAATTATAGTACATGTGTTAACACCAGAGTGCAGCACTCCCCGGCCGAAATACAACGGGGTACGGAATTAGGAAGGGGTGTGATAATCGGCACTTCTCCCCGATTATGATTTATCTGGTAGCGATTATGATTTATTACAGGGCGATTCAATATGCATTTCGTTAGCAAATTTCCTTTCTTTATTCGACCTGAAATTATTTAATAATGTAAAAAATGATAATGAGAAGACTTTGGATTTAGTTATAACTGATATTCAAAATGGAATTATGGTAAATAAATCTGAATTTCCACTGCTACCTGAAGATACACATCATCCCTCATTAAAATGTGAATGCTTGTTAGAAAAACTCATACCAAAGGTTTTATTAAGCCCAGTTACTGTATATAATTACAATAAGGCAGATTTTTTAAATATATACAGAATGCTACAGCTACAAAATTGGAAAAGTTTACTTGAATGTAATAATGTTGATGATGCTGTTAAACAATTTTATGATATTTTTAATTATATTATTGACAAAAATGTGCCTAAGAAAAGAATGTTTAAAAAGAACAGATATCCAAGTTGGTTTACCTCTGAAGTTATTAATATTTTAAAAGAAAAAGAATATTATAGAAGGCATAAAAATGAATCGGACTATAACTATGACAAATATGTTAATTTACGTAGACAATCAAAAAGTAAAATATCTCAAGCTTACAAATCATACATAATGCAAGTTGAGGATACAATAAAAGGCAATGCTCAATCGTTCTGGAATTTTACTAAACGTAAAAAGAGAAATTATAATACAATCAATTGTATGTATTATAATAATCAACAGTTGAATACTAGTAATTCTATTGTAGATGGTTTTGCACGATATTTTAGAAGTGTTTATCACGTTCACTCAGCTACATATAATTTGCCTCAAGCAGGTAAATTGGATGTTTCTCACCCGTTATTAATTGATGCAATTACAGATAACGAAATTTTAATCTCTATAAATAAGTTAAAATCCTCGAAATCAAGTGGTCCTGATATGATTCCAATTTACATTTTTAAGGGGTGTTCTGATGTATTAATAACACCTCTTGCTCACATATTTAGTCTTATTTTAAGAATATCCACTTTTCCGGTACTTTGGAAGACTAGTAAGGTATGTCCAATACTTAAAAAAGGTAATCCAGACAAAATAGAGAACTATAGGCCGATATCTTTGATTTCAGGCCTAGCTAAAATATTTGAACAGATATTATATACAAAAATTTTCAACCATGTAAAACCATATATTTCGATTTATCAGCATGGATTCTATGCAGGACGGTCTACCACTACGAATTTATTTACATTTATTCAAGACATTTTCGAATATCTTAATAACAAATCTACAGTTGAGGCTATATACACAGACTTTGCAAAGGCTTTTGATAGACTCGATCACGATATACTGCTAATGAAATTATCAAATATGGGTTTTCTGACAAATTGTTAATGTTACTATGCTCTTATTTACAAGGTAGGAAGCAGTACGTAACTTTCAATCAAACTAACTCAATAGTATATGACATAACCTCAGGCAGGCCCGTAGCCAGGGAGGGGCTAGAGCGGGCAATGCCCGCTCTAAAATATTTTTTGCCCGCTCTAAAATATTTCTCCGCTCTAAAAAGGATGTTGTCCAGAAGTTTCAAATTGTTTCAGCAAATTCCAAATAGGAAAATCTTGTGATTTTATTTACTAAATGAAATTGAACTTAGCGCGCATTTACTATTACTAACAAATGAAATTGAACGTGACGTATATTTCTACGAAAAACAAGTTATTCTTATTGCTAGATATACTCCATAATTTCCCATGTATTACTTTTCCGAAAAGTTATCGAAAATGAAACTAATTCAGAAGCAGGGTCATCTGTATCAACATGTGTAGAAGGTCAAGGAGAAACTAAGCGTCAAACATCTGATTTCCACCATGTTGGTGTTGATTTCCACATGTATCAGACCTTGGCGATACAAAAACCGCTCAGCCGCATCTTGCAAATTTTCCAGGTTCTAACATTTCTGGTTCAATTCGACGATTTCGTCCAATATGGTACAAAACGTGGGATTGACTCAAGTATTCTGTTATGTTAGATGATGCCTTTTGCTTCCCATATTGGAAATATCCGTCAAGAAACTGATTCCTCATTTCTGCAGAATGGTTTCAGAGACTGGAAGCATGCAACCGAGGAAAATAAGGGATTTTCTTGTCACGCCAATTCTGAAACTCATAGGCACGCTGTGGCTTGCTACTTGGAACAAGGGAAACGTGAGGACTCGGGCGAAACGATCGTGAAGTAGGCGTGTATTGATGTAATTATAAATAATAGGTACTATGTGAAAAGTGTGATGGAAGTTATTCAATTCTTGGCTGTGAATCAGTTGTCCTTTAGGGAAGATTCTGGGTGTGAGCAACTCGGAAAACAATCAAGTGGTTTGTTCTTAAATTTGTTTGAATTTAGTATTCGTAAAGATCCGAAATTAGCAGAAATTGTCAAAACTATGCCTGCCAATGCAACATACACTAGTCCGGATATTCAGAATGAGAATTCATTTCAAGGCAGAATCTGTTAAGAGGAAAACAGTAAATGACGCAAACGAAAGTACATTTTGGTTATTACTTGCAGATGAAACCAGAGACAAGCAACGAATCGAAGATTTGTCTGTCGCAATTAGGTACCTTGTGAATTTTAAAGTGCAAAAAAGATGCGTAGTTATCTTGACGTACTGAAGTTGGACAAACAAGACGCTGCCAGCCAGGCCCGTGCTGGCCCACAGGGACACCGGGACATGTCCCGGTGCGCCCTCCGAGTTATTATTGATAAAGAACCTGTGCGCCCTTTACGTATGTGTTATTATTGATCATGATAAGTACAGTGCGGTCTTTACATAAGACGCATTTGCGAAAACATATCAAAGATAAACGGTTTCATTTATTCTTCTGTATGGCACAGTTCTGTACCATGAATACATATTGTTACTTTTGGTAAAGAACTCATGAAGGGTACAGTGCACCCTTTGCAAAGGCACCCTTGCGAAACCACATCAAAGATAAACGGTTTTTTTTTCTGTATGGCACAGTTCTGTACAATGAATGCATACTGTTGGTAAAGAACCCGTGAAGGTACAGTGCGCCCTTTACGTAAGGTGCCCTTGTCATGTAATTATTCCTGTGTTTTAGAGCAGTATTGGAATAATCAATGCCTATTGTATTTCTAAAATATAGTTATATTGACTTATTAGTATCTATATTTAGCTTCATTTTGTTTGACAAAAAAATCTTACAAGAACTAAAAAACGTTTCTCTAGTAAAGAAGTTTTCACAGTTTAGCTATTTACAGTGAGTGTAAAAAGTATTTATACAGACAATATTTTCGTAAAAAAGAAAAAAAATATTTTTTCCCGCTTCCATGATATGTAGATCCAACTCACTGGGCAATTAGAAAAAGGTGTTCCGGAAAGGAATACTTGGGAGAAGTATAAACAACAAATGTTATTTTGACCTTGGTTTACAGAGACAAAAATGAAAAAAACAACAACTGAAAATTCATGTGCAAAAAGTATTCATACAGTACCACAACCCTCACAGGAATACCTCACTCTCCGTGTACAGAGATGAATAACAGGCTTGTAAAGGTACCCTAGTTTGTTCTACGTTCCCTTGGAGTGCATTCAAGTTCACAACATTATCACGGAGTTTGGAAGTGCGGCAGTATGGGGCGTCAAGATCGTGAAACGACAGAAGAGGAACGAAGAATTATAATTCGTCTGTATAACCAGTGTAAGTCACTTTGTGAAATCGCAAGCATGGTTGGTAGGCCTAAATGTACTATTCAAAGTATTATTGATAGAGTGGGACCGAGAAAAACGTTGAAAAATACACATAGAACAGGTCGTCCAGTGAAATTAAATATGCGTTGTCATTCGTTAATAGCTCGAAAAATAATAATAAAAAAAAGAATCCGCGTCTGAGTGTGCCAGAGCTTGCAAGTGAGCTTTATAATGAACTTAAAGTGCATGTCTCACATTCTGCGATTCGTAATTACTTGAGAAAGCGTGGCTTTCATGGTCGGGTAGCCCGAAGAAAATATTTTGTGAGTGAAGTTAATAGGAAGAAAAGGTTAACATTTGCCAAAGCACACCGAGATACACCACAAGAATTCTGGAACCGTGTGATACTTACGGATGAAAGCAAATTCAACATTTTTGCATCGGATGGACGAACCATAGTGTGGAGCAAAAGAATACAGTTTCGAAAACAAAACCTGAAAGCTACAGTGAAACATGGTGGTGGTTCTATCATGGTTTCGGGGTGTATTAGTGCATCTGATGTAGGGTCGTTGCACTTTATAGATGGTACGATAAAACATTATCAGTACATTGATATTTTAAAATCGAATCTCCATTCACCTGCTGAACAAATGGGCATTAGACTAAACTTCATATTCATGAGGGACAATGATCTAAAATATTCTGCTATAAACATACATCTTTGGATCTTGAACAATACGCCAAAGTACATGCCAACACCTTCCCAATCCCCCGATATTAATCCGATTGAGCTTGTATGGGACCACCTTGACAAACAGATTAGAAAACGACCGATTTCAAATAAACAAGACCTGCAAAATGCTCTGCAAGTTGAATGGCAGAAAATTCCCTCATCAAAGACCAAGGCTTTGGTAACGTCAATGCCAAAGCGTATTAAAGCTCTTATAGCAGCAAAAGGATATCCTACAAAGTACTAAAGTGGCCCAATCTGACGAAAACAAAGACACTAAGTGAAATGTATGAATACTTTCTGTTGATTGATATTTCCTTCTTTTCACTACCTTTTTGAATTTCCTGCACGAATAGTAGCTTCTTTGTTTGCTACAGTCCTAATTTGTTTCATATCAGTGTATTTTTGTGTTATGTTTCCTACACTTGAAGAAATAAAATACAGATTTTCAGTTCAAGCGGTGTTTGTTCACCGTGATAAGTTACATGTTGCCATTTTCCGAGGTGTATGAATACTTTTTACATTCACTGTATGTTATTAAATAAACTTTGGGTTTTAATACATAAAATGGAGCCCGTATATATACAGGGTGTAACTTAATTAACATAAACTTCAGGAGTTGACTCCTGACACGGATATAAAACTAAAAGTATACACCAACCTGGCTGTAAAAATGTCTCCTTTTGGCGCCTTGATCACACGAAAATTTGTCGAAAAAATGTAAGAACAGCCATAACTCAACAATAAAACATCGAATTGAAGTCAGGTTAAAGAGGATGTTCATTATTTTTAGTCGTAGATCCCATTAGTGTCCATTCGGATATAGTGCAGAGGCGACGCAAGGGTGCCTCCCAAAGAAACTCGAGTATTCTTTCGACTATTTTATCAAACGTTGAATGAGGTCAATGAACAACAATCAAGTACAAGATTTCAGCAATCAAAAGTAATAGTACATCATTCAAATGAGAATACTTAGAATTCGAAAGAAAGAGAGATACACATGTGTGATTGATCTATTTCGTCTCAGCACAGAATAAACTCTCGGGAGAATAATATGAACGAAAGAGAAGTCTTTAACGTATCACAGTTATATCTTCTAGGCTATTGATAACGGTTGATAAAGAACGGCTTTCTGTCCAAGTTACGAGTGTGTGAAAATGGAAAAAATAACTTTGACCCAGATTAGGTTTAAAATTACTGTGCATAGGACAGTCAGGCGGCATATAAAGAAACATAACATGCAAAGATCACATGTGATCAACAAGTGTACAAGGGATTCTCCAGATACATATTGGGCGGAAGTAAACTGCATTAAAGGATTGCCTCCTCGTAATATGTTATTCCGTGGAACATGATACTTCTGTGCACAGAAGCAGCAAAAATGAACGAAACATGATATGATTTACACGTTGCATAATGATACAAAGGAATGCGCTGGAACAGTTTACTTAATTTATCCGTTAGGTAAATCTTCTTCCAGGGATACTTTCCAGGGGCTTTTCCCCTCTCTTGGAGTATGGAAAATGCCCCTTAATCCTGTGCTACGGAAAACTGCATTCCTATTGTGAATATACCAAAATAGTGTCATAGTGTAGCCCACTTACATTTTGATTTTGTCACTGGCAGAACATTTTTTTTAGAAGAAAATTGTTTCTAAACAGTAAACACATGCAACAAATGGTGGAAAATATTTTTTCGACGTAGTCCATGTACTTTGGAGGTGGATGAAATACCTACACGGAGGAAAGACAATGTGGCACTTTTGCTTAGACGTAGGAGCACTTACGGAATTATCGTCCCTTCTGTGCTACTTGCGAGCTTTTCGCGGAAGGCTGTATCGCAGTTTTGATGTGGAATGGCATAAATTAGCGTGGCTGTGGTATAATGACATCTGATGCAACTTGTGAGTGAAATACAGAGTCCGATGCTCTGATGTTACGTGTGGAATTGCTGTGTAACAGGATAGGAAGTGCTGCGTACAACGGTAGAGTGTTGTGTCCAGGTATTCACGGTCGTGTAAAACTGTAGACGTTGGTGTTTAAGTAAAATTAATTTCGTTAATCTATATTTGCCTGCAAATTGCAGATTACCCTGTCCACGAGCTTGCAGATATGCACCTTATTTATGGAAAGATAAGGGGAAATATTCCAGAGGCAAGGCGTTTGTATCGTATCCGTCGCTCTTATAGGAGAGTAACTTTCCCTATATTTTCTCCACGCCTCCATATTCGCCTTCGGGAGATAGGGTCTCTTTAATTTCCCATACGTGAAGTCGGAGAAAATCGCACCATGTGTACAGTTGAATTTGAAGACAGCGTACTGGGAATGACCAAAGACTGTCCTGAAACTAGCAGGAGCCATGTGTAGGGCGTAAAAATCCACATGCAACTTTAGTGAACTATCAGCAGAGAGTTTTAGTGTGAGCGCGCGGTACAGTATGATGGATAATTTTGTGGTAGGACCTTATTTATTACCGGCCTGCCTGAGTGGGAGTACGTATAATTTATTTTTACGCAATGTTCTTTCAAAATTGTTAGAACATGTGCCCTTGAACATAAGACAGCAGATGTGATTCCAGCATGACAGTGCACCTGCATATTTTGACAGGTATAATCAGACCTACTTAAATGAAACATTCTCAGATAGTTGAATTGGGAGAAATTGACCTGTGTTATGACCACCTCTTTCACCCTACCTCACGCCCCTTGATATCTTATTTGGGGCGTTATGAAACGCCTTTTTTATGCAACACTAGCCGCGACAGCTGAAGAATTTGTTGCTCGAGTTAACATAGCTGCCGCAATCACCTTCGAAATTTCAGGTGTGTTTGACCGCACGCGGAAAAATTTGCTTCGCCAATGTCATCTTTGCAATGCGATCAACGGTTGACAACCTCAGACTGTGAACTATTATTCTGCACAGCTATTTCGTGCACACATACTGCATTGCACAAATACTGTACAAGGTACTTCTGAGTGTTTCACAGTTATCCTCCTTTGTACGAAACAGAATAAATCGGTAATTCTGTATTTCTTTGTATAATTGTGCAACACGCACAACAGCTTGTGTTTCATCGAGATTCATTGTTCTGTGCTCAGAATTATAATCTTCCGCGGAATTAAGTGTTACGAGGAGGAAACCTTTTAATGCAGCTTACTTTTGCCCAAATTGTATTCACATAATTTGTGAAAACCACTGTTATCATGTCAAGTATCACTTGAACATACATAATCTTTGCTTCCTGACTGTCGTTATAAACTTAATCTGGTTCAAAGTTATTTTTTCTATTTTCACCACTCGTAACTTGGAATGAAAGCCGTTCATTTATCATCCGTTACTATTAGTCCATAAGATATAATTGTGATACATTAAAGTCTTCTTTTCATTTAAATTCTTTTTCCGGGAATTTATTCTGTGCTGAGACAAAACAGATCAATCACACATGTGTATCTCTCTTTCTTTCGAATTCTGTGTTCTAATTTGAACGATGTACTATTACTTTTGATTGTTGAAATCTTGTAGGTATACTTGATTGTTGTTCGTTTTCCTCATTCAACGTTTGATAAAATATTCGAATACTCTAGTTGCTTTGGGAGTCACTCTTGCACCGCCACTGCACTACATCCGATTGTACACTAATAGAATCTACGACTAAAAATAATGGACCTTCCCTTTTGCACGATTTACATCCGACATTTTGTTCTCGAGTATGGCTGCTGTTGCATTTTCTCGAAATTTTTCGGGTGGTCATAGCTCAGAAGCATTTCTACACACAGGTTGGTCTATACTTTCTATACTTTTCGTTTTATCTCCGGTGTCAGCAATCACCTCCCGATGTTTAGTATATTAATTAAGTTACAGTATATATATATATATATATATATATATATATATATATATATATATATATATATATATATATTCACGTTTGTATGGGCGCCCTTTTGGTAGACACTTGTCCACCGCCCTCGGTAGTGACCCAGCACGGGCCTGCTGCCAGCATTAAGAACGCCATTTTAGATTGTTTTAAGAAAAGTAGAATTCAAAACCGACACGATAATAGCACAGTGCTACGATGGAGCACCTGTCATGAGTGCAGAGGAAAATGGATTGCAAGCTCTTTTGTCTGAGGATTTGAAGAGGAACATTTTGTTTGTTCACTGTTTCAATCACCAATTACATTTAGTTATTTGTAGAGCCATTCACACAATTCCTGAACTGAAAGAGTTCTTTGATATTTGCCAACAACTATATTACTTTTTCAGAAAAGGACGCGTTGCAGCAGATTACGCAGGAAGGAGTTTAAAGCGATTGTTGAACAACGTTGGACTGGACATCTTGACACAGTGACTGTAATTCATGACGACAGGTTTCACATATTAAGTGCACTGATGGCAATTCAAACTCCCCGTGAAAAACACGCCTCAATGAAAGTTGAAGCTACCGGTTTACTACATCAGATCTCCACTAAGACTTTCTGTTTCCTTACTGAGCTCATGTTCAGGGTTCTTGGATATCTAAAACCGACAAACGCACTGCTACAAAGAAAAGATTTGGACATTGATGCCGCTGTGAAGTTAATAGGATCGGTAACGGAATAGTTCAGGTCTTGCCGGTAAGACGAAGGAATATTTCAAAATATCCTTCACGATGCAATGAAGGCATATGCTTTAAACACTTCGATTCAGCAACCAAATGCGCACTCCCCAGTCGCTTAGCTGATTCAGTTGTTGATTTGGAAGGCATGAATTTGGAGAAGGGAAAGGAAGGCGAGAATGAGCTGAAAAGATTATTCTACGAAGTTCTCGATATCTCCGTCGAAGAAATTCGGAGCAGATTCAGTGAGAGAGGGACTGCTGTGATTGGTGCCATTCACCACTGACTGAGCGAGAAAAGAAGTGAAGGAAATTCGAAACCTCTGTGTGATGTAAAGTACAAAGACCTGCATTGCAAAGTGCTTCATAATTTGAAGCAGGAAATAGATTTAACAAATCGACTGATCAACAAGACATCATCTCTGGAAGAACTCACAAAACAAATTGGAAAATATGGCGAGGCTTTCCCGGGCCTAAAGATGCTTACAGAAACTGCTCTAATTATTCCGTCTTCTACGTCCACGGTCGAAAACTACTTTTCACATCTGACAGCTCTCCCTCGACCTCAACGTCTGTGTATGGGACATGAAAGAAAATCGGACCTCGTTCTTCTGGCTTACAACAAAGATATTTTGCGTGCACTAGATCTAGACCACGTAAAAAAATTTTATTTTACTTATGTCAGGGTTGTTTCTTAATTTTTATACATAAAAATATTCCATAATCTACTAGTAATAAAAGTATTGTACTATAATTTAGATAACAGTTAATAAATGTTCCTAAAATAAATTATTATTTTTTTTACTTTTAGTACTACATAGTGTATTAAAATGCATATATATATTGAATTATATATACCATCATTTTAACAAAAAATGTTAATGATGATATTTGATAGTCTGGATTTTGTACTGTAATATTTATTAGCATATTAAAGTTTTTGAACTTTTTTATAGATTCCATAAATAATAAATAAATATATAAATGAACATAGACATTGACAACGACAAGTGCCTCAAGGAACAATATATATTAGAGAGAGAAAGAGTTTTTGTGTTCCTTGAGGTTCCTGCCATTGCCCCCTCAGTATTCATCATTGCCCGCCCTAGGCAATCAGGCTGGCTACGGGCCTGACCTCAGGTATACCCCAAGGCTTTAATCTGGCCCATTATTGTTTTTGTTATTTATAAACGATTTACCTACTGTCATTAGATATTCAAAATGTCTATTATATACAGATGATATGAAAATATATAAGGAGATAAGAGATAGTAATGATATATCACAACTGCAAGCAGATTTGGATAACTGTTATGCATGGAGTATTAAAAATAAGTTACCATTTAATATCAATAAATGTGTATCAATTTCGTTTTCGAGAAAGGTCTCTAATTACGATCATGACTATAAAATTAACAATATTATTATACAAAAAGTGTATGAAGTAAATGATTTAGGTATACTTGTAAATAGTAAATTATGTTTCAAACAACATATTGACAATATCGTAAACGATGCATTTAAATCTCTTGGTTTTTTAATACGAAATACAAGGGAGTTTAAACAGATTAAAGCTTATACAACCTTATTTAACAGTATGGTTCTTAGTAAAATTGAATATGTTTCTATTATATGGTCGCCTTACTACAAGTGCTATGAAAAGAAAATTGAACGTATTCAGAAGAAATTTTTGAGATATTTGTATTATCAAATTTATAAGCTAAATTCCATCAGAGAAAACATATCTTATAAGGAATTATTAAATATATTTAACTATTCTATGTTATCTGTAAGACGGGAGATTTCCCTGTTACTTTTTTTGTTCAAGTTAGTAAATGGTACTGTAGATAATCCGGAATTATTTAGTAAATTACATTTTAATATGAAAAATACCTATCTTCGTAACAGGGTGCCATTCCATCTTACAAGAGCTAAAACCGAAGCATACTTGAATTCACCACTAATGAGAATGTGTAAAACTTATAATAATTTATCGGCAACCAATATTGAGTTAGATTTTTCATCATCTTTTTCATCTTATATAAAAACAATTAAATCTATTGTAATATAGGCACCGTGTGAGTAAATACTAAGCCTTGTTGTGAAAATATTTAAGTTGAATATTATATTTTCAAATTATCTTCTACGCTATGGAGTTAAATTATTAGTGTCTTTTTAACTGTTATTTATCTGTTCTCTTTTCTCTCTTTTTTCTCTTTTCCTTTTTATATTATACTCACTGATGTTTTACTAATATGTAAGCCTATTGTAATTGGGATTTATTTCCTGTAATAGGTACAAATAAAATAAATAAAAAAATAAAAAATTAGAAAGTTACCATAAGCATATTTCTTTCATTATAATACATATCCTAAGGGAGAGTGGAGTCCGAATTTTTGCGAAAAATTTATTATCTCACTCAAATTGATTATCAAGCCGTTCAACTTAGAAAACTGAAATTCAGTATATTAACTCTTTATTAAAAATAAACAGAACATGTCGTACCCTTTTCTTAAATTCTCACTTATGATGCAGGGGCATTTTCTGTGTATTGGAAATTGGTTGTAAGTTGATTAGTAAAAATAATCAGAAACGATTGAGATTAGTTGAAAAACAAATTGAGAAACAAAAACTACAGTGTTTCGCATTTTATATCCACTGCTTTCTATTATAATAATAATTGCTAAAGCTTGTGTTTAATATATGAAACGTTCAGAGCTTAAGGCAATAAAGCCATAAAGTTGTGAGAAAAACTGACATAAAATTTGTACTGTAAGCTTAATTACATAGGAATTTTAAATTTGTACGGAATGCTTAATTATAAGGAAAATTTGTTTCTTTCCTTTACGTTGGTCTACTTTACCTTTGATTTGAGACTTTCAAATTTCATCTTATTTGCTACTGAAAAGTATCTGTAAGCCAACAAAGAAATAATTATATATGATAATTAAATTTAAATTCATCGTAATTTGGAGCATGACAAATACCTAACCATTGTATATCATAAAGGTCAGATCCACCGGTATTGTAACAGAGTGGTACTTGAGCAATTAACCGTAGAAATTCAAACTTGAATGAGTAATAATTTCACAGTCTTGTTTTATTATAAGGGTAAACTCTTTAGTCAGTGGAGAGGAGGGCGTGGATCATGGGTCAGAGTTAATGACAATGTGTTTTGGTGGGTCGGAGTTGATCACAATGGGTCAAAGTGGTTCATAGTGGGTGGTGACTCAGAGTGGGTCACGATGGGTGATGGATCATGGTGGCTTAATGGGTCGCGATGGGTGGTGGGTCAGTGGGTCGTGGCGAAATGTGTGCTTCGACATATTCCTTCTTTCGATCCTATTCAAAAGTTTTGGTACCCATTTCGCTGTAAGCTTTCACATGTTTACGACTGTGGTAATAATATAACCAGCTCGCTCGTTGGTGATGTCCAGTATCTGAGCAATCTGTTTGGCTAATATTCGACAGTCCCCAAGAATCTACACATTGACAGCATAGAGTGTTTGCTGGTCTGTTAAGGTTCACGGGCATTCGCTGCAGGGCTCATCGTCCACCGTGAAATGGCCAGTCTCAAACGTGACATCTAGGTTCATTCACAGCTGTATGAAGGACATTTCTCTCCTAGTGTTTGGGACATCTCCATACGAATTTTCTTTGCAGACTTCCCTGGAGTCATAAGAATTTCATACGGTCCTCAGCCTGACGACGTGAAACTTCCTTGTACCTCTTTCATCTTACCTTCTACTTGTAATGATAGATGTTGTACATAGAATTATTATTCAATTGATTTTAACACAGTTACATATTAAGATATAAGGCTTTCATATGCGAACAAGTTTATTTGTGTACTTCTACTTAATGGGAACAAAGCCAGGAATTTTTCAGCCTTCTCCTCGTATTTTCTTCATCTTTTCTTTTTTGTGTCTCGGAAGGAAGAAGATTTATTTGAAATAGCTGTCCCTGAAGAGTTAATCAGTTGTAATACATTGATGTTTTCTTCATGTTTTACTATCAGTTTTAAATTTTGCAATTTTCAGAAATGGGGTCGCGACCGATGATCGCCAAAGCATCAAGTTTTCACAAGGAATAACATATTTGTTGACCTCAAAGTTGGAAAATTCAAAAGCCAGGAAAATGTAGCTTTATCAACTGCCTGTTGTCTTGTCTAAGTGTCAGGTGCTTCTTGTTTATTTATTTATCAACAGGCATATGCCCAATTAGAATGTTAAATATTATAATTCATTTTACAACAGTTTTATCAGTGCTTTACAGGACGTTGTACATATATCAATTTCATTATGTTTATGACATTATTTGTTATAGAAAGAACATATTCTCCAGATTGGTGATTTCAGCATTATGTTGGATCTAGCCTTTTTTGCAATAAAAGAGACCTGCATTATTGGTTCTAGTTCTAATTGAAGGAACATGGAAGTATAATGAAGATATAAAGTTTGAAGAATCAAATTCATTTTGAACTATTTTTTTAAAAGGAATACTAGATCGGCAATATTACACCTTTGTTCTAATGAGTAAATATTAAAATTGTCCATCAGTGTACTATGACTTTCAAGTGAGTGATAAATTCCAGTTATTTTGTATATCAAATATCTTAGAAATTTTGAGTGAACACTTTCAATTTGTTGACGATGGTTTAGATGTGAGGGGGTTCCAAAACACGACAGCACATTGCAAGTTGGTGCGTACATATGAATAATACATTTTCAAGAGTGTTACAGTATTTCTGAAGATCTTACCACTTCTAATTATGAATCCTAATAATTTGAGTGTGTCAAGAATATAATTTTGAATGTGTTTAATAAACGTTAATTTAGGGTCAAAGAAGTATTACTAAGCTTATAATCATATTTAAGGGTATTTTCGTTTCTGCTTAATGATAATACGTTACATTTGTGTATATTTACTCTAAGTTTATTCTATCGTAACTTGTTGGTCACTTCTTGTCTAACTTGTCTGATTTGCCTCAAGGTAATTAGAATGTTGTGAATTTCGTACATTTTATTATTTTTTAATTATATATTTATCTCGTATATCTTGTCTCGTCTAGAATTTAGAGAAGAGTTGAGACAGAACTCGTCGAATCGAGACAGGAGTATATTTTCGAGTCGAGACAGCATTTTGTCGAGACGAGTCGAAAGTCTTAAATCTCGACTCGACTCGTTTTATGCGTATCCCTAAGCGTAGGAAACCCGAGTTTAACTCCATTGGGAGGCCACATAGTTTGGATTCCACGTTCATTAAATTGTAGATAAGGTCTATCCACAACATCTTATATTCTCTTGATGCTGAAATGACGTTAATTTTCAAACTATCCAACCAAATTAATATGGATTTAATACATTCACTCAGTGCATAAGAAAATCAAGTCCACTTACTGTAACTCCTTCCAGAGCTTGAAAGATTCATGTCTAGATATTGTAAATAACTCTTAGAGTTTAAAGAATTATATTAACTTTCCTGTGTACTTAAGAGTATCATGCAAACTTCGTGTCTGTTTTGCTCACACCTTTGGTAATTGAACTGTGTTCTGAATTTCCCATATACGCTATATCAGGGTTTCTCAAGCTGGGGGTCGCGAAGATAAGCGTGACAGATAATTAGAATCTAGTATCGAAAATTATTTGTAAATATTATCTTGAATTTTGTTCTGATAGGCTTATTTCCATTTTTATACATACTGTTAAGAACAACGAAAAATAGGTCTACTAAACATTTGCAGAGTTTAAAATGTTAAAATTAAAATCAATTTAAAAAAATTAAAATCAATTTTAAGAAATTAAAATCAATTTAAATGAAACGATCTGAAACTAGTGAGAACTGCATATTGAAATACCAGAAAAATACAAATGCAACAGAATTGTATATTGAAGTACAATCAAAATTGAAAGCTAATGAGATACCTGAGCATGGTGTGTTTTCATTAGTCCGGTAATCTCAGGCTCAATCCTCGTGACACACATTACCAAGCCATTTTCAACTGATAAGCATTTTCTTGTCCTTGTTTTAATGCTAACCATGGAAGAAAAAACACTTTTGTATAGGTACGATGTAGTAAATGAAATTATTATTTTTAAAGCAGCAGATACCAGACCATGATATTCTTCTCTCCTTTTCAGCCAGAACTTGTCCAAGTCTTCGCTACAGAAAACGAGCTGCTAGGACTTGTCGGTTTTAATCCCTTCACTTTCGGGGAAGTTACTGCATTCAGTATATACAAGAAATGGATTCCACTATTATAGAAATAGATGGATATCGTGAGATCTCGGCAATATGTATATTACAAATCCCACACAAGCTTATTACAATCCAGAAATTATAAGTGGATAACTTTCAAGAGGATGTGATAAAGAAAAGGGGTCGTGATCGGAATTAGGTTGAGAACCACTGTGCTGTATGATTACTAGACACCGGATTTTTAATTCATTAAAATGCACTTAAAATTCATTAAATATGCGTGCAACTATGCTGTTAAATGTGTTAAAACAAGAAAATGTCTGATTCAATAAAATATATTGAATTTTTTAGATCAGGGGCCACAAAATGTTTGAACGGCCTCTAAATCAAGTTTTCGTATTTTTTACGGAATAAACACATCATACTGAGAAAACTGTTAGTTTTGGTTTGGCTACACTATGTGTAGTTCTCGAGATATAAGGCCTACAAGAAAATTTTGCCTGAAATATATTGGATCTTTTGATCCAATAAGCACTTAATACGCACTAAGAATGCAATGAAAGAGATCGTTTTCAAACATGCACCAAAGTTGTAACAAAGTTTTGTAAGCTAAACATAACTGTTGAAAGTGTATTTTACCTTTCAGGGACTTCTCTTCAAAATTTGATTTATGACAGTTACAATTTATTTACTTCTAACTTTTTAAAACACACAAATTATGAAATTAAACACAATGAAATGAGAATATGATCTCTAGTTCTTTTCTCACATATATATTTTAGAGTGCATTTACATGAAATAATACAAGTCTCACATTTCTACACGTTTCCACTGCACAATATATTTTTTTTTTATTTACTCCTTCCCCTAATTAGCATTACAGTATATCACAAAATGCTTCTCTACATTCTCTGGTGTGACTTTGTGATATTTGTAGCCAGAAAATAACCTCCTAACATCAACAGATGTTACAGGGCAATATTTATAGAAAACAGTAAGTTTAGTATCTATATTTTCTGACAAGTTGAAATTTAATGCTTAAGGTATTTTCGCATAATTTCAATTGTTTTGTTGTCGGAGTTTCTGGCAATAACATCCATCAACTTCTTTACCACAGAGCGCCGGAATTTACCAAAGAACTGGCTGAAGCTCGTCCTGAACTTCACCCACTGAAGCTACGCATTCACAGAGCAACATTTCTCACGCCTCTTCTTTCTGAATTGATGTAGACACGATATTACAATGTTTTTATCATTATCAGATTTTCCTTAAAGTCTGGCAATTGTAAGCGTCTTTGCTCTGCTGATCGGTTGCCAACATTTGGTCCTTCATAAACTAGGTCCTCCCATGCAAAAAGCCGGTCTGTTGCACAGACATATAAATGCCTTGAAAATAGAAACTAAATCTGGATTTATTCTGTTATAAGCATACGTCTGAAATAAAAACATGCTGAGTGTGTTCTTAAGCATTAATATATGCTTCAACCTTCGATATATGCATTTATATGCACTATAAAACTTCAAATTCGAGATGCAGTATTCTTGTTAGAAACCCCTTCCAATTTTAACTGAGATGCATGTAGTCAAACAAAATATGCATTTGCATAGAAATCCGATGTCTGATGATTACTTTTCATGGATGATGATTGCCTATTTATAGTAATCAGTGGCGGATCCAGGGGGGCGACCGGGGCGATCTCACCCCCAGAAGACGAAACTTTTTTTAATTTTATATATCTATAAATAAAACCCATCCTAGACTTTGGAGCTCTTAAAAGTAGCTCTAAGTAGCAGTATTACAACCCACCGCCTCCCCCAGAAGTCCGTCCTTGATCCGCACCTGATAGTAATTGATATGTAGTTATCTTGTTATTCTGAGAAATGATTCTAAATTAATCTCTCTTTCAAGACTAATGTAATACGCTACTATTTTGCCTATTGAAAGCCGAATATGGTGTCAAGTAACACACGCAATTACGACGTTTGTAAATTGATATTATTATTTGGCGTACATGTTACCTACCACAGGCACTACACAAAGAGTGTCAGAGCACGTGACATCCATCAACAGTGACTCCCATACGTATGTACGTGAGAGGAAAGAGGGGAAGGAATTAACGGAAGTGAAAATCGAAACTTCATTTGATGCTGATGCGGCAGAAGGAAGACAGAAGAACATCAAAGGCCCGAGTTGCCGACAAAGTATTGGCACGTGATGACAACGGCCTCTGTCGGGAGTCATAAAACGTAAAGAACAGAATTTGTTGAAAGCTCTCATCGGCTTCTTCAAAAACAAAACAAGAGGAAATCTAACTTTTGTCCAATTTGCGGCTTATAGTATTTACCTTTTCCTTCTTCAAATTCAAATCATGTGCAAATACAAGAATAGGTAATAAGCCTAATCTTAACGTTCATTTTACAATACCATAAGCTGTTTTGTTTCCTAATTTGCAGATAATTTCTAACAAATATTATTAGTGATGTAACCACTTTCCCGTAGTATATTGGAAGCCGTCAGAGGTATCCTGGAGAGAGAATTACTTGTTTCTAACATGTGGACAAATTCTTTGACTCATAGAAATAAACAGAACACTTCAAAAAAAAAAAAAATGTTATACAGGGTGGGCCAAAAGATTTTTTTTTTATTTAATAATAATATTGTATGTAGAGCACGTAAGGAGAATACATTTTATTGTTTAGCAGACTTCGAAGTTAATGTAAGGTAAGGTAATCTAAGAAAATAATGTCTTTCAAGTGATCTAGTTCGCATATTCAAGAAATCTATCTATTTCTTTCTGTTTTCCAAAACTTACAACATTCTTGCTGTCAAATTGTGAATTTCGTGTCGAATATTGCGTTTAAGTCGATGCAAAGTGTGCAACTTGCTAGCATAAACCCCTTAAGGTTGCTCCACACACACACACACGCATACACATGAACAAATAGCTATGAAAAGGTTTGAAGAGCGTAGAAGCGGCCTTGCGTCACAAAGCTGAGAAATCAGGAGCTGTAGAATCAACTTCCGTAACAATGTCGTGGTTCCTCGAAAACTGTACTATATTCCACTGTCTTGTTGAAACCGTTGTATGTGGTTGCATGACAGTTGAGATGCCAAGAACGTGGATCATCGTTCTCCACCGTTCTCCGTGTCCGTTCTGGTCTTAGAAAAAGAGTGCTTTTTCTTTTGGTTGTAATGACAAGCCATACTCTGTGGAGACGTCATTCGTGAAGATGTTAAAGATTTTGAGTACCCAATATTTTCAACAAACTTAGAAAGTTCGTTACTGAATTTTCTGTCTCTGTATGTACCGTATGTATATATATATATATGTATATATATATATATATATATATATATATATATATATATATATATATATATATATATATATATAGATATAGATATAGATATAGATATAGATAGATAGATAGATAGATAGATAGATATAGATATAGATATATAGGCCCGGATTTAGTTGGGTGCACCGGAGCACGTGAACTCCCCTCCGTTCTGAATAGCTATGCACTATCTTAAGTGAGAAACTGGCAGTGGAAATAGCAATACTTTCCTAAAAATTTCATGTCATGTTTCCGTTTCGGGCTTAAAAGAAAGCGGTTTTGCTAAACCCAATAGTTTGTCAGTTTCTCATACACATCACAGATGCCTAAAGGCAATTTAAAAAATTTAAATTTGATTCAAATGTACTGATAGTTATTGGTGCACCCCCCTCAGAAAATCCTGGATCCGGTCCTATATATATATATATATATATATATATATATATATATATATATATATATATATATATATGTGTGTGTGTGTGTGTGTGTGTGTGTGTGTGTCTGCTGTCTGTCTGTTATTTGCGGATTTTTCAATTTTGAGCCCTCCGTTCGATAGAGCATCAAGAACTAAAGAAGTGATGGGATTTTTCGAGTCACTTTTACCGTTCTCGAGATATTGGCCAAAAGGTTCTGATTGCGGGAGATTTAAGAACCATATCTCGGGAATAGTAAGTCATAGAGAGATGATATTGGCACCGATGATTCAATTTTTAGCCTCCATTCGATAGAGCATCAAAAACTATCTAAAGAAGTGATGGAATTTTTCGCGTCACTCTTACCGTTCGCCTTCCAGAGATATTGACCCAAAAATTCCGATTTCTGAAGATTTAAGGAGCCATATCTCGGAAACCGTAAGTCATAGAGAGATTATTTATTGGTGTTGATCAATATCAATATTAATTCAATACCAACCAGTTATTGATTTAATAATTATTGCCTCATTCGTTATTGATTCAATAATTATTGGGTCATTAGTTAATTATTGGAGACTGAATAACTCAATAGGCTCCTTGGAGCTTGCGCCCTCCAATCTCCTGCGGGCACGCGTTTCCTAGGGTTCCGGTTTACTAATCTGAATTGGACTTGTGCTCACTCGGGCTGGCTCACTTCCGTCAACTGGGGTCGATCTCGCTACTATCAATAAGGCTCGACCTCACTCACCCCAGTGCGGTTTTCACTAATATGGGCTCGGGTTCATTACCTTCAGTGACCTCACGATCATTCCCCTCGTTGAAATTCGTGCTTATTTGGCCTCGGGCTCATATCCTTCAATGATACCCGTGATTACTCGGTCTGTCTCACATTCTTCAATGAGGCTCGCACTAACTAGGTTCCTTGTAGCTCGCGCTCTCTATTCTCTTTCGGATACCAGCTTACTTTGGCTCAGAGCGAAGATGCTGCTCCTTCTAGCAATGTTCCTTTTCTAGAACAAGACTCGGAAGAAAACTTTTAAATATTTTATTGCAAGTAAAGTACGTATTGATGTTGGTGAACGACGCTTCATCTGTACAAGTGCAGGAGAATGTGAAAGTCAAATTACTAAGTGAGGAATACTGCATAGTTCACACCAACAACAATGAAGAATTCCCGTCAGATGCTGTGAAATACCTGGTTGGGTGCATTGCTATTAAGTGTCGTGGCATTAGCAATTAATTGGGTACGCCACGAGAAATGTCAATAAACAAACACGGAGACTGGATAACCATTATCTCCTGGAAAGAACTTAGTTTTATAAACGAGGTGGCAGTGGCGGATCTAGAAGGTAAAATCTGAGGGGGGGGGGACAGTCAAGTCCAAATTATAATAGGTACACCATGAGTTTACTATAAACTTTCAAAAATATATAAATACTAGCTCAAATTATCATTGTGACTTAAAAAAAACTGGAAAAGCTAGCCCCCGGCTCCGGGCTAGATCCACCTCTGCAAAGTGGCTTCAAAGTATCTTGAATTTTGAGATATTTGTTACTTTTCACGTCTCTAGCATTATATAAAAACTTTGTGTGCAGAAATAAATTCAAAATATCCCGAACTAAACCCAAAATATAGTACAAACATAGTGAAAACAAGTATATTTATTTGTGTGAGCAATCTCAACCTAAAACATACAGCCCAAACAATGAAGATTAACAATACGAAGAAAAACAAACAATGCGTTCCCCACGACTGTCCGCTTTAGAGGGGTTTCACTGTACTTTATTTCTCACTAACTAGTTGTCGGATTTGAACGAAATTCTGTGGCCAAGCAGCCCACCATCTAAGGAATGAGGCTTCCTATATTTTGTGGTCGAGGTCGGTCTGGGACAGGATTGGATGGGCTCGACTTATATGAGATACCTTATTTCTCTGTAATACTCACGGAATCTGAACTCACGGAAGGTAGTCCACGCAAGTCAATCATTTTTCGCATTTCAAGACTTCCACTTATGGCAATACTCCATGTGGCACAGGACACCCAATCACCATCTGCCAGCTCGCTCTATAAAGTCAGCGTTCCTGCTCAGTTCTTTTTCTGTGGGAAATCATCATGTCATCCCGATCCACATTCCAGTACAGCACGCTACTCTGCATCCTCTAATATACTTTATAGCCTCCCACATATACAAATAGAAGGCAGAAGGATTCCTTTGTTAGGTTATCCTCAGAGCGGACTTTGTATGGTGTGCGTGGGTTTTCTCAGTGTACTTGTGTTTCCTTCT
Organism: Thermobia domestica; assembly: GCF_964235325.1. Taxonomy (NCBI): domain Eukaryota; kingdom Metazoa; phylum Arthropoda; class Insecta; order Zygentoma; family Lepismatidae; genus Thermobia; species Thermobia domestica. The sequence goes on from NC_137466.1 coordinate 33,466,638, forward strand.
ACTTTCTTCATTCCATTCATTCTCAACAACAGCATTTCCTGTAGTTTATGCAGCACAAACATGGGACGTAAAATTGAAAGGTTTCATATTCATTTTTCCCATTTTGTAAATATCATGATGGAACTTCTTTTCGGTCGTTATTCACAGCGCCTAAGTTCTCGAGGAAAAGCCAAAATGAGAATGTACGAAATGTGTTAAGGAACTAGTAGGCAATATACTCTATACGTATTTACCATAAAGAACATGCCTATCATTGTGAACAGGGATGAATTCAGGGGGTAGCCCGGGGGGAATTTCCCCCCCGAAGAAAATTTATTCCCCCCCGGAGAAACTCCCAAAATTTCAGTCACAAAATGTGGAAATTACTTCACCCACTTATTTGCATTTCTTTCCGTGCACGTGTAGTCGAAATCCGATCTCTCAATATACATATAAATGACGCAGACCCATTCTATATAAATATTAAACATGTAACATCTAAGATAGAATACCAAATAGTCAATAAAACCTGTATTTCTTAACGCTATGACCGAGTTTGGCAGAACATGAAATTGTCAACTGTTGAAGAAAGGTTTGTGTTTTAGTAGGTACTATACTCTCGCCCTATTTTGTATATTAGTAGGTAGCACTAGCACAGATTGAGATAGGAAAGGAAAGATAGGGAAGATCTTTCGATCATTCCATGATCTCTGATGTCAGCAGACTTCAGTTCTTGAAAATGTATAGTTCTTGCATTATTTGAAATAGAGCGCCTAAATCCCATTTCTCGCATCGGAAGTAACAGACGTAAATGTGTTTGACGATTGTTAAAGTAAACACATCTTTCTTTAACTAAAAATTATTCAGTTAAAGGGTGAGATTCAGAGGGATCAGGGAGGAACAGTTATCCCTCCTGGGTTAGAGATTTATATAGAATTTATCAATATAATAGTAGTACATAAGTGAAAGATTGCTATTGAAGGTTACGAAGATCCTGCTCACTGCTGTGCCATGGGGAAGGGACAAGCGGGCGACGGTCCCGGACGCCGAAGTAAGGGGCGCAAAATTCGGGAGGGAAAAAGAAAAGAAAACGAAAGAAAAAAGAGAGGAACGAAACACGTGTGCACATATATAAAATGAAAGGAAAAAGAAATAAAATGTGCTCAAAATCAAGGAAGAGCAAGGTTTACTTTTTAAAATTTTCTCACCTTTCGCGGCTGGTTTGTCGACCTCACTCATATGTACGGGGGTGCCATCGTATACTCTCGCCCCAAGTGCTGATTTTCCACGACACGGCACTAATCTACTGAAGATTTCATAAACTAAACTATTGATGTGTATGCAGTGAAGAAACCAAGGCTAATATGCTTGATTGAGAATCAGAAGTGTGAGAAAGAATGATAACTTTTTGTTAAGATATTCCTATTAGTAACAAACAGTAACTACTGAATATAGGAAATAATAACAAAAATAGCTAATACTTTAACTGTAAATAGCAGTTAAAGTTTAGTCTAAAATATTTTTGCCAGTCTTTTTTAATGTTGTAGATAAAATTAAATTGTTTCTTAATTATAATCTCACATTGAGCAATTTATCAGCAATTAGTCCCAAAATTACGTAAGATGTGCATGTGAACGGAATTTTTAAATATGCTTTCTTGCAAAATACAGAAAAACAACCCCCCGAGGAGTTCACATTCCTCCCCGGGTGAAAATATCTGAATTCAACACTGATTGTGATGTTCTGGTGTATAAGTTTTTCTCAGAGAACAGCCTTTCACAATGTAGTGATTCAATTGCTCTAAAGTCCGAGAACTAAAGAAAACAACATTTTCTAAATTATATCTTTCCAAGCTTTACCAATTTACCAACAATATTACTAATAATGATTCAAATATCTAATATAGAACAAACACATAGTAGCTTCCTTCGTGTCTACGGAATATACCACTCCCCACTGGTACTCATAGTTTAGTAGTTCCCGTTGTAGTTCTTTGAGACTTAGTTTAAAGAGTTGATAACGTCCACTCCTTAAGGATATGTTGTAAACCTAGTGTGCAGATCAAGTCATCTGTATGTATACAAGTACAGAACAATTTTTCAAATTACATATCAACTCGAAAATTGTTCATGAATTAAGAATTAAAAATGGAATCTTATTCAGGAATCCAGCAAATCCTATTCCTGCTCTCTATACCCAAGCACTTCGGCTTGATGCTTACGAGGAAGGTCCATAAACCGTGAGAGTTGAATTTTGGTGAAAATTTGTGACAAGATTCAGTTCGAGATGCTAAGTAACGTAGTAATAGTCACTCCATGCGCAAACGTTTCATTGAGCTGCTACACCGACGCCATCTTGAAATCCAATAGGCAATGTCCAAGAATACCCTTTTGGCACAAAAATGAAAAAGCTTTTAATAGATCTGACTTCAGTATTGTAAACCAAGGTAGAGCATCTATATGTGGGAGTACTTCCAGTGCATGATCGCCATCTTGAAAGGCGCCATATTGAATCGCAGTGAAATATGATAAATGGCAAGGGGGTCCTGTGGGGTATCAAATAGCACTGGAATTTTCTCCTGAATCCATTTCCGCAACCAAAGTTTACATATCTGTTTTCACTTCAGAGTTAAGAACTCTCTCGCTCACAGGAACATATAAAAACTGAGCAAGTAAAATTTGTGTTATGAAATGCGGTCGTGTGAACACTTGCAGGGTTTTAACTAATGCAGTAGTAGTCACTTGATCTACAATAGCCACTATACCAATCAGATCTTGAGACTAGTGAGAGATGTCGTTAATTAAATTGAAATGCCTGTAGTGAAAAATGGAATAGCAGCATTGCAACAAATTATACATATTTCAAAGTGCGCTAGTTATATGAATCTGTATGTGTTGCGATTATGCATAGCATTTAAATGCTGTAATATATGTTAGGTACAACGGCACATATGATTTTATAAGAATATGTCTTGAAGTTTTTAGAAAATTAATAGAAAAAATAATAGAAAAATAATTAGAAAAATAATATAAACTGGTGCACATAAGCAAATATTAAACTACTAACCTTTTGCTCTTCAGCTGTGATGATGGAGATTCAAAACGAAGTGATTAGCACACAGCATCATGGAGCAGTGCAAACACTTAACAAGTGCACTTTCGTCACAATCTTCATGACCACAGACACTATTTTCTACTAGTCTCCAGAACATTTGTAAATGAACCAACTATTGCTCCTGTTACGTACCCACATTTCTGCCATGCATATGCAAGCATGTCCTTTAGGACTGGTACACAAAATTGATGATACACAGCAGAATGAATTCTTTATGAAAATTTTGCCATATAACTTGTACACCGAACAAGTGAACACCTGCTACAATTAGTTATTCATCGCAGTTTTGATATGAAAGCTAGTCTTGCACTTATTATAAGCAAGTGTTATATTGTTAAAGGTGGAAAGATGCAGATATTTAATTGTTTATTATTGAAGGAAAAAGCAAGAAAGAGGCTTGTTTTATGGATTGCAATTTGGTATTGAATCTTGTAATAATCTTTATTGCCATCTACTCTTAGCAGGTGTGTATGCATCCCCTTATCACTAATAGCAGAACAGACACAAGAAAAAATGAATTCCAAGTTTCCAGGTGTATATTCTTCTAAGAATTGGCTGTGAACTGATAATTTAAATCCCCTTCATTGTTCAATGCGGCAGCAATAAATCGATTGTATTTAGACAAACTGGCAATAAATACATTAAAGTATTTTAATTTCGTAATATGCACGGTAAATTATAGGTAGTCAAGTATGAGTATTGGAAAAGAACGCAATATTCTGCAACAATGAGTGTCTTTGCGTCAGGTTTCAAGATTGGAGAAGAAAACTTAACACACTATAATGGACCATATAAAAATGCTTAAAACAGATTTTTGGTTTGATACAGTTCAACATCCCACACCTATGCCTGCTACGCTAAACGAAACGTGGACCTACTGATTATAGTGGAATCCGAACCATTTTGGTCGTTCAACTAATATGCACCAGTTTATATCATTTTTCTAATATATATCCGAACAATCCCTTTGGTATTCTCTGCTCGTCAGTACTATTAGGCATGTATTTCATCGACCAGTAGTATATTCCATCCAATTTGAAATAGGTATAACTTGTAGCATGCTGCTATTCCATTTTTCACTACAGGAATTTCAATTTAATTAACGATTTCTCTTACTAGTCTCAAGATATGATTGGTATAGTGGCTATTGTACTGACTGCATTAACTACTGCATTAGTTAAAATCCTGGAAGTGCTCGCACGATCGTGTTTCATAACACAAGTCTATAGTGCGTCCAGTAAGGGAACGTCTCTGACAGCTCGCAGTAACATTGCCACTACTCGCGTGTCAAGGTTGTTTTCGGTGCAATTGTAGTGGCAATTTAATTAATGATAGAAGACAGAGTGATCGTGGTTGGTAACACTGGTATCAAAGTAGGGGCTGCAATGTCCCGCCGCATGTGGTAAGAAACGTCAGAGACCATCTCTTGTTGGCCGTGCTATAACTCGCACAGTTTTTATATGTTCCTGTGGGTAAGAGAGCTCTTAACTCTGAAGTGAAAACAGATATGTAAACTTTGGTTGCGGAAATGGATTCAGGAGAAAATTCCAGTGCTATTTGATACCCCACAGGACCCCTTGCCATTTATCATATTTGACGGCGATTCAATATGGTGCCTTTCAAGATGACGATCATGCACTGGAAGTACTCCCACATATAGATGCTCTACTTGGTTTACAATACTGAAATCAAATCTATTAAAAGCTTTTTCCATTTTTGTGCCAAAAGGGTATTCTTGGACATTGCCTACTGGATTTCAAGATGGCGTCGGTGTAGCAGCTCAACGAAGCGTTTGCGCATGGAGTGACTATTGCTACGTTACTTATAGCAACTTGAACTGAATCTTGTCACAAATTTTCATGAAAATTCAACTCTCACGGTTTATGGACCTTCCTCGTTAGTGAAATTCTGGTGTCTCACTAAGTTGTCCAGTTTAGAAAACTTAATGAGGATGAATTGATTGTTCCAAGTAATTAATTTAGCCTATCTGTTCCGCTGGAGAGAATTCTCTTTGAAATGGGACTAAGGATGCAGTTCAGGTCCATGATGGAACATTAATGCATTCAATATTAGGTTTTCTTCTTTCACTTCAGGTTTTCATTGTGACGGGGACAAGTGGCCACGCTGCCACCGTCCCCATTACCCCCCCATTCAATCAATCAATCATTTCAGATTTTGCCAAGCGGGAGAGGGGGACAGCGGGTAGGATGTTCACCAACAAGAGTTTCAAGTTGTTTTTTAGTATATTGGTATACAATTTATTAAAATAAGCTGTGATTCTCAAACTCAAGGGAGGCAATTGCTCCCTCACCCTTCCCAAATGACGCCTGTCTAAAAGCTTTTTTGTCTTTCATTTTACGTTCGTACTTCATGTCTTTAATTGTATCTGTAGGTCTAATAGATAACTTGTGTCTATACCGTTAGCACTAACAATGCTTTTCAATATCTTATAATTTTATTACTATTCTTGACAGCTTCGTTATTGAAGATGTTGCGTGGGCGTAGGTGGGTGGACTATTATGTTTCTTCCATGAAGGCTTCCAGAGGCAATTACTTATTTCTTAGAACTAATGACGCGAGCGCCAATTAGAAGAAGCGTAGAGTGAAAGCTATTAAACACAACAAGACAAATATCGAATACATAACGGCTGTGATAATCATCGAAATGTGATCAGAAAGTTGATTGACAAAGTACACAGGAAGCATTTTCACAACAATGATGTATTAATGTTTGTCGAAGCAGAGCTGCAAGATCATTGTATTTCATTATATTTTTACAGCTTTGGTGACACTTCCTGCTTTTTGATTTGACTTATAATTTCATTATCTTATTGAAATTATTAATTTAGTATTATAGTTATTAATAATTTTCACGGGATTGTCTACTGCAACAGTCTCATATACCGGTAGTCAGGCCCGTATCCAGGGGGTCTAGGGGGGCCGTCCCCCCTAAATTTTTGCGGGCCCCCCTAAAATTTTCACGGTAGGCTTGCAAATGAACTATAATATGGTGATGAACTATAATATTTTCGGGTCGGGCCCCCCCTAACTTCAGCCGTGCCCCTCCTACATTTTTGGGCTGGCTACCGGCTTGCCGGTAGTAGCCAGTGCTTGTAGGTTGAAAGAAATTTACTGAATTCAAAGAAATCTTGTAGCTAAATTTAGTAAATACGGGGAAAAAATCTATGACAAAATGCTGAACAAAATTCTATTTTATTTGTTTAACGTCTCACGTTGTGTCCGTTAGGCTAAGGAAGACGAAGATTAATGCAAGTGAATGATGATGGAAGAATTGTTGAAATCAGAATGTGGAAGGAAACGAGAGTACCAAAGAAAACCCACGAATAAAATGCTCAAGTACAGGAAAATAGGTTGAGTTGCATACTAAATTGTATGGCACTGTTTTCAACGAATTTAAAAACTTCATTACTGAACTCGCTATGTCTGTGTCTGTTATTTGTGAATTTTTCAATTTTGAGCCTTCCTTTCGATAGAGCATCAAAAACTATCTAACGAAGTGATGGAATTTTTCACGTTACTCTTACCGTTCCCGACATATTGGCCAAAGAATTTCCGATTTCAAAAGATTTAAGGAGGCATATCTTCAAGAACTGTAAGTCATAGAAAGATGATATTGGTGTTGATCAATACCTAAGAAGATGTTGAACATTTTGGTAGCAAATAGTAACCGGTGACCACTAGCTAACTGGCCACAATTCCCCAGATATTGGCCAAAAATGTTCCGATTTCGGGAGATTTAAGAAGCCATATATCGCAAACCATAAGTCACAGAGAGATCATATTGATGTTGATCAATACTTAACAGGATGGTAAACACTTTGGTACTAAGTAGTAACCGATGGTCACTGACTAACTGGTTTCTTTCTACATTCTATTGAGAAAATTTGATAAATCACAATTTTCGTAAGTTCCGTCCGAGATCACCTTCTTTTGAGATCTTGGCAAACGATCCACTCCTCCAAATGTAGTTGGTATGAATTTTACTTTCACGTTAAGTTCAGTAGCTGTTGCTCCCAAGCCTTCCGTCCATTGTACGCCATATGTTAAAATAGTGCTTAATGAAAAACTAATTCTTCACTTGTCTAAATACGTGTCGTATACTTTTTTTTAATTTGTCGTCATAAGAAAGAAAGCACGTTTATGTTTAGTATCATTATTATTAATTTACGAAATATTGAATTGAAACGATGCAGTTTCAGTAGCAATTAAATCTTTACAACATATAATCATGGAAATACATAAAATATTAATGCTCAAATTTAAATGTGGTTACGGTCTTTGCCTTTTTTTTTCAAATCTAATATAAATAAAATAAAGACTTTGTTTGTGCGTTTGTCTGTCTGTGTGCGGCCTGGGGATCAGACGAGTGGACCGAGAGTTACCAAATTTTGGTCAGAGGTACCTTGGGCCAGGCCCCAGATCAAGACGAAGCCTTTTTTTTTTAATTTCGAACCAGGGGGCTCTCAGGGAGGGCGTTTACCGGAACCGGCTTGGAAACCAGACAAATTGACCGAGAGTTACCAAATTTTAGTCAGGAATACCTTGGTCCAGGCACCAGACCAGAGTTAAACGTTTTTGTCAAAATTCGAACCAGGGGGTCTCAGGAGGGCGTTTACCGGGACATGTAAAAGTAGTAGAAAATAACCGATATTAGTGTCGAATTCATAGTTTTCGCGGTCGCTGAAATCAATGGTGAAACTCCGATCGCATTAACTTCCAAATTCACGCTATTCGGCTCCGGGCCAGGGGTCACTTGGGGGAGAGGGGATACCGAGACATGTAAAAGTAATAAAAAATATCTATATTAGTGCCAAATCCATAGTCTTCGCGGTCGCTGAGATCAATGGTGACACTTTCATTAGCGATGACTTGCAAATTCAGCTACAATTGTATGCGGACCGGGGTCGGTGAGGGGGGGGGATACCAAGACATGTAAAAAATAGCCCAAAATGACCGATATTAGTATCAAATTCATAGTTTTCGCGGTCGCTGAAATCAATGGTGAAACTCCGATCGCATTAACTTCCAAATTCACGCTATTCGGCTCCGAGCCAGGGGTCACTTGGGGGAGAGGGGATACCGAGACATGTAAAAGTAATAAAAAATATCTATATTAGTGCCAAATCCATAGTTTTCGCGGTCGCTGAGATCAATGGTGACACTTTCATTAGCGATGACTTGCAAATTCAGCTACAATTGTATGCGGACCGGGGTCGGCGAGGGGGGGGGATACCAAGACATGTAAAAAAATAGCCCAAAATTACCGATATTAGTATAAAATCCATAGCTTTCGCGGTCGCTGAGATCAATGGTGATACTCCCACAGGTGTTGACTTCCAAAAAGAGCCCTCGTGAGAAGCATGGGTATATTCAACTAGTAATTAATAATTACGAGTATTTGAATTCATTGAATCTGAATACATTGAATTAATATATTGGAAGCAGTGTTCGTAGATTTCCTTAAGAAAATTTCCCTCGGCTGACAAAATTTTCCCATTTTTTATCAAATTTTCTCTAGATTGTAGAATATCCAATAGGGATGGTATCGAGACGAGACGAGACGAGACTTTGTACAGTCTCGGTCTCGTCTCGGTTGATAAATAACGATCTCGGTCTCGGTCTCGTCTCGAGTAAAAAATCACAGTCTCGGTCTCGGTCTCGTCTCGGTCAACAGATGCTTGTCTCGATCTCGGTCTCGGTCTCGAGTACCAAATCTCGGTCTCGTCTCGAAAGTCTCGAAAGTCTCGAAATAAATAGTGTGAAATTAAAATAGTGAAAGTATTATTCTCGTACAGTCTGTCGTTTCCGCTTATTTTTTCCTTTCATTTTGACTTAGAATTATGGTATGGTGTACCTCTTCATAGCTAATTTGCTAGTGCTAATGCTTTCCATGCGCGTATGCCAGGTTCAATGATCAGTGGGTATATCACCCTAAAACCCTAATAGAACCCATATTTCACTTTCAGCAATAGACTTTGTCTCATATAGCCTCAGAACTACCTATACAATTAAACTCTAATTAATTAACTCCAGTACTATACAGTAGTTTATTTCCTTCCTTTAAATCAGAATTGTTCAATACCTCCTAACGGATAACGCAACACATAGCAGCACGAATGTATTAATTCGTACCGAAATTGAAACTTTACAATTTCTCATTATTCAATACATTCTGCTTTGACTGTAATTTTAAAAACAGAATATAACGTTCATTATCTTAACAAATAGGGTAAAGTATTACTACAATATACGTATTTTGTTTGAAATTGATGAAATGCTTTATTACATCTCCGTGTTTAATTGACACTTTATAACACGAACGTCCTGAACCTTCTGGTGGGAGCTACTACACTCATCTTTGCTATGTGAGGTCTCGAGTTGGATCACAAAACAAGTTAGATTCAAAGTCCGATGCTTCGCATAGTTCGCGTCTCATTTTAAGTGCATTCTGTTCTTATACTAGTTCATAAGGTCGTAATGCATTACGTAAGCACATATCCAGTGCCGTAACATAGATTAATCTTATTCTTGAGCTCTCAATGGTGCATGCAATCTTTATTCGAGGAAACTAATCTTGCGTTTATTACGTTGAAATTTTATATTGATTGAAAATTAGTTGCAAAACATGGACATACATATTATATAAGTATATAAAATAGGTAATTCGAGTTATCTGTATCTATTTTTTCTCACTCGCCAAAACAAGTGATTCTTAACTTTCTAGTTTTCTTTTGTATTAATTTTCGTAGTTTTGCTGCAACATGATGGATTGAATAGTCAAAAATACTTTTTTCCATCTATGATTTTCATTAAATTTTGAATCCATTTTTACCTTACCTTACCTAGTAAAAGTAATATATTTAGTCTTAGTTGAGGAACCAGTTTTTCGCTTCTGTAAAATTACGAAATTATGACTTGCTTTAGTTTACCTCCGAGGTCCAGATATAATGAAATCATCACCATCATCATAATCAACCATTATCAATTCATTGCTGGATGAAGGTCTTTCCAAGTCTTCTCCACAACTAACTAACGGGCAATTCTTTTCCAGGTTACTCCTCCAGTGGCTCTTGACTTCGTCACACCTTCTTGTATGCGGAGGTTTCCTAGGCTGTTTTTGTCTCGTAGTATCCAGTCTAGAATTCTTTTCGTCCGTCGATCATAATTTCTTCTTGCAATACGTCCAGCACACTTTCCAGCTCATATTAAATTATTTCATTAGCACCATCAGTATTCATTTCTTGGGCTACAAATAGTTCGAATTCGCTACTTTCGGAGTACAGACACGCTACTTTTTAATCATCGGACCCGACAACACTGACTGAATGATTTAAATCAACACAATGTGAGGACCCCATTTGGTCTAGCGGCTACAACTCTTGATTTCGGTTCGCGTGTAGGGCTGTGCGATATGTCGATATATCGATATCGTCGATATCGATATCATCTTATATCGATAATCGATATCGCAAAAATATCGATGTCGATATATTGATATCGTCGATATTCGATATCGATATCCGATATCGTCGATATTCGATGTCGATATCCGATATTGTCGATATTCGATATCGATATCGTCGATATTCGATATCGATATCCGATATCGTCGATATTCGATATCGTCAATATCGATATTCGATATTGGTGTTTCACACTTCCTCGGAAAAAATTGCGGCCGGTTTTGCTTCATATATATATATATATATATATATATATATATAACGTTTTTTGGCTTGCGATAGTAGCTGCATTTGCATTTCTTAACAGAATGAAGCCAAATTTTCAAAGGATTAGTAAGGGTTAAAAATTTGGTTCCTTTTGAAGATAGTGCAAATCGGCGGCGGCGGCGGTGGGGTAGGGATGTTTCTACGTCTACTTAATCCACCTAAATATTGTGTATTTAACTTATATTATCGGCTACACTTCTTCACCGAATCAAACCAAACTTTGTGCAAAAATTGTATTGGGCAAAAATGATGTTCCTTTCGAAGATAAAGTAGTAATGCCCCCCCCTTATGTTCATGACGCACCCCCCCCCAAAATTGTCTATCCATAGGTGTTCTTCCATAAAAAAAAATCTTTTCGATTAATTTTTACACCCCCTCAAACATTTTTATATAGATTTTTAACCCGCCAAATATTTCAATGACGCAGTTTGCGTCATAGCCCCCCCTTGTGGGCACCCCTGGATAAAGCCAAAACCAGTGCAGAGCCGGGGAGCTATGCCCTCCAAAATATTTCTCATCATTAACATGGCTGCATTCCTTAACCGAGTCAACTTGATATCTTCACTACAATTAATGTTTGTGCTGTATTGCCATTGCGAGTGAAAAATCAAATGCCTGTGCTAAAATTTGCTTAAATCTAAACAGACAGGGAAACAATAATTTACTAGTTTTTTGTGCAAAGTAATAATTTTCCGTTTATTTGTATGTGGTTACTAGATGTAAGTTGAGCCACATAACTCAGCCCACTAAAACAAACAAAAGCCTCCATTCTGTCATTTCACTACACAGACCTACATATTGTGTTTAGGTACTATTAACACTTCCCTATTTCTTTGTATTTACTTAAGTATTAGAATATGCATTATTAGGTGCACTGTTATTAGGAATGACTTAGAACCTTTCTAAATTGATTTCATAAGCAAAACTGAATAATGGTATAAGACGTAAGGTTTAGCCTAAATTTAATAAAACATGAATACTTTTAGATATGAATTTGCACAAAACCAATAACAAGAAACCTCTTAAGTTCATGTGGGAGATGTCACGTCTTTGCATATAGCTCTTTAATACAAAAAGATTATGAAATTAATAATAACATGAAAGAGATCTCTATTGATCGCGTGCTTTCTTTTAATTGGATATTAAAATAGAGTCCAAGTGTTAAATTTGTAAAGCCAACGGATTAACTTAGAAGAACACACACACACACATCACACATACAGAGAAAAATGAACAATAACTGTCTTGTTTAGAACTATGCCTATTAGCACTGAGTATTCAACTAGAAATGTATGATGCATTGAAGTTCATGACACTGCTATTTAGGAACGAGCTCTTTTGTTCATGGAAAGAAAATCAGTTGTTTCGCATGTTCTGCACTAACTGTAAGTGATTTTTGATTTTTTTTAGTTTAGCGTCCCGTTCAGCAGCGAGGCTATATGAAACGTGGACCTACTGATTAACGTGGAATCCGAACCACATGAGCTCCCGCCGGGAATCGAACCCGGGTCTCCCACGCCAAAGGCGCGTACGCTAACCGCTTAGCCACGAAGGAGCTCTAACTGTAAGTGAAGTATGAGCATCAGTTACGATATTGCATCCACTAAATACTCTTTCCGATAGAACGCTGGTACCTACACAAATACTTACGAGCCAGAAGAGCTAATTTTGGAAATTCACTGTCATGAGATTTCCTCCAGTAAAGGAGGTTTTCTTCCATATCTGTAGGCAGTGGCGCTATACTAATTTTCGGTGACTGGTTATATATACCGGTATATGAGAGAGAGATAGTAGATGGATACATAGAAAGATAACTCTCTCCAGTGGCGTAACTAGGGGCTTGGGGGCCACCCCGCAGACAACGTGGAATGGGGCCCCTTTTCTACGTCCTACATCACAATTTGGGGGCCCCGTGATGGCATGGGCCTCCCGCTATGCGGAGTCTGCGGGGCCCTTATTTACGCCCCTGTCTCTCTCCCTCTCTCTTAGGAAGCAAATCATACAAGATAGACAAAGGCAAATTTTTCACTGGATGCCACAAGTGACAAGCAGAAACCTACACAGCAACCCAATATAAGGTGTTGTGACGAAATTAGGTTGCACTGCGAATATCTTGGAAACGAATTATCCAAAATAGATGTTTGTCAAGAAGTATTGGAAACACTTTAACCCATCAATGGATCAACAATTATTGATAATGGTAGGCCCTATGTATGAGTTTCAAATGTAAATAACTCTCACCACTGCACTCATGTGATCCTAGTTTTCATTCTTGATATCTAACCAGCCCATTTAAAGGAAATTTGAAATTAAGGAAAAATCGCTTATATCTTATTCTGAGAGATCATATATCTAACCCTGTAGCTGTAAGAATTTCTTAGATCAAAGCTAAACAAACTGAAACTTGCTCGTTCTTGGGTATAACTGAATAAAATTTACTGTTATGCCTGGGTATAACAAACGGTTTAGCAAACTCGAAATATATTAACAACCGGTTCGCTAGAACCGGTGTGAACCGGCTGAATAGCACCACTGTCTGTAGATGGCACTGAAAGATATGCATCGATTTCCTGTTGCAGTGAGGCATCAAATGATTAGCACAAAAGAGAAACGGGGATTCCCCGATTTTGCTTTTGTTGATCGGGTACGTCATTCGTCCATATCTAAAATGAAATGAAATTTTTGAATTTTACGTCCAACGATTATGCCGGTTAGGCTAAAGGAGACAGTGATAATGAGAAATGAATGAAAATGGTAAAATGAAGAAAGTGGGAGGAAACGGGAGAGCCCCGAGGAAACCCACGCAACGGTGTTTGTCCACCACAAAGTTTACTTGGCAAGAGCAGGGTTTGAACCCGGGACCTCATGCACCAGAAGTGAACGCACTACCACTGAGCCACCACGGCCTCTATCGTCCATATCTGGATCAAGTATTGTTTGTGCGTGAGCTTAAAATACAACACACGCACGTTTTATGATATAGAAAGAACTTCTCTCTCTCTCTCTCAAACGCATACCGCCACACGCGCACATTCAGAAATGCATATACATGAAATAAACACCTACACACAAATAAAACACGCATATTCTATGTCACCGTGTTTCATTACAATGATGACCAATATGATAACTGAGAGAGACAATTCAATGAATATTTTTATTAACTTTTTCGGAGAAAAGAGTGGTGGATTAGAAGGAACACAAGTCTGTTTTCTGTGACTAACAAGTATTCTGAGATATCCCCCATTGAAACGTTTTGAGACCAGATTGTTTATATCAACATGAATGAAATGAAATGAAATCTTTGAGTTTTACGTTTCACGGTTATGCCGGTTAGGCTAAAGGAGACGGTGATTATGAGAAATGAATGAAATGGTGGAATGAAGAAAGTGGGAGGAAACGGGAGAACCTCGAGCAAACCCACACACACGGTGTTTGTCCACCACAAAGTTCACTTGGCAGGGGCTGGGATCGAACCCGGAACCCCAAGCGCCGGAGGTAAACGCTCTACCACCGAGCCACCGCGGCCCCCATCAACATGAATATTCAAGACCAATCAATATGTTGAATATCCATATTTGATGTTGTCGATATCAATATTGCATGTTGTCGATATCGATATTTGATGTCGATATCGATATTCAATATTGTCGATATTCGATATCGATATTCGATATTGTCGATATTCGATATCGATATTCGGTATTGTCGATATTCGATATCGATATTCGTTATTGTCGATATCCGATATTGTCGATATCCGATATTGTCGATATCGATATTCGATATCCGATATCGATATTGTCGATATCGATATCCGATATTGTCGATATCGATATCGATATTGTCGATATCGATATATCTATTCGATATCGATATCAGAAAAATATCGAATGTCGATATCGAAATTTCGATATCGCACAGCCCTATTCGCGTGGTCCCGAGTTCGATTTCCGGTAGGGGTAAATTTGAACGACCGAAGTGGTTCGGATTCCACTATAATTATTAGCTCCACGTCTCCTTTAGCCGCCCTAGCATAACTGTGGGACGTTAAACTAAAACAAAACAAAACAAAAGTGAACACTGTGTATTACTAACTGTAAGTTCTTGAATAATTGCATATAGCTATATGGTATGGATCGTGTTTGAGGTGGTCGGTGGTCAAACTAAAGCGAGTGAAATGTAATTAAGGTGCAATTAGAACTTTTAATTAAGCACGATCTTAATCTAAAGTGTACACCAGGCCTAAGCAGGGATGAATTCAGGGGGTAGCCCGGGGGGGGGGGAATTTCTCCCCCGAAGAAAATTTATTCCCCCCCGGAGAAATTCTCAAAATTTCAATCACAAAATGTAGAAATTACTTCACCCAAACTCCCCTGCCCCCGAGGAGTTCATATTCCCCCCGGGTGAAAATGACTGAATTCAACACTGGAAGGCTTAAGGGGAACAACCAGTGTTACTGAAAATGTATCAGTTACCGGTACTTAATCTCAGTTACAATTTGCATTTATATGTATTGCTGGAACGAAGATTTAAACATTAACATTATAAGTAGCCAAAATGACTATGAAAAACACCGTCTCTTGAAAGCATTCTTGCACCATAAAACAAGTTACGAGTAATTTTAAAATATTTTGCGGTTTATCTACCTTATTTGCACATATTTAGAATAATATTTAGCTATCTATTTAAGTGGGCAACACTGCTTAAAATAATGTAACTGCGACTTGTAATTAAAACCACCAAAAACTGTTGTAATGTTATAGAAGCAAAGGAAAGCAATAATCATTTTTAAAAATTAATAAAAATGCGTCATTTTAAGCAGTATAACAATCACTACCAATGTGTTTGGTATCTCTGAAGCGATTTGAAATAACAATTGTTGTAAATGGCGTTATAAGCATTTAAGTCTTTTGGACTCTATTTGAAGTCTGCATGATGAGACGTGATATGTCAGCGCGTTTTCGAAGTAAAGTCTTTAGAAACATTTAAATTTTCCGTTTCTTGTAACTTTGTTCCTTCATTCATTCGAAATATATTATACCAAGATCACAGTATTTGACGCTAAGGTACAGTTGATGCGCATTGCACCGTCCATGCCATTTGAGTTATTAGAGATTTCCAAGCTACATAAATAATGTATGTTCTATTGTGGTTTTGTTAAATAACTAAATATGTAATACTTTACGTAGCGCAATTTGAGAAAATACAACTTTATTTTGCTTTAGCAACATTGCTTGTTTATTGCAGAGTATCAAGAAGAATTTCCCAACTTGGTACAAAATTTCAGCATTTTTAATATATATATATATATATATATATATATATATATATATATATATATATATATATATATATATATATATATATATATATATATATATATATATAGCAGATCCTAGGGGAGGGCTATAGGGACTATAGCCCCCCTTAACGCTCAGGTATGCACTGGATAAAATGGGCTTCAATCCTACTTTCTTTACACTGGATAAAGCGGTAAACCATGGTTTAGCCCCTCCCTTGATCATATACTGTGTCCGCGGCTATATATATATAGCATGGCCCATTTTAATCTTTCCACGGGGATATCTCGAAAACGGTTGAACATAATGAACCTAACAAAAACTCAAATAGTAAATACCATGGGGCACACCGAATGGTGTTGTCGCGGCGCCTCCCGGGGCCGCCTTTCATGGGGTACCAGGGCCAAACTTTAAAATTTTAAATGGAAACATGGGACGAGTAATACCTCGTTCTATAGATCTTTAAAAAGTAAAAAGTGTTGTTGCAAAAGATTTTTCTTATCGGTCACCGTTTTCAAAATGGAAGCCAAGACATGGTGCCTGTATTATATAAAACGTCCAGTACCACTAGACCCCTAATAAGAAAATAGTTGGAGATAAATGAACAGAATAAAACTCGTATAGGAAAGCACAGAGGGTATTTATCATTCCACGGCTCGAATATAATGCAACGGAGAAAAAGATTATTAAAGTATAATTGACATGATGCAAAAGAGGAAATGATAGAAAATGAGCTTTCCGATCTCTGTCCGTAAGTAGGTAAAGCGGGAATGAATGGTAAAATCTCAAATGAGAACCTCACTTTTTATTTGCAATTGATATGGTTTGTCTGAAACACTTGTGTATACAAATGACTGGTACTATAACGAATAAAAATAAAGTGAAATAAGGTGAATAAAAATAAGGTAAAATTCAAGTTTAACAACATTTTACCCGCCCCTTTGCCTCTGATAATTTAACGCATTGCGTGCAAGATTTTTGGGACATATCTGGATCAGTATGTACCGTTTCGTTACTAAGAATCGCAACTGAAATTACCGTTGAAAGTTATTCGGAATGTAACTGTGGACATCTCAGTGAAACTCATATTTTACCACATGCAAGAAGACATAGAAGGAAAAGAAGCGAACCAATATCATGCAGACGACTGTTGAACAAAACCAACGTTTGTAAACATTGTTCTAAAATTGCATTGTTCGACAAATTGGTTTCGCATTTCAGTTGATTCATTTTTGCATCAAACTATTGCCTGCAATCAAAATGGAAGGTACCATTTAACAAGAATTTTACATACTTTATCCCATTACAGAGACATTTATATCTTGTAAAAACACATTTCAAATAACTTTGTTTCGTAGATACAATTTGCAAAAACTAAGGCTCTCATTTGCAATTTCACCGATCCTTCGCGCTTCACTCACTTACGGAGTGAGGTTGGAGCGATTATTTTCTAGGAGTTAGATTTCTTTCTTTCCATTATGGCACTTTCACTCTAATCATCTTTTCGACTGTTGCAACATTCCCGAGCTATAGAATGGTAAATACCCTCTGTGGTTTCCTATTCGAATACTTGTTCTGGTGTTTTCATATTAGTGATACTGGACGTTTTACCGGATGCAGCTACCATGTTTTGGTGGTCATTTTGAAAATGTTGACCCATATGAACAATCTTTTGCAACAGCACTCTTTAGTTTTTAAAGATATGTCGAACGAAGTATCATTCACCCCATGTTTCCATTTACAATTTTCAAGTTGCGCCCTGGGCCCTGGGCCTGAAGGGTGGCCCTGGGAGTCTCTGCGACAATATCAATCGATGTGCCACATGACATTTTCTATTTGAGTTTCTGTTCGGTTCATTTATGTTCAACCGTGTTCATATCAGTGGTACTGCACGTTTTACTGTATCTGATAGAGGCAACATCTCTTGGCGGCCATTTTGAATACAGTGCCCGATATGAAAGATATTTTGCCACAACGCTTTTTAGTTTTTCAAGATCCATCGAACGAGGTGCCACTCACCCCTTGCTTCCATTTAAAATTAAAGTTGGGCCCCGGGAACCCATGCAGGGCGGACCTGGGTGGCACCGCGACCATATATATATATATATATATATATATATATATATATATATATATATATAGAGAGAGAGAGAGAGAGAGAGAGAGAGAGAGGGAAAGGGAGGGAAAGAGAGAGAGAGAGATTTCTATTCGCATCAGCAGTGGATTTTGTTGAGGAACGAGTGAGAAACATTTGCGTTGTACGTGCAATGCAAAAAATTATCACAAATTTATTTCGGGAGGGGTTTGAGCCCGATAACCACCCCTAAATACGCCACTGTACATCAGTCAACCGTTCTCATATTGTCTAACACAGCAACGAAACAAATTTTGAGTGAAGGCAATTTTAGTATTTATCAATATCAATATTCGAGACGAGACCGAGACTTTCGAGACTGACCTAAGTCTCGTCTCGGTCTCGTCTCGATTTATAGAGGTCTGTCTCGGTCTCGGTCTCGTCTCGGTATTTAAAAGTCCGTCTCGGTCTCGGTACCATCCCTAATATCCAACAACTATGGCAGATGTTAAGATTAATTAGCTATATTAAAGGAAGTGCCAACTACATTTGTTCCATTCATTTGCTTTATACTTCTATTTATTTTTTACTTTTTCCTTCAATTTCTTTTTACAAAAAAAAAAAAAGCCAATCATAGGTGCAAATTATGCTACTTTAAGAGTCTTCATCCCGGCGAAATTAAAATACCGCTAATTTTACAATAATTATGTGATATCTTCAAATAGATAAAAGATAATTGAAACATGGAACAAAAGCGCCCTAAACAATATTATTTTGCGTGAGGTACCGTTATTACAAGTCACCTAGTGGCTTTCCATTTTCAGCTGTTTAGAAACGCAAAAATAAATGCCGATTTTCAAAATGGCTCGAAATCGAAAGCAGATAAGTGAGTCGTGATAACGGTTTCTCATGTAAAATAATATTGTCTAGGGCGCTCTTGTTCCTCATATCGATTATCTTTTATCTATTTTTAGATATCACATAATTACTGTAAAATTAGCGGTATTTTAATTTCGCCGGGATAAAGACTCTTAAGCAACATACACTATTGTGTTTGTTTATTTGTGAAGAGCAAAGAAAAATTTAAGCATTTATATTAGTCAAACAGTTAGCGCGAGAATTTCCCTGGATTTTCATGTTTTATAGAAAATGAGAAATAACCAATTTCAGGAACGTTATTCACAAAATGACTGAAGAATAAAATTCTTACGTTCATTACAAAATGATGATACGGAGAAATTATGTAGGCTAAATGCTAAATCCTGACGACAAAATATACTTATTTTCGCGAAGATATTTAACTGTCTCCTTCACTTAAGAAAAATAGTTATTCAAATTGTAATTTACGGATAGTTTACTCATCTATCCGTGCACTAAGAGAGCTTTACATTTTATATGATATTTTAAAGCTTCTATTTTGTCCAACTACGTGCTCATGATTGTATGATAATTGTTTCCAACCCTAAAACCGTGTATAGAATACAACGACAAAAGCTTTTGGACAAATTCAGTAACTTAAAATATACGTTAATGCAAATAGTCAAACACTTATGTATACTAACCTTACTCCATACATTACTCAGAAAAGTAAATAAAATACTATATAAGATCGGAAGAGGAAAGATGCGCTAAAAATATAAGAGATCTCGCTTTGAAAATGCTCTAATATTGCATCCAAATTCACTGAATAGCAAATTTGAGACAGACAGACAGACAGACAGACAACAGACAACTGTTTTCTTTCTGAGGTTTTCGTTTGAATGAAGTGCCGAGCCGTAACCTTTGCCTTTCATTTGAGTTTAATATTCTTGTTGAGAGTATACTTCATTTGAGAGTTGAGAGTTGGTATGGAGGAAGGAATTTCCGCGCACCCGTTTCTGAATTGCCTCTGGTTATTGGGTGCACGATGGTACTGTTGGTTTGAGTATCCTACATATTCGTCTCCTCGAGTTAGCGATTCCGATGTTGGATATGGATGCATATGGAGAGTGTTTGATTCTACTCCAGAAGTCAACTGAGTGTGTCCTGGCGTCCTTTAGGAGTGAGAGTTCCGAATCTTCATGAATTTGCTCCAGTCTGGTGTTTGAGTTCGGTGATGGCTGCTTTATTCTAGATCATTTATAGTTGCTTGAGACGATACTTTGCTCTATTTTGCTGCGCAAGATGGCTACTCATTGGGCGAATGTTCATTATCTAAATATGTCATTTAGTCTTGTGAGGGAGGAATGGTTATAAGTAGGGTTAGGATCTTGTTGATTTTGCATCTTTTTTCTGGATTAGTATAAACATTGCTCGTTGTGTTATAAATCCTGTTTTATTAAGAAGAAGTAATTTAAGACAAACTTGTTTGCGCATTTTTTTGCATTTTTTGCCCATTTCTGTGTATAAGTGCATTTTTTTAAGTTTTTGGGCATTTTACGTGCATATTTAGTATTTATTCTTACTTTTAACTGCATAATTCTCATTTTCTTATAAAAACAATAAATTGAAGTAGAATGCTTCCACCTACACGATTCTAGTTCGAAATATTCGTTGGAGCGAGGTGTGTGATACGGCAAGAAAATTTGTACTGCCTTGCCGAAAGAAAATTTACCGTTAAACAGCATGTTTCAAGGGACAAACACACACGGGGACTTAAGTTACGTGCAAACAAGAGGCAAACGCCGCGCAACAACTTCTCCCGCAGTGTGGTACATCTAAAAATCATTCTGTTTTTTCGAAGATTTTTGTGAAGCATTTATTTGTGCTGACATTCCGTTGAACAAAGTGGACAACGTGACATTGCGTGCCTTTTTGGAAAAATACACTTGTAAACCCCTCCCCGATTCTTCGACATTAAGAAAGAATTATGTGAACAAACTTTACGAGAAAACAATGCAGTGCATTAGACAAGAAATGGCCGGAAAGAAAATATGGGTGTTCATGGATGAAACTTGTGATTCGGAGGGACGAAATATAGTGAATGTTGTTGGAATGATGCATGAGGGTGGGCCGGGTAAAACATTTCTTTTGAATTGCGAAGTTCTGGAAAAGGTCAATTATTCCACGATCAGTAAGTTATTTGATAAATCAATGCATCTCTTATGGCCTAATGGCGTCCTTTACGAAAACGTGCTGCTCTTTGTAACCGATTCTGCACCGTATATGGTAAAAGCAGCGAACTCACTGCAGGCGCTATATTCGAAAATGATTCACATTACGTGCCTCGCGCATGGTTGCCACAGAGTGGCTGAAGAGATACGTGTGCAGTTTCCTGATGTTGATAAACTCATAGGAAGTGTTCAGTAAGGACCGACCACGTGTAGCTGCTTTTAAGTCTGAGCATCCTGAACTCCCTCTACCACCTAGCCCCGTTCTTACCAGGTGGAGAACGTGGCTAGAAGCCTGTAAATACTATTGTCAAAACTTCGAAGCTGTGAAGAAAACGATAGACTCTTTCGACTCCTCCGAAGCTTCCGCGATTCGAACTGCACAAAAGATACTGGTCAATCCTGAAATTCAAGGTGACCTTATGCACATTCAATCTAATTTTGGATTTCTACCAGGTGTGATTACTTCTTTAGAGAAATCTGAAGAAAAGTTGACTTCAATTGACGCAATCAAAAATGCAGCAAGTGCATTAGAAAGTGTTCCTGGGGAAGTAGGACTTGTACTGTCAAGAAAAATGACAGATATATCGAAAAAACTCAGGTTACCATGTTTTGTGTGCGATAGTGGACATTCTTTCAGGCAGAAAATTTGTACTGCCCAAATTAGAAAGTGATCTAGGAATTAGTGATATGGTCTATTTCGAATATGCTACTGTGGTTTCTGTAGAAACTGAAAGAACCTTTTCAATGTACAAATCGTTATTTGCAGACAACCGCCATACATTCCAGTTCGAAAACCAACCTTCACATTTTTTGTTGTTGTTGTTGTTTATTGCAACTCATTGTTAGGTGCAACTTTTGAGAAAAACAAGAGTAGAGCGACGTATATATATAGGTAATGCACTAATAAATAGTAACGGATGATTCTCTGTGAAAGCATTTTTTTCAAATTATAGTGCATTTTTTTAGATTTTTAGTGCATAATTGCATTTTTTATTTTGCATTTTCCCCGCATTTATAGTGCAATAAAATCCTAACCCTAGTTATAAGAGTAGAAGTAAGAGTGCCTTGAATCGTTGACTTGAATTTTTAGTGTTTTTTTGATGGTGTATGGCGAAGGTGAGTTTGTGTTCTACCAGTATACTAAAGTATTTTGCTGTTGGCACAATGCGCAGTAGATTGCTTCTCAATTGGAAGTTGATATGATTTCAATTTGTAATTTTGTGTGAAGTTCCCTATTCCTTTCTTCCCGGAGTTGACGTTGATTTTCCACTGTCTTGTCCAATTATGCAGTTGTTCCAGGTACTGCCGCAGATATACAATGGCAGATTTGATGTTCCAGTGGCTGACAAATATTGTCGACGAAGGTAGCCAGTGAAATGTTTCTTGTGGTTGGGATATCTACCGTATATGTGGCGTACAGGATGTAGGACAGACAGGGTCCTTGAGGACTCGTGCTTGGATTGATGTATTTGTGGTCATGTGTCCTGCGTGTTCAACTTGGAACTGTCTCTCTTACAGACAGGATTTGATGGTTTTTACTATGTAGTGTAGGAAGGCCTAGAGTGTAGAATTCACTCGTTATACCACACCCTGTCGAAAGCCTTTTCTATGTCTAGAATGCGTCCACTGTTGTTGAATCTGGCACAGATATCTTTTTATCACTGGTACTAGCTGCAGTTCGGCACTGTGGCCTGACCTAAATCCAAATTGAAGATTAGGAGGACTTATTTGTCTTGTACATGTTGTTGCAATCATCGTTGCAGAATCTTCTCAAACAACTTTCTGGTCTGAAAAAGGAGGCTGATTGCCTGAAGTTTGATGAATTCGTCGTAGTGATTCCAGAATTTGGAATCTTAACTACTTTTGCATCTTTCCTTATATGTGAGATTTATATAGGGATAGAAATAACAATTTCACAATAAGTATGAAATACAAAATGTTTATTAAAAAACAAATTCAAAATAATCTTTAAAACATATATCTTTTAGAGATGGACATGAGTCGAGTTAAAACTCGAATCGACTCGAAACTAGAAGCAAATTCGAGTCGAGTTAAAGGTAATTTTCTCGAGTCGAGTTCAAGCCGAGTCACTGTTTTGAGATCGAGTTTCGAGTCGAGTCGAGTTTGAAAAATGGCTCGCTCGTTTAGCTCGTTTTAATTCGTTCTGAAATAATTACCTGATTAGACTGGAAAGCGAAAGCTATGAGAAATGTAGCAGTAATGTGGAATATTTTTAGTGTTGCTCACTAGGTGAAACACTGGTCGCATCTCGCCTCATCTCGACTAACTAGACGATAATGGATTTTTATAACGAGACAGCCTCAAATGTCGTGAGAACTAACATAAGTATTTAATGTAGTTCTCACAACCAAGGCTGAGATCTGCGCGGTCAAAGTTTTGAGCCGAAGCAGAAGCCCAACCCGTGTAGAGATGTTAACCGGCTCAGCTCGGTTCAACTGAGAAACACCTCGAGCCGGCTTGGTTGAGATGAGGCACCGACTCGGCTGACGTGAGCCATCGTCTCGAGCCGGCTCGGTTGGGATGAGCCATCAGCTCGGTTTGTTTTGGCACGTGTCGGTTTGGGTGGGTGAGCTGTTGGCTCGGCCCGATAGTGAATGAGCTGTAAGCCGAACCGCTCGAGCCGTTGAGAACCCTAAACTCGGACCAAGCAGTTTTGAACATGTGTGGCCGGCGCCCTCTAACTTTTAACAATTTTTGGTTCGAGCCCGGATACTTGCTCCTCCGGAACTCAAACCCAGAACCTCGTGAACGATGTCCTTGCCTCCTAGACTTCACGACTACCGAGGTCAGCAGTCAACTAGTTTTTAGTATTCAGATACAAACCACATATCTTTCATGTTTACACACGGTGTTGTTATAATAATAATAATAATAATAATAATAATAATAATAATAATAATAATAATAATAATAATAATAATAATAATAATAATAATAATGTTATAGTAGTAGTAGTATCATTGATAATAATTATATTGTCTATGTAGGATACTTGAAGAAAATACTTGAAACTACACACAGCATTTAACTCGATTCGATTCGACTCCACTCGAAACTCGAGTCAAATTCGAGTCTAGTTTCGAGTCGAGTTGGAGGAAATTTTTCGAATCGAGTTGGAGGAAATTTTTCGAGCCGAGTTCTCGAGTCGAGCTCGAAGATGTCTATTTCGAGTCGAGTCGAGATTCAATGAAAACTCGCTCGTGCCCATCCCTAACATATTTTTTCCGCTTCTAGATCCTAGTTACACTTATCTTCTTTTCACGTCCCTTTGTGACCCACATGTATTCTTTTCACGATCCCATGTTGAGAAATACCAATTTAATGTAAAAGTTACGTTAATGCAGCTGTACCGATGGAAGCTTCATATGGATATTTTAGTTGAAATTTATTATATTAATAACTGAAAACTCCAAAAGGAAATTGATTATTGTTACAAATTATAACTTTAATACGCGTATGAAGCCGCCATTGATACAACTGCATTTACTTAAAAAACTAAGTCTAATATGAACTGTAACCACCTTTTGCTTTGATAAGTTCTTTTCTCTCTGTTTAGCATAGAACACAATAGCTTCTGGCACATATCTTCTTTTCTGACTCGTTAAACCATATTTTCACGAAACAAGAAAACATAGCTGCTTTGAATGTACAGGCCTGTTTTTTCTAGGGATGACCAGAACCGGTTCCTGGTGGAACCGGTTTTCAGGTCTGAATGGATCTGGTTCTAGAAGGTCCGGCTCCGGAACCGGTTTTTCGGATCCAAGCCTAGAACCGGTTCTCAAGATCCGGTTCTGGAACCGGGTTTTCGGATCCAGGTCTGGAACTGGTTCCGGAATCGGTTCTGAAAACCGGATCTCCAAGAACTGGAACCGAAACTTTGTGACCCTTCCTACGCTAAACCCGAGGTGCTGGCAGGCTGTGAACAGTGTGCTAGATGAAATGGTGGAAGCGATAGGCAGGCGCTCAGGCGGCGGCTGCTTGTCTCATTTGGCTAAATAAACTGGGTAACTGGCAAACTCATTGGCTAAACAGGCAAACTGGCCAACTCATTTGGCTAAACACCCACTGGTGGATCATTTTTTTCTGGGGGCACAAGCGGGTCTGGGCGGGGAGGGCACAAGCGCATGGCCCTCTGACATTTTTTTAAGGTGAACTTTGTGCCTCCTTTACGGTTATTGGGAGCTTCCGGATCCAGGTCTGGAACCTGTTCCTAAGATCCGGTTCTGGAACAGGGTTTTCAGATCCAGATCTGGAACCGGTTCCTAAGATCCGGTTCTGGAACCGGGTTTTCGGATCCAGGTCTGGAACCGGTTCCTAAAATCCGGGATTTCGGATCCAGGCCCGGAACCGATTCCAGAACCGGTTCTGAAAACCGTATCTCCGAGAACCGGTTCCTCCGCTGGAACCGGAACTTTGTTGCCATCCCTAATTTTCTCATCCTTGTCTTCAATATTGCCCATAGGCTCTCAGTGAAATTGACGTCAGGTCGTTTCCTGAACATATGAGACGCTTCACTTTGTATTTCTTGAAAATTAGAGCAACCTTATTTGATATGTGGCAGGTGCCAAGTCTTGATGAAAAAAAAACAACTTCCATTTACTTGTTTGGTAATAATCTGGTTTAACGACTCTGAAGGAAGAAATATTTGGCAGAAACTGGTGTATTCTATGCCAAACAAAGTGAAAGAACTTATCAAAGCAAAAGTATATTTGACACCAGACTTAGTTTTGTAAGATAGAAGTAAATATAATAGTATAATAAGCAAAAAACATGTTTCCAATTCAGTGTTCACATTAATTTGCAACTACTGTACTTCCCCCAATTTCATGAGGATTTTGTTTTCACCAAGGATCGAGTTTCGAACCAAACAGAAGAAACATAAGCACGTACATTGTATATAGGTTAATTAAAGTTTTTATTTACCTCATTTTTAATAGTAAGTGTGTGATTAAGGACGTCACTGAAGAGAGCATTACATTTTCTACCAACGTCACTTATTACTGACGTCAACGTATTCAACGCACATCTGCTATAGAGGTATGTGTTGCAACGATCAAAGGTGCTGAAAATCCGGTAATAAAAAAAGTATTTTCCAAGGAATTGACGTGTCCCGTGTGACAATGAGTGGCTGGCGTCTGTAATCGAGGTTTGACATTACATACCAATTAGTCATGTCCTGAGTGCCAAAGTCAATTAAATCTTGAACGTGAGCGGCGGTTTTTATTTGTGTTAAAGAGGTTCTGGCAGTACGTGGATGTCTTTGTTTAAAGGAAGCTCATAATAATTCCAACTATCAACAATACAAATTCGTTTTGGACGCATATATGCTAACTGTAATCGAAGCTCGTGCCGTAAGTGTTTGTTACTTACGAGAACCAATTACGTCTAATACTGTTCACATATTTGGGGGGCTGGATGATTAACAATGATGACTAATGCTAACCTCTTTGAAGAACATCAGTCTCATGTTAGAGAAATTTATATAACATTCCTAGGGAAAGACGCAGTCAAGTTGCATGAAGGAATTCTTTTGGAAGGTTTTTTTGTTGTATAGTTCTTTTTGATCTTCATTTGTGTTGCATTGGGTTGTTATAGTACTAGCAGTGCCGAAAAAAATCACTTAGGATCCTTAGAGCAGCAGTACTTCTGGTGGTTGCCAATCGACGAGTTATTTTCAAGCAGGGGCGTCATTTGAGACTTTGCTTGGGGGGGGGGGCAAGAGCACCACCGACATAAGAATTTCACGTTTTGTATTAGTTTATTAGTAGGCAATCGATTAAAGTATATGCATTCCTCAAACTCTTGGGGGTGGGGGGGAATTGCCCCCTCCTGCCCTCCCTAAATGACGCCCCTGTTTTCAAGACGTAATAGATGAAGCTTGAAGTTTCATTGGTCATAATAACGGGGTCCTCTTTAATTCATTTATGTGCGCGGTACACCGATTAGTTGTACAGGGTCCCTTGGTGCGCCAATGTGGGGTGCACCAACACACAGGCGCACACCCAAGAACTTTTGTTGGAGGGATCCAATACAACAAGCCACTACGTCTAGGTAGTATTGAACGAGTACAATTCTGCACCCGAAAAGACAATAATTCATTCATTTATTTTGAGTTTAACGTCCCTTTAAGCAGCGAGGATATATGAGACAAGACCTACTGATTAGCTGAATCCGAACCCCATGTGCTCCCTTCGGGCATCAAACCCGGATCTCCCACGCCGTACGCCAACCGCTTAGCCACGAAGGAGTTCAGGAAAGACAATAAGTAATTGTAAAATTCTTCCACCTAAATTTTCAGAAAGAAATGATAGAACTAGATTGTTTTTATAAGAGAAAGAGTACAGATAGAAATTATCATGCTACATCAATCATTTCCATGTTAAACAAGTATGGGTTTATTGAGAACGTGTACAAATGTATACTGAGTTAGGAAGTTTTGTTTAGGGAGTGTCCGGACCTAAAGGATCCCTAGTGGGTGAGCCCCACACACTCTCTCTTTCTTTCTTTCTCTCTCTCTCTCTATCTCTCTCACACACACATAAAAAAGTCAGCGTACTAGGTTTTTGTAATTATCATAATTATTAGGTTCACTTTCGTTTCAGTGACCTTTTTGCTATTCTACATTAAAATACTCTGACAATGCGAGCTGTTTTAACCCTTTTAATGTTTAAATAGTAATTCTTACTTTTCGAATATTACGTACATTTTATCAATGGAGGAAGTCAAAATAAATTTGGTGCTAATCTGAAATTCTATAGTGCACAAGTCCCACATACACAAAATTAATAACAGGATAATTTAAGTACTCAGTAATAAAATCTTCAAACAGAGGGCTTCGACAGAGCTTCAACAGCTTCGTTGATTGTCACGGGTTTGAATTCTAGCACCATTCTATTCTTCCTCCTGATCTCTATATTTTGGCAAAATTTTCATTATTATTATTACGCTTCTGATATATTTGTGGACAGAGCAAGAATGCGAACTAATTTCGTTGTTTCCAACTAACGTCAGATATATGGTAATGTTGTCAGAAGTACTGTATAGGTAATAAGTTCAACCAAATCATTTTTTTGTGACAGCGATCGTCACAAAATACATTACTCACATGCATTAAATCACTTCGCGTTGAATCTGATAAACGTGTATGTAGTTTTCTTTTCCACAAAATTTCAATATTCTGTAAATATCATTTTCAGTAATGGATTGAATTACCGCGTGTAGCAAATCTTCTGGCGTTTCCACTCTTTTCAAATTACTGCGGACTCAGTAAGTGAGATTTTGGTGCACAAACAGCGTGTTCGTGAATTTTCTCAGAGTTCTGCCCGCTCTCTTACTTTCGTATGGCCTTGCATTTTTTAATTTTTTTTTTTAAATCGCAACAATCACTTCAACATTATTGATAGAAACAAAATTTGAAATTGACTAAGTATACTTACTTTTACTATTCTTGTAATCAAGCAACCGTGTCAAGTAATGCAACATACTACTCATACATCTCCCCTCCTTACATCCGAAAATCAATAACATCACATAAACGCAACAGCAGCGACTCTGCAATGCAAACGCACTAACTTATCAGATGCATAATACCTTCTTAGATTTTTTCTTGTATGTTCTAACATTGACAATTAGCAATTTTTTAAAGAAAATTATCTGGCTTAGTTTAATTCGACCTTTGACACAGCAGAACGGATCAGAAATCGCCATTTTGAAAACGGAGCTTACTCACTTGGGGTCGATCGAGTCGTTATCTTTACTTACGGTCGCTACCCTCAATGAGTAGGTTTCAGAGGTGTCCAAACTCGCAAGCCCGATGCTCGCAAGATCGGCACTCGCGCTCAACCAGGCTCGGGCTCAATAATTGAGCGCGAGCCCGAGTGAGCCCAAGCCTCAACGAAATACGTGAGCGCTAGGCCGAGGGAGTGTGAGCACAACTGAGAAAAGTGAGCCCGAGCGCGATTGAGGCTAGCCCGATTGAGATAAGTGAGCTCGAGTCCGCTTACACATGATATTAGTGAGCGCGAGCTCAGTTGAAAGAAGTGAGCGCGAGCCCGAGTGAAGCCAGTGCAAAATGACCACCTATGGTAGGGATATTATTCATCCTGTTTTGATTGGACAGTCCCGGTCTGAAGCTTCTTGCAGAGTGGTGTTACGCCAATTTACATTTTCTCCCGATTTTCAGTAGTGACAATATGTTCACCCCCTTTTTTGTGTGTGCCGTATTCCCATTGCAGTACTATAAATATATTTGGTATTACATACTTTCACAGCTACGTAATCTTAATTCTTAGTGCGCTTGAATATTTGTAGAACGCGCCACGTTACGGCAAATAGTTCATATTAAATCTTTGGATCTAAGAAGTGTGTGACTTTCCTAACCAGCATAACTAATTTTTCCTGGTTAGGTACATTATACCGATAAAAGGAGTAAAAGTAACCAACTCTACCAACCAAGTGCAGTGGCGGATCCAGCCCGAGACCGGTGGTAAGCTCCTAGTTTTTTGAGTGACAAAAAATAATTTAAGCTACTAGTTATCTAGTTTTTAGGTGTAGTCTCCCTTACTGCCTTCGTAATTTTAGAGAAAAGTACAGAAAAGAAATTAAATATATCAACGTCCCATGATTATGACCTGTAAGCTAAAGGTGACGGTGATGGAATGAAGAAAGTAGCAGGAAACAGAAAAACCCCGAGAAAACTCACTTCAGCACAAAGCTCACTTGGCGTAAGCTGGGATCGAACGAAGGACCCCACGAACCAGTTGTAAACATTCCAGGACTGAACTATTTCGGCGAAAAGTGTAGGCATTATATTACCTTGTAGAATTCTTCCTTTTGTAATAAATGCTACTGCGACGACAGAATGCAGAAAAAATACATTACATCAAAAGCAAATTGTATAAATACAATGACAATTCATATTAAGATGGCAACTGTGAAACTTTATGCAATAAGCAGAAAGAATGGAGAATAGAGGGACGGGTAGATATTTTTAGGATGTGCTTTTCGTCTCTATCTAGCGTGACATGAAATTACCGTTACAAGCACACTCGCTTGCTTTATGATTAAAAAGTTAGCGAACTGCTCGCTTGGAACAAAAATATTAGGAGGACTATGTATATATGTGTATGAAATGAAGAGGGGGCGCCCTTCAACACATTAGGCGCCTCCCTTAATTTGTTTATACTCATTAATAAAAGCCATTCTGCCTTTTCTCTCTAGCTTTTAGTGTGTTCTTAACTTTTGTCAGATATATACGTACGGCTTGTATGCAAACGAGATAACGGCAAAGCCCCGCTTTCTCTAACTACTCCATATTCCGCTATATTAATTCGCTGCTTCTACCGTATATTCCGCCATATTAATTATCTCTCATCATCGCAGTATAAATGGGCGGGACAGGACAGGACAGGACAGGAGATGGGGGGAAACAAATGAACATCTCAAGTAAGATTATTATGCTTCCAGGCAGAGGGCAGCACTTGTGACAGCCTCCATTATGCTGACGAGCACCACTCTTCTGGGTGGTGGGGTATGCTCTGTTACTTAATGGTTATGTTCTTCGCTCCATCTTCTAACGTTTTTTCCATCTTATTCTCTTTTCCTGGGCGCTCTTTTTGAGCATTCTTCCATCTAGTGGACAAAATGAGGAGCAAAAATACTGTAATATATAGCAGCCTTCATTTTCCTTCCTTGAACAAACGACCATCAGGCACCATTCGTTCTGACAAATGAGGCAGGATAACAAATGACGCGCTGATAGCGCAATACTCGTCACTGTTATTGCGGGGAAAAGGTCAATCATGAACATGAACCTAAAACACTTATCTAGAATCAATAGGCTTTTCTATTTCCCTCCCTATCTTTATAAAAACTATTAGAGACTATAGGAAATTTGAGCGTTTAATGTCAACTTATAGGGTTACCTTGAATGCAAATAATGACAAGAAGTACGAATAGTTGTTAATAATTTTGATTTGTGAGCGATATTCACAGTGTTATCTCTTAACTGTAGTTAGGATATAGAAAACAAAATAAATAGGAATTTAAAGGTTTGAAATGAGTGCCTGGAATCTCGAAGTCCAAAGGTAACGTACCGTCAAATGGAGTCAATCTGAAAATGCTTAAAAACTATTTCATGCAAAAATTTACATACTCAGAAGCCCGGCTTGCACACGATATTAAAAAGAATAACAGAATATCATAAGTTATGCTTCTAGTTTTCTCATAGGAACAGGAAAACTCTGTGTCTCATGCTACCCAGCAAGTTGGAGAAACTTAACACAAGAAACAAATCTCTGTTATTAAGCACGAGAAATCAAATATTGTGGAAATTATGCATCGTAAAGGATACTTGAGATACAGTAAAAAGCACGAAAAGAGTTTTATTGAATATATATATATCAAGGCAAATAAAAAAAAAGTTTGCACGCAGATGTCTATAGAGCAATATCGAAGAAATATCTCTTTTTTGAAACTTTTGAGAGGAAAATCTTACTAACATCAAGTTCAAAATTAACCTAGTTTCCGCGGTCAATGCCAGTGAAAACATAAATATTGTTATTATCTTGAGACTTTCGCATAAACTCTACCATGTTTTCCTGTAACTAAAGCTTCCCTTTTACGATAAAGTCCTCGTGTAATTTCTTTCAGGGAAAGAGCTTCTTCATGTTGGTCAAAATCACGTGGTAGAATTCTGCATTTCAAAGCTTCATGGCTATTGTCATCTTCGCTGTAATTTAAGAGAATATTATGAATATTATAATCAGAATTTGAGTCATGAAGTGAGTAGGTAGATTGTAGCTCGTCGGTAGATTCTACGTATCGATTTTTAGTTTAAAGCAACACAAAGAATTGTATTTGGATTTTACCTCGCTTTTCTTCTTATTAGTTATTTAATTTCCAATAAAAATAGTCAAGTGGTTACTTTAACCCATTTTTTGTCTCAAGTTAGCCCTCATCAAGTGATCCACTGCGACCCACTACCCACCGTGACCCACTCTGACTCACCGACACATTACGACCAACCGTCTCAATCTGGTCTCAGTGCACTGAGTCGGCAGTTCAGACTGCATCTTCTGAACATGCGTGAATTTGTCTACATTTTACTTTGGAGGCTACAATTTTTCTTTCTTTTTAATTTGTTTCTATTTACTTACCTGAAATGAATATATCTAAGTGAAACAAACTTCTGGTACTTTTAGACTTTGATATTTGTAGTTGTAATAATAGCAATAGGGCTTACTATTTGACTTTCGAGACAGCCTGTGAGTTTTTAGAGGAGCTTACTACTGTAAAAAAAAATGTATTTTTGAATCACCTCTAATATCTATATATTAATAGCGGTGTCTAGGAACAAAAAACTTCAGATCCAAATTGAAAGTGACTGTTTGTGACTCTTAATCTCTTGAACCACCGAACCGATCTCGATCAATCTGTGACGTAGCTGCAGTTCTGGCCTGGGAGCGTTTTTAGCTATTCACTTTGACGGTAGAACCTAGGGGAGGTGGAGGATGAGAAATTATAAAAAATAAATAAAACTTAATAACTCTTGAAACAAACGACTAATTTTGATCAAATTTTCAACATAGATGACGTACGTGCCTGGGATGGATTTTACCGTTTTACTTTGACTGAACAACGTAGGGGTTGGGGAGGAGGGGGAGATATACAAAAATATCAATAAATATGAAAATAAAAGTGATCATTTTCGTGAATTAATAATTCTTGAACCACCCGATCGATCTCGATCAAACTTTCAACGTAGATAAGGTTCGGACCTGGGATGTTTTAATCATTTTACTTTGGTGGCATAATGTAGGGGAGGGGAAAGAGGACATATGTAATAAATAAATAAATAAATAAAAATAAAAATAAAAGTGACTGTCTTTGTGACTTCATCACTCTTAAACCACCGAACCGATGTTAATCAAGAGGTTCGGACCTGGGATATTTTTTATCATATCCCTTTGACGGTAGAACTTGGGAAGGAGAAAGGGAGAGGAGAAATATATAAAAATAAATAAAACTTAATAACTCTTGAACCATCTGACAGATCACGATCAAATTTTGAACATACATGACATTCGGGCCTGGGATAACTTTTTATCATGCCGTGCCTCGCAATATGGAGAGGGGAGAGGGATATATCATATAAAAATCACCGAAAATGATCAATATCAAAGAGCGCTTTAGTAATAGCAAAAACGAAACATATTACTATTTTTCCTTAATTTAAGCCGGCGAAATTGGAATGCGTCTTAGATTCGAGGACGTCTTAAATTTGAGTAATTATTGAGAAATTCTTAAATAAAGATATTATTAACGTATTATTAAAACTACTTTGCTAGCCATTTTTTTATTTTTGTATCATATTCCGCAGGACGACTGGGTTTGCTAGTATGAATTATTACATTAAAAAAATGAATGTAACTATGTGTGC
Organism: Thermobia domestica; assembly: GCF_964235325.1. NCBI lineage: Eukaryota > Metazoa > Arthropoda > Insecta > Zygentoma > Lepismatidae > Thermobia > Thermobia domestica. The sequence continues at coordinate 33,500,411 of NC_137466.1, forward strand.
GTGATCATCACAGCCAAATGGCAAACAAAAATGAAATAATTTTTTTTATATAGTAATTCCCCAATCCTAACTGGAATGTTATGATACAACTTTCATTGTAATACATATCGTAAGAGGAAGAGGAGGTCCGAATTTTTGCGAAAATTTGAGTATCTCACAAGCCGCTCATCTTAGGGAGCTGAAATTCAGTATAACTTTTTGTTACAAATAAACAGAACTTATTCTAGCATTTTTAAAATTCTCTTTTAGCGGTAAGGGGAGGGACTTTCTATATATTGGAAATTGGTAGTGAATTGACATGTAAAAAATAATCGAATACGATTAATATTAATTAAGAAACAAATTGAGAAACAATAATCGAGAAACAAGACTACAGTGCTTCGAATTTTATATCCGCTATTTTCTATTATAATAATTGCTGAAACTTGTGTTCATTATATAGAGCGTTCAGAGCACAAGGAAATCAAGACATAAAATTGTGAGAAAAATATACATAAAATTTGTACTTTACGCTTTATTACATGGAAATTTTAAGTTTGTACAGTATGCTTAATTATACGAAAAAATTTACAATTTTTTTCCCTTTACGTTGGTCTACTTTGCCTTGATTTGAGACTTTCAAATTTCATCTTATTTTCAACTGAAAAGTATCTGTAATTCAACAGGAAATAATTATATATGTTAAACAAATTGAAATTCATAGTAATTCGACCCATGACAAACACTTCACCATTTTACATCATAAAGGTCAGATCCATCGGTATTGTAACAGAGCACTGCTTGAGCGATTGGCCGTAGAAATTCAAACTCCGATTAGTGATAATTTCACAGCCTTGTTTTATTACAAATGTAAAAGGTTTAGTCAGTGGAGTGGAAAGCGTGGATCATGGACAGAGTTAATGACATTGGGTTTTGGTGGGTCAGTGTGAGTTACGGTGGGTCGTGGGTCGTGGGTCTAGTTTTCATTGATCCACACCATCTCTGGACACTTTTATTGTAATTATATTACTGAATACGCTTAATGATACAGGAAAAGCTGACCGACTGTATTAATTGCTTAGGGGCATTAAATGAAACGATGTTCGTGGGTTTTCCTGGGGTTCTCCCGTTTTCTCTCACTTTCTTCATTCCACCATTTGATTCATCTCTCATCATCACCGTCTCCTTTAGCCTAACCGGCATAACCATGGGACGTAAAACTTAACGATTTAATTTCATTTCACCTAAATAAAAATGGAAACAAGAATTAGTGAAATGAAAACGAGGAATGAACTGGGAGAAACTCAAGAAAATCAACTAACATAATGCTGAATTTTAACGTATAGTGCCTGGGATTGAACCAAGAACCCTTCATACTGGAAGTCAACATTCAGTCACTGAATCACAGTTCTTTTTAAAAATATATTCTAAGCACGCTATAATGGACTGAATAAACATTATTATAAAAATGAAATGAAATCCTTGAGTTTTACGTCCCACGATTATGTCGGTTAGGCTAAAGGAGACGGTGATGATGAGAGATGAGTAAAATGAAGAAACTGGGAGAATCCCGAGAAAACCCACGAGTACGGTGTTTGTCCACCACAAAGTCCACACGGCGCGAGCTGGGATCGAACCAGGGACCCCAAGCACCGGAGCTGAACGCTCTAACACTGAGCCACCGCGCCCCCAACATTACTGTAAGTTTTTCCACTCAATAGTACTTGAGAACTGCACTTATTGATCCATTAATTTCATGGAATATGAATGTATACCGAACAAAACTGTCTGTGGGTCCAAAAGTCACTATAATAATTATTGTAATTCGTACTGCTTAGGAAAACTGCGGAAGGAGGGACAGAGACATTGGTGTTACTGGTTTTTAACAAACCGATCTAACAGTTTGTTCTGTTGTGTGTTAGTGGACACTTTGACACGTACCAATTCTATCGCTATTAGCTACCTGCAGGTGTCAGCGTCCCTCTAACTCCCCTGGTCTCCTTATTGTTTCTTTAATTATAACATCTGGTGTTGGCGAAGGAACTAATGGTCCGTGACAAAGGGTGGCGGAAATACCAACTGCAGTCGGTCACAGATACACTCCATTTGCAGATCTAATTATCCTCTCATGCTGCATTCAGAAAACCCACAAAATGCTCAAAAGCGAAATGACATTTATGTCAAATGCGGCTAGTTATAAAACAGAAAAAGAAAGAAAAAACTGCTAATTTCAGAAGCCTTACATAAAGGAAACTGAAATCCGTACAGATTTTTTTTCAAATTTTCAAAACTTTTTATAAATGTAATACTCGTGTAATGGCGCACTAATGATATAAATGTTATTCTTGTAGTAGTAAAATCAAAATACTAATCGTAATCAGATCAACACGTAAGGACTAGGTCACAACCCATATCGTGTTCCAAAACCACAATACATAAGCACTTTATTCAGCCTCCGAGCTCATATGGCATAAAGTCAGAACCTAATGGTACGTTGTCACGTTACATGAATCTTGTAGGTGTCATTAAATAAATAAATAAATAAATAAATAAAAACTTGCAACTTTCCTATATTTCTCCATGTAAACATAGTCTTGAAAGGGACATGCAACACTTTTCATTTTGCAAGGAGTCAAACTATATGTAAGTTTCTGGGCCGTCTTGCTTGCTACCTGCTATCGCCCTGCCGCTGACATAAAGAAAAAAACAGTTTCACCGCCTCCGAAACAACGGATTCTTTTGGACGGAGAGGAGAAGGGCGCCAAAATACACGTTTTTAATGCAAAGGTTCACTATTTGTTCACTAGAGTGCAGGGCTGCATGGGTGGAATTACCTTTCTTGCTTTCAGGAAGTTGTAACATGTAAACAGTAAATAGAAAGATCGAGTTACAATATTTTTTAAATGACAGTTTCAAGATTCTTGTAAAGTGAAACTTTTTTTTTTGTTTTGTTTTACCCTCTACTCGAGCTTGCTAGCAGCCCCACAGTAATCTTAATTTCTAATCCAAATTTATCACCACAAATCTTAACAACTCATTATTTCCACAGAGAATCCAGCAACATCTAACGATAGAGTATGTGCCTCATTTTGATGGCACCTCCCATCCCAAATTTTAAACAACAATGTCTTTGAATTACAGATTTTACTTCCTCATTAATCTAAACTTAGTGTACAATTTAGGAAATGCTATGCTTAACCAGATGGCTTCTAATTGGGTGATATAGCTCCCACAGCCGTTTTTTTCTTTTTTGGTTTTCGTGACCAGACTTTGCTACCTCTTAATTCAAGAAGCTCTCAAATTGCCTTTGTTGCTGAGTAAATTCTAAAATTTGTATGCAAACCCAACATAACGCATACCAAGGTTTCCAATTCAACACACCGATATTCGTTTAAGAATCAGAAACCAGAAATAAGCTTTCTAACTTTTTTTAAAGCTAAATCGCTGAATGGACTCTCCTATAGACTGAAGGAAAATTCTGAGAAATGAACCATTTTGAAAGAATTGATCTACTAATTAAGAACTGTGAGAAAAGGACAGAAGTACCAGAAAGATCAAAATGATGTTGCCCGCCGGAAGCTCATATGACATAAAATCCAACTGATGGTTCAAATGCGAATGCTTTGCTACTGTACTTTCAACGAATAAAGGAAAAAGAGATGTAAAGTTAAAAGTCTTCATCCCGGCGAAAGTAAAATACCGCTAATTTTACAGTAATTATGTGATATCTTCAAATAGATCAAAGATAATCGAAATGTGGAACAAGAGCGCCCTAGACAATATTATTTTACATGAGAAACCGTTATCACGACTCACTTATCTGCTTTCGATTTAGAGCCATTTTGAAAATCGGCATTTATTTTCGCGTTTCTAAACAGTTGAAAACGGAAAGCCACTAGCTGACTTGTAATAACGGTACCTCACGCAAAATAATATTGTCTAGGGCGCTCTTGTTCCATATTTCAATTATCTTTTATATATTTGAAGATATCACACACTTACTGTAAAATTAGCGGTATTTTAATTTCGCCGGGATGAAGACTCTTAAGATAAAAACTCGTACCGTGACCAAATCTAAATGAACACCGAGAACTGAGATTGATTTTTTCCAAATTTTCGTAAAACGCTTCTCTTTTTCTTGTTGCCTTTTAATGCTCGTTTGATCTGGCCAGAACCGTGCCGTGTGGGGGGTGGGGGGTGGAGAGCGGAGCGACGGTGTCGGGCGCCGAAGTAAGGGGGGCCAAAATTCGGGAGAAGAAAGGAAAAATTGCCTGTAATACTTGTAATATATGTATGGGGGCGCCGTCGTATACTCTCCCCCCGGGCGCTGATTTTCCACGGCACGGCCCTGGATCTGGCCATCCTGAAAAGTAATGTAAAGGAGTGCTCATATCTCCCGTCCCGACAATTCTTTCAACCAATAACAGCATATAAATACACTAGCAATGACTGCGCGAAACAAACGCACAAACTCGTCAGATAAGCAATACTAACGTAAGTGTTGTTTCAGCAATATGAAGCAGACTTATATATCTATATCTATATCTATATCTATATCTATATCTATATCTATATCTATCTATCTATCTATCTATCTATCTATCTATCTATCTATCTATATATATATATATATATATATATATATAGGGGCGAATCCAGGACCGACTTCTGGGGGGAGTGGTGGGTTGCCATACTGCTACTTAGAACTACTTTTAACAGTTTCAAACTCTGGGAAGGTTATATATATATATATATATATATATATATATATATATATATATATATATATATATATATATATATATATATATATATATATATATTTCCTCTTCTGGGGTTTGCGTTTGTTTTGTGGAGTTATCGGGAGGGGATGTGTGAGTGCGAGTGCTTTCCTGCATTACTTTACAGGATGGCCAGAGCCTGTGAAACATATATACTCCTATGTGCTATTTTGAGATGTAGTTTATAGCCCCGTAATGCTTTTCTGGTTCCGTCACTGATGTAGACGTATTAAATTAATGTTTTTATACTGTTATGTTTATATATATATTCTTTGGTATTCTTATTATATACTACTTGATATTCTTTAAGTTCTATTGAGAAATTTAGTGTTTCATCTCATATTATATAATTTTACGTATTGAGCGCACAACGACTCGAAGTATATACATGACTGATTCCATTAAATTTCATTTGATTCAGCATATTCTTTTGATTCGCTTGAAAAACGGCATTTGAAAGAAATTTCTAGTAAAACCAGTACCTCTGGCAACTCTGTCATGCGGCTGAAGTCACTTGTAAACAAGGAAATTAGTTTGCAATTTTTCCGCACACACAGATAAATCAACCTTCTACAACTCATAAATAGTTAGTTCCCCTTTGTTACTGTAACATAGTTTATAAAATCTTTTATTATTTTATTATTTGGTAAAACTACGAGAACAATCATTAACCTTTATGTTTATGGTTATGGCAAAGTCTCTGCCTAGACAGTGCCGTGCTGTGAAAAATCAGCGCCCGGGGCGAGAGTATACGACGGAGCTCCCATGCATATGAATAAGGTCGACAGACCAGGCGCAAAGCGCAGAAAATTTTCAAAAATAAACCCTGCTATTCCTTGATTTTCAGCACTTTTTATTTTTTCTTCCATTTTATGTAAGTGCACATGGATTTTCCTAACATGAGTAACATTAGGTCTATAGGGCCACTTTCTAAAGTAGGAAAGGGATTTAAGTACATACTAGTAGTATTGCAAATAATTTTTCCTCTCTTTTTTTCTTTCCTCCTTTTCTTTTCTCTTTCCCTCCCGAATTTAGTGCCCTTCTTACTTCTGCGCCTGGGGCTGTCGCTTCGCTCGACCCCATCCCCCCCCTATCGGCACGACACTGCACCTAGTTGTGTAAATACCTTGGAAGTCTGGCTACGTCACTTTTCAATCTGAATTACTTCGTTTGTCTTTGGAGTTTGCACGAGAAGTGGACACAGAAAACAGCATTAAATTCAATCTATACTTTCTGAGTACAATCCAAATTATGTATTTAACAATTTGGTAATGAGTGTGTTGTTTCAATGCAAGCTTTACGGAGACCCATCTTTTTGAGTTCTACCATCTCAACCAATAGTCAAATTCTTGTTTTAATTTTGTTGTTATTTTTACATGGTAAATGAACGCACACAGTGACTGGAGCCCACAAGATAGTGAAGCAACCAATGTAATAATGATTATAATGCTTTCAGAAGTCCAAAATTAATACAATAAACGAAGAATTTAACGAATTGTTCCAGTTAAAAATGAATGACATTTTTATATTTGCATTGGTAATCATACATAATACAGAATACATAATACATTTTGTGTAGAATAATTTATGAAGTTTATACGCTATCATATATAACTAAAGCTAAAGTAAAATGTCTGGCACGAATTCCCAAACGGCTTAAGCCAACTAGCTGGCAATTGTAATACATAATACATTTCTCAAATTTGTTTACCAAATGCAGCAAATTAAATACCACATTGCGGAAGGGGAACAAAAGCATAATTTGCTGCATTTAAATAAAGAAGATGACATTTCAAATATAATCCACGTAAGCAAACAAAAATTGACAAAATATTATTCCCCATTTTCACAGAAGCTAATTTTTTCATCACTGAAGTGGATACATATATATACTTTTGAATCTTGTTGAATGTCAGTTTATGATGAGAAATAAACAGCGAAAACAAATCACAAAAGTGTATAGCCAGTCATCAATGAGTTAATACATTTTAATTGCCCTAATGGATATGCCATTTATGGTAATTTTCTCACTAAAGACTCAATTAAAATTGCATTATAACCAACCATTGTTGTGAAAAACATCGGTTGACAGAATTCAGGAATGATTTTTTTTTTTTTTTTTGTATTTATTTGTTCTTCACCAGGGCCTTCATATATGCATATATGGACATACTGATATGTGAGACTGTGTACGTTTCGAACAATTAACATTTGAATTACACAGCTGAGACCAAACACGTCATTTGATATATGTCAACTTGGGGGAGTTTGTAACCATAAACAAGGTTTGAAAAGAGGGTGAGACAAAAATATAATTACAATCTATGCATGTGACATACGGGAAATGTCCAGTCTGTCACATAATCGCCAGGTGACAATAATATCAACAGTCGAACTTTCATTTGCATTGTTTTTAGATTCGTTGCCTCCTTGTTTAGTTTTTTTTTTTTGTTTTGTTTTGTTTTGTTTTGTTTAAACATTAATGTAAAATCAAACATATATTTCACTTTGAAAAATTCATCATAGTGAAGAGAAAATAGAAAGAAGAAAAACTAAAAATGATTATTGTACATGAGTTACTCTCACTCAACTGCTTAAGGGTCTTCACTACAGTGAAATTAAACTACCACTAATTTTATGGTTTTTCTGTAATATCTTCAAAGCAAATAAAAATATTCGAAAAGCAAAAAGGAAATCAACTAGACAATAAGATTTTGCGTGTGATACTGTTATCATAATTCATTTATCTGTTTTCGATTTGCAACTGTAGATAGATTTAGCATTTTTGGGGTTTCTGTAAATAGCGACATACCAAAAGCAGATAGTTGATTGTGATAAAGATATCACATGCAAAATCGTATTGTCTAGTTCACTACGTTTCTGCTTTTCGAATATTTTTGTTTTGAAGATATTACAGAAAAACTCTAAAATTAGCAGTAGTTTAATTTCGTTGCAGTGAAGACCCTTAATTCCAGGAGCAATCCTGTATTTAGGTGTTTTACGTGCCTTCCATTTCTTCTTATACGGATGTGTAAGCAAAAGCAACGATATGTCGGGTTACGTTGAGCCACCATCAACGAGGTGAAGCGTACAGTATTAAGTACGCATAAAACACTCTCTACCTATAGACTAGGGGTGTTCCGGATTCCGGAATTCCGGAATACTTCGGAATGAAAATCTTAATTCCGGAATCGGAATTAAAAATTTAGTTATTCCGGAATTCCGAAATCTCGGAATTCCGTAATTTCGGAATTTCGGAATCCAGGAAGTTCATTCCGAAATTTCGAAATCTCTAAATTCCGGAATTTCGGAATTCCGAAAGTTCACCTCGAAATATCGGAATTCAGGAATCTCGGAATTCCGGAACTTCAGTCAGATATTTCGGAATTTCCAAAACTCGGAATTCCGGAATCTCGAAACTTCAGCTAGAAATTTATGTATTCCAGAATATGAGGACTTCGGTTCAGCACTTCTGAATCTTTGAAATTCGAAATACCCAACAACGGTACGTCGATCCAGCATATCGGAATCTCGGAATGCTGAAATGTCAGCATCTGAAATCTTCAAGTAACATGATTATGAGATAGACATCAACACTCAGACAATGTAATGATGAAACTTACTCTTTTTTACTCATTGTCAGTGGCGGCAATACCCGTCTTTCTGCAGAACGAAAAGAGCTGAGCAGAAGGACTCATTGAACAAAGTGTAAAGACTTCATTTACTGGTTCTTGTCTTGTTCTAATGTTCTACCCAAGGGCAGGCTCTAACATGTTTATACATCGTTGCTAGCTGGGTCACTAGTGCAATACGGATAGAGTATCGACCAGTTTCTTCCTTGCGTGGCTTCAAAATGACATATAAAAAATGAAAAACTTAGAAACAGGGTGAAGCCATAGATTGCGAGTTTCGTATTCATTACCTATATATTTACTTGCACACTTGAGCCGATATTCACCCTCGTACTCCAGGTTTAGGAGCCAGATTCTGGATACGTTGCTGAAATGCTCGTTCTGCGCACGAAGAGATTTTAGATTTTAGAAAGACATACGACTCGGTTAGGAGAGAAATATTATACAACGTTCTTACAGAACTTGGAATACCGAGAAAGCTAATTAGATTAATTAAGATATGTTTAAATGAATCCCAAAGTAAAGTCCGGGTAGGAAATTTTTTGTCCACGAGCTTTCACGTCGAAAATGGCCTGAAACAAGGAGATGCGTTGTCGCCATTATTATTTAACTTTGTTCTAGAATACGCTATAAGGAAAATCAAAGATAGCAACCAGGGCCTACAGTTGAACGGTATTCACCAGGTTATGGCATATGCTGATGATGTAAATTTAATAGAGGATGATAGGAGAACAATAGAAAGAAATGCAGAGATCTTATTAAACGCTTACAGGGACATGGATTTAGAAGTAAATGCAGAGAAAACTAAATACATGGAAGTGTGTCGGGACCGTAATACGGAAAATTGTGGATGCGTTAAAATATTAAATAATACTTTTGATAAAGTGGATAGTTTCACATATCTAGGATCAATATTAACAGAGGATAATCATATTCACGAAGACATTAAATGTCGACTAAAAGCAGGGAATTCGTGTTACTATTCAGTGCAAAATCTCTTGTCCTCGCGAATTCTGTGGAGGAATTTGAAGCTTAAAATATATAAATCGATAATCATCCCTGTTGTTCTGTATGGTTGCGAAACATGGTCGCTTACACTGAGGGAAGAACATAGACTGAAAGTATTTGAGAACAAGATCGTGAGACGAATATTCGGACCCAAGAGGAATGGGAATGGGGAATGGCGGAAACTTCATAACGAGGAACTACATAATTTATACGGTCTACCCAACATTGTTAGGGTCGTCAAGTCTAGGAGGCTTAGGTGGGCAGGTCATGTAGCTAGAATGGTAGAAAGTAGAAACGCTTTCAGAGTCTTAAGTAGAAGACCAATCGGAAAACGACCATTAGGAAGACCTAGGCGCAGATGGGAGGACAATATTAAAGGTGGATCTCGCAGAGTTTGGAATACAAAGTAGAAACTGGATGCAGTTAGCTAAGGATAGAAGTCAGTGGAGAGCTTTTGTGAACGCGGCATTGAGCCTCCGGGTTCCATAGGCCATAGAATTAGTTAGTTAGTTTAGTTATATGTGTACCAAGTTTGGTTGAAATTGCTTCAGGTGTTCCAGAATTATGCTGGAACAAACATACATCCATTTTTATAAGACAAAGCATCTAGCTCTTCTCCCTCATAGTTTTCTTAGTTTTTATTTTATTGTATTAGGAAAACAACTTTTCAACGAAAACATGTGGTTCGGAGCTCACATACGTAGTCAGTCCCGTAACTAGCTGATAGCAAATAGTTTTTCATAACGTAGGTTTTGCATAATGCTATACCATAATTATGTAATTTTTGTAGATAGCATGGCACAAAAATTAATTCAATTATACCATGATACCTTTTTTAATATACAAAATGAAAACTTTCCTTAATGTCAAATGTATTTTGCGTTAATATAAAGAAGAAATAAAAATATGATAGATCTGAACTGCGGAAGATTGGAAATACAATGTAATATATTTGTAATAACTGTATTTAATATTTGGAAAAGCAGTGGAAAAATATACAATCAATCTAGCTTTCAACATAAAGTAATAATGAAATGCCATATCAATAGAATGTTAATCCTCTCAAATTTCTTTAATTTAAAGGAAACCTATAATTTTAGTTTCTACCGTAATTTTTTCTATCAGAGCTTTACATAATAGCGGATTCTTACTCTTATAAGTTAGGCTACCTGTTCATAAGATCAATAAAATAAACAAACAAAAAATACCTTATTATGTTTAATGATGTTGGTTAATGCAATATAAATTTCGTATAAATTTTCATAGATTAGAATATGCATTATTACAATTAATTTACAAAAACTAAAAAAATACACATTATCTCAAATCCAATATTATCATTGTACACTATTTTAATACTTTTCTGAACACGGTACTCGCGGTTATAGAACAACCTTTATTTCGTCGGACTCTGATGTATAAAATCAGTTCTTCGATCTCGACTCGTGACAGGATAGTTATGTTCGCGACAATTTTCAAAAGAATAAATGTTTTAAAATTTAGAAATAATATCCTATATATTTGATGGATGCCATTAAACCTGATTGTATCTATAAATTATTTCTACTACAAAATGTTACTTTTGAAAATTCTTATATTCTTTCATAGCGTTTTCAGTCTGGTTAGTTTTACTAGGACATATGTAAAAGGCAGAATGGAAATGTACATTAACTACAAATTAAAATAAAAAGTACTTATCATGATGAAACATAAGGAAATGTTATACAAATAACATAATAACAATATACAAGTATATTACGCATATTTAATACGTAACACTAGAAAACTAAGAAAATGTTATGCTGTACAAACAACATTTTAAATACGAAATATTATGAAACTTAAGAAATATATTAATTGAAATATTATATTGAAATAATGTATTAACATTATGAAATCAAAGGAAATGTTATTTGAATAATATACAGATACATCTATGCAGTGATAATGACACTGGTAACTATGCCCTTCTCAATAGCTTAAATTTACCGTACCTTTGAAAATAAAAAAAAAACAGATACAGAGACCGACAGAAGTATTGGAATAATATAATTAATACTTTATTTACATTGTGTGAATTATAAACAACATACATCATATTTGCTTAGTAGTGTTGAATTTGTAAACATATAAACGTTACCATTATGTGTCTCCGAAACTATATTTAAAATATCATAATGCATGTATTTAGCACACAATATATAGAGTCTACTATATTTCTCCTGCGGTCTCACTTACAGGACGACATAACGTCTCCAGACGAGTAGACACATGACTGGATGCATGTTTTATGCCCCCACCACACAGTCGTTGATTTCATACTGTGCCTCGCAATAGCAGCTCGCAATTGTAGTGTAAAGCTAAGCATTCACAAGTGACATGGGGTGTAAAGGTAAGGAGACAACAGTCGAAGAAAGAAATGTTGTAATTAATCTGTACAAACAATACAAACACCTCTCCGAAATTGATAGTATAGTCAACAGAAGCAAAATCATGGTGTTCTCCATCATTCAGCGCTTCAAACAGACTAATAGTGTTGTGTATAAGCCGAGATACGCCGCTCCTTCTAAACTTACTACTAGAGACAGGAGTCAAACAAGCAGAATCCGGCATCTGAGATTAGAGGAAGCCTTGAACAATATTCTGGCACTGTGAGGCACACAGGAACAGTTGGACGGGTTTCACATAGTGCCGGTTACAATGCCAGTTTTCCTACGAGGAAACCATATTTCAATTGTGTAAATAAAAAAAAAGAGTCTAGAATTTGTTAACCTGTATAGGGGAAGCCAACAGAATTCTGGGATCACGTTCTCTGGTCGGATAAAAACAAATTCTGCTCATACAAGGGTGATGGACGTGTTACAGTGTGAAGGCTATCAAATAGAGCTAAGAACATGGTAGCTACAGTGAAACATGGAGGCAACATGTGATGGTATAGGGATGTACGGCTTCATCAGGCGTTGGAGAACTGGTGCTCATAGATGGAATCATGGAAAAGCTTGAATACAAGAGAATTCTTGAAAACAATCTTAAGAGGAGTGCACAGAAGCTAGAATTGGGAAATGGTTATTACTTCCATCAGGACAATGATCCAAAGTATACTGCGGAAATTATGAGGCTTTGGATAGTGTATAACACTCCTCACACTTTGAAGATACCGACCAAATCACCAGATTTAAATCCTACAGAGAACATCTGGAACGAGGTCGAAGATCGTGTTAGGAAACATCACATTAGAAGTAAGGACCATCTGAAAGAACTTCTTCAGAGTGGAGAAATATGAACTCTGCAGTCAGCACAAAAAAGTACAGTCATGTTAAAAAATTATCGTAGTAATCCATAGAAAGGGGAACATAACTAATTACTAGCTGTTCTCTGTTGAATGCTGATATCCAGATGTAAACAAACTATTTTCATCCTTTCTGGTAGTGGAAGTAAGTATCCGATGCTTTTCATGAGTTTATATATTTAGTAGAAGACTCAAATTTATTTTGTAGCAGTTGTAATTTTGTCTACTTTCTTTGCATACCTATAGAAACGATAAATCTAGTAAACATGTTTATGTTAGAATAATTGTGTCGGACTCTGTACTTCCTGTTGATTTATGAATCCCCTGTTACACTAAGCCAGAGATGTGAAACAATGAAAAAATTTAGCTTATATTCAATAGTATTTTAAAATGTTTTTGGGACAATAGCTTTGTTTATGGACAGAAATATTAACTGCCCGGCATGCTCAGCGGTAAGATTATTTGTGTACACAAATATTTTCTCGCTAATTTGGTTAATCTTGAAAGATGGTGGGAATGATTATTCCACCAAAGTAGTGGCTCTTCCTCCAAATCTGCATCCCTAAGGCTTAGGTACAGGTTCAATTATTCTATGTGACTGCCTTCTTTATCCTGTCACCAAATGTCCTTCGTTTTAAGCAACTGTCTAATCTTTTAGTACCAACATTCCCTCGATTATCTTTTTTAGGATTTCCTGCTGGAATAAGTCTCAACTTATACAGTCCTCTACCTTTTGTTATCTCAATATTTTTACCCAAATTATCTTCTTTAAACCTGAGATCTAAGAAAGCACAAATTTTCTACAGAATTCTGCTTCTTTCACCCTTCTCGAATCGCGATTTCAGAAGAGACAAAATTTCCATTTTCATGCTTCTTTAATCTTCTTTGAGGCTGCTTCTAAGATCTGTTCACTATCTCCCTCTTCAGTCAAAAAGTCATAGAATGAAAGATGTGTTTCCTGCGTACTTGCTTCATCTTGTTATGATATATTGTCTATCAGTTGAGATTCTTCAACTTGAAAATCTTTTGAAATTTGTTCATATGATGGCCATATGTCCGACGCTGTAACAGATGTTTCTGCTGACATACCGTCACAAAGCATTTGTAAGGACGATAATAGTTAATAATTCTAATTAATAATCTAGTTAATAATTCTGTTTCTTCGTTCTGAAGGATAAGATTTTTATATATTGTTTGAGACAGAACTTTTGCTATTTCTTTTTGGCATGTTAAAACTACCAGCATCAAAAGGAAAGTAAACAATCATCTTGTTGGCGTGCATGACGGAAGTATTTTACGCAGAAGGCCTAATGCATCTTACTCTTCTTGCAGCGCATGTCTCATTTTCCTGCTTTGACTCATAATTTGTCTGTTTCCGAAGGTCCCTGTAGCTCAAGGGCTTTGTTTACTCTAATATTCAAAGTATGGTCGAAACAACTCAAATGTTGGAAATCGCTCAAGTCAACAATGGCCTTTACAATATTGGCACTACTGTTGTTACACAACGAACATTTTCAGTTGGTATTTCCCACATATCTATACTAAAATATAAAGCCTCTAACAGATTTGATTTCGGAAAATCGGAATTCCGGAACTTCATCGCAAATATCGGAAGTTCGGAATTCCGGAATCTCGAAACAAGATCTGAAATTTCGGAAGATCGGAATTCCGGAATCCAGAACACGATACTAAATTTCGGAAGTTCGGAATTCCGCAATTTTAAAACTCCATCGGAAATTTCTAATAATCGGAATTCCGGGATCTCGGAATTTCGAAATTCCGGAATTCCGAAAATTCCGGAATTCCGAGATTCCGAAAATTCCGGAATTCCGAGATTCCGAAAATTCCGAAATTCCGAAAAACGGAATTCCGAAAAATTCCGGAATTATCGACATTCCGAATTCCGGAATTGAAATCTCAATTCCGAACACCCCTACTATAGACAACAGCGCCTACCCTCAGTTCAGTGCCGTCATAACACCATTGTGGGGCCCTGGCATAACCAGGGAGCTGGAATCCCTGAGAAAATAGGAAATTTTACACGAAATAGGTACATATGTAGTTTTTTCTTGTGGAGCCACCGCCAGATGCGCGTCCAGAAATTTTTGTTAAGAGCGGGGTCCAATACTCCCACTACGTATTAGAATGAAATGAAATTTTTGAGTTTTACGTCTCACAGTTATGCCGGTTAGGCTCAAGGAGACGGTTATGATGAGAGATGAATGAAATGGTGGAATGAAGAAAGTGGTAGGAAACGAGAGAGCTCCGTGAAAACCCACGCACATGGTGTTTGTCCACCACAAAGATCACTTGGCGGGAGCAGGGTTTGATCCCAGGACCCCAAACACCAGAGGTGAACGCTCCACCACTGAGCCACCGCGGCCCCGTAGTATTAAATGGGTATTATTCTTCCCCCGAAAATACGATAAAAAATTGAAATCTTTAAGTTTTACGTCACACGATTATGCTGGCTAGGCTAAAGAAGATGGTGATGATGAAAAATGAATTAAATGGTGGAAAGAAGAAAGTGGGAGGAAACGGGAAAACCCCGAGAAAATCCCCGCACACGGTGTTTATTAACCACAAAGCTCACTTGCACAAACTGGGATCGAACCAAGGACCCCATGCACCAGAGGTGAACGCTCTACGACTGAGCCACTGCGCCCGAAAAGACGATAAGTTATTGTAACATAGTTCCAGTCATATTTTCAGAAAAAAATGATAGAACTACATTGTTTCTATAAGACAAAGAGTGCAGATGAAGTATAAGATCAAATTTTCATGCTACATCAATCATTTCCTTGTTAAATTAGTATAGTTTTATTGAGAAAATGTACAAATGTATGTTGAGTTAGGAAGTTTTGGGGATATCCGGACCCGGTGGACCCGCCTGATGGGTGCACGCCAGAGTGAAATTGATTATGATGAAAGCGCATGTCTTCCCTGATATCCACAACAACTTTAGTTCTCAACCTTAGGAAGAGATCCAATTCTTTTGGTCTTAGTCCTATGACTTCATAAAAATATAAAATCAAATAAAATAAAAACATAATTTTTAATGCATTTCAAAAAGTATTGCTTTTAACTCTTATGGAGTTTGTTTTACCAATACACCTTCGTCCAGTTCGTTGACGAAGGTGAAATTCAAACCACAAGTGATAGAAATCAACCATTTCCGGTTTTAACATTGATCACTCGAGAGCTAAAACGGTGATAGATAGAAATAAGCGATTTCCTGCAATCGATTTAGCGTCGCGACAATAAATTTTATTTTCATCCTGCGGGGGATCAGTGGTAGAGCGTTCACCTCTGGTGCATGGGGTCCTTGGTTCGATCACAGATCGCGTCAATTAAGCTTTGTGGTAGACAAACACCGTATGCGTGGGTTTTCTCGGGATTCTCCCGATACCTCCTACTTTCTTCATTCTACCATTTCATTCATTTCTCATCATCACCGTCTCCTTTAGCCTAGCCAGCATAACCGTGGGATGTAAAACTTAAACATTTCGGGCCTTATGCAGAGTCCTTCTGACGTGTGATTAGTGCCATACTAAAGCGTTCGACTTACATATGCTTCCTCCAGAAGTCGGGCGTTTAGCATGACGCTAATCATTTGTCAAAACGACTCTGCATAAGGCGGTTCATGTTTATTTTCATTTCCATCCTTAACTCTCTACTAAAACCGGAAGTGATAGAAAACCACAGCAACTTACGATTTCAATATTGGTCTGCATAGAGCAAAAATGTTAAAGAGATAGCGAGAAGCTGTTAATTTTAGAATCGATTTAGCATTCCAAGAATAGGAACTCCGTATTGAAACCAGAAGATGCAGAAATCAATAACTTATGATTTTTAACAGTCATCACTATATATTAGGCCGGTAGCCAGACCAAAAATATAGGGTGGGCGGTAGAATTTAGGGGGGGAGGCGATCTAACCATATTAAGATTCATATCCATATTATAGTTCATTTACAATTCTATCGTGAAAATTTTAGGGGGGGGGGCAGTAAAAATTTAGGGGTTCCGGTCCCTAGACCCTCGGTGGATACGGGCCTACTATAGATCAGATAGCAAGAAATGGTTTTCTGTAACCAGCTAAGCGTCCCAAGAATATATTCCATCTCCTTGCTAATGTCTGTTCCAAACCGGAAGTGGTACGCGTAGAAATATACTATTACTGTCTAGTTTCAATATTAATTACGAAAATATAATTCAATACAAACCAAACTCTTGGTGTACACGTGACACAGTACTTGTTTTCTACTATCCTAGGATCCATAGCCTGCCTATGAATTGGAGTCAGATCATTGCTAGTGTTGGGAACTATTTCTGATTTTCTAGTTATATCTTGGGGGCACGGTGGGTCAGCGGTAGCGGTTCTCTTGTGTTTGGGGTGTCTGGTTCGATTCCCGGCTAAGTTTGTGGTGGACAACACAGTGTCCGTGAGTTTTGGGGTACTCCCTCTTCCTCTCACATTATCATTCCACCAATTTTTCCATCATCATTCACTTGCCTTAATCATCCGTCTCCCTTAGCCAAATGGGCATAAACGTGGGACGTTAAACTCAAAGATTTTCCAAAGATTTCCAGTTACACCTTAATTCATGCTGTTTCTTTTGACTTTGTAGTTTGAAGAAGTCAATACGTAAAATTTTAACTTTTAAAACATTAGAAAAGTTTACTTCCCTAAGTTTCAAGTCATGAAAGTTTAAGTTTTAGGTGTGTAACTTGCCTTAAAAGCCGCCATAGTAGCGCCAAAATCCAACCTAACTTTTCTGTGATCCTAATAATAAAGGCTGAAGGCGGAGTAGTAATCGTTCTTTATTATCTTTATCAATTTGCCATAAATATATTGCTTGTACTCAAGCGAGTCCATGCTCGTAAATAAATCCTGTAATATTCGAATCTAGAAATCCAATCGTAGCTATGTTATATGACAAATTTATTTTTTTATAATCTTATTCTCCCTGTCTCTCTTTCAAAGTTTAAGGACCAAGAACTTTTCCATTAGAGTTGAAAAATTAATATTCATATGTAGATGGAATAACCATTTGCGTATATGAGAACTGCTTGACCTCTTCTTATTGACCTTGATAAAGGATGGGGATCTTCCCTTTGCGTTGCTATGGATACACCATTCAGAATCAGCTCATCTTTAGTGGGTTTGGGTCCATTAACCTGTCAAATGAACCCGTAATTTACTCACATGATGTTATGTATCGTATCGTATGTGCATGAGAGGAGAGTTTTCCCTTCTTATAAAACTGCCATTGTCCACAAAATGTGGTCTCATTTCCTCTTCAAGTTCCCCTTGTGACCCCTCTGGACTTAATCTTTCTGTGGCAATGATGACCACAAAATGGAGACATCTTGAACCACAAAACTAGCTCTTTTGCAAATATATACGGGTGTATATATATATATATATGTATAGGTATAGACTCCGAACTATTCTCCCCTGTGATCCTCGACGTTTCATTTCCGATGGTGTAACGTTAACGTAACACTTCATCCCCTCTGTTCTTGTACTCCCATGGTAGAACTTGACAAATTTCCCCTCCCTTCTCCCTTCAACTTCATCAGGATGCACTTCGGAAAGATCTGGTGCTGGAGAAGCAGAAAGAGAGAAAGAGAGAGAGAGAGAGAATATGTGGCTGATCAGAAAGCTGTAGCAAATTTTCTCGTCTTCCTGCGGAAATCCTACATACAACCTCTTTCTCGAAAATGTATTTTTTTTTTCCTTACACTCAACTTCTAGAAACTGTTTTATTGTATAACACACACACAAACAGACCATTTCAATAACATCTGTAGCATTTTGTGCTGATTCCAAAGATTGTTCTCAGAAGAGGGGGACATTAGCGTTTAGGGAGAAACATTTTGCGTCTTTATAGAGACTATACGTATATTGGCAAATAATGAAATCATGATTCACTCATATTCCCTCGAAAACTTGTTAGACTTTCCTATGGCTTCATGGCTGAAGAACTTGCTTTGGGTGCGTGTGATCGGAGGTTCAAACTTTACTCACAGTAAAAGTACAAAGCTTCGGAATGGTTCAGATTCTATTTCGTCTTTTATAACATTAATGTTTGATAAGGAAAAAAGAAATCTTTGAGTTTTACGTCGCACGGTTATACCGGTTAGGCTAAAGGAGACGGTGATGATGAGAGAGAAGTGAAATGGTGGAATGAAGAAAGTGGGAGGAAGCGGGAGAACCCCGAGTAAACCCACGAGCGCGGTGTTTGTCCACCACAAAGTTCACTTGGCGGGGGCTCGGATCGAACCCGGGACCCCAAGCACCAGAGGTGAACGCTCTACCACTGAGCCACCGCGCCCCCCAATGTTTGATAAGGAATGATCATTATACTGACTTTCTTTTTGTAACTTTCTATTTATTTTTGGTTATTTCGTTAAAAAGATTTGCAATTATGGCCCTATTTTGAATTCTTAAGTATACAGGTTAAGTTTGAACACTAAGGTATAATACTGCCAGTGGCGTATTTACGATTTTGTTTCGGGAGGGGCTTTGCTAACTTTCGGGGGGGGCTTTGCCTGGAAATGTGAAAATTCTGCAAGATATTTCATTTACTTTACTATACTAAGTAAGATTTCGGGGGGGGGGGCTTAAGCCCGGAAGCCACCCCCCTAAATACGCCACTGAATACTGCTGTATAAAAACACATAGCGGCATTTTATTTTACATTAAGAAACTGTTCAAACCACTTTCACGAAAATTATTTCCTGACTTTTATGAGAACTTATACGCGTAAAGGATATTTTTTTTCAGTGGGCCCTTAGGAGTTTTTTTTTTTTTTTTTCGAAATAGTCTGGTACGACAGTATTTAAAATTGCCTTATATCTTTATGTGCATATATAAAGTACATACGGTATCGGTTTTAGGAATTATAAACACATAAAATAAAACCTGGATAGGGTAGTTTGATTTTAGTTTCAAAAAAGTATTATTTATTTATTGGTTTATTCGATTCGAGTTTTGCGTCCCTTTCAGCAGCGAGGTTATATGAGAAATGAAACTACATTTAAGGTGGAATTCGAACCAAAGCAATGCATCCAACTTTCAAAGCTCTCTCACTATTGATCAAACCTGGAATCTCACTAACACTTGCGACATTTTTTAAAATTATCCCCAAGCGGTACACCATTTGTTTTATTCTATTTATTCTTGTTTCTATTTAATCGAATACAAAACGGAAATGAACACTGAAAAATCGAGGATAGTATTACGCTCGATCAATTCTCGCCTCAAAAAAGAGATGAGTGTTGGGTATTTGATAAGTTGCGTTTGCAACAAGTGACTTGTGTCTAACGCCAGAATTTCGAATTGAAAAGATGATGTCAGTTTTCGTCCGTAAATAAGTTGCGAAATTAATTTGTTGTTTATAATTAATTGCAATTAAATTGGAAAACTATTATTATATGGTATGGTTTGAACGAACATTAAGGATTATGTTTTAAAAAAAATAGATAGCGATATCAAGTTACATAAAATAAAAGGTAGCCCCAGTTCGTGTTCAGCGTTCTCCCTATCCGTGACATTATGTGGAGGGACTTCTGCCCATCTTGAAACAGTATGCCATCTAGCGTAACTGCGTATGCAGTGTTTCACTTGTTCTCTTGGAAGTTGGTAGAGACAATAATGGTACAGGGGATTGCAATTTCTCCCACCATCATTTTACATGTACAGTAGGAAGTCGATAATCCGAACTAATTGGGACTACAGGTAGTTTGGATTTTCGAAAATGACCAAGAAAATGCCATTTAGGCTTAAATATACTGTGCTGTATGCTCTTTTATCGATACAGTGATTATACAGTACATACAGTAATTACAATACCACACGTAATGCTAGTTACATTTAATGTTTCTGAAGAACCTGCTCGTACTCTAAATTACACTGTTCTTGTAACTCACATTTAAAACTTGTATAGGCCTAACGGAAAATAAAAATAAAAATATGCATGACAAACAATTACATATGAATGAGCTTTTGTATAAACACTGACTTCACACAACACCGACGAACAACCCTATTTATCGCTAGCGCTAAGACAGAATATAAAAAGCTTCTAGGGATCGCATTCGAATTTTTGACGTTCGGATTATCGACGTCCTACTGTATTGCAAAACTTCACTATGTTACAGTATGATACAATTTCTAAAGAAGCCCGAAGACCGGATAAAGTCCCTTAATTAAGTACAGTTGGTGATTAGGAATGTCTCAGGACCCAGTCGCAAACAAGAGGTCGGTGTATTGTGTCTCTCAGAGCTCAGACGCAGCCAAGAGAAAATGATAGCTTTTTCTCTCAGAGTTTAGACGCAGCCAAAAGGAAAGTATATATTTTCCTTTCAGGGCCTAGACGCAGCCAAGAGGAAAGGATAGCTTTTTTTCTCAGGGACAAGACGCAGCCAAAAGGAAAGTATATCTTTTCCTCTCAGGGCCTAGACGCAGCCAAGAGAAAAGGATAGCTTTTTCTCTCAGGGTCTAGACGCAGCCAAAAGGAAAGTATATCTTTTCCTCTCAGGGCCTAGACGCAGCCAAGAGGAAAGGATAGCTTTTTTTCTCAGGGACAAGACGCAGCCAAAAGGAAAGTATATCTTTTCCTCTCAGGGCCTAGACGCAGCCAAGAGAAAAGGATAGCTTTTTCTCTCAGGGTCTAGACGCAGCCAAAAGGAAAGTATATATTTTTTCTCTCAGGGGCAAGACGCAGCCAAGAAAGACCCTGGCGCAGCCAAGAGATTGTGATTAGAAATTCTGAGGGCTCAGACGTAGCCAAGAGAGTGTAAGATAATTCCCAAGGACCAGAGCAGCGAAGAGACGTTAGGTAAGGTGACCAGTTTTAGAGCAGACTGATCCCATTCAAGGTGTTGCGGCATCATATATATTCTATCTTCTTGAATCCTCTAGAACCTCCCGGTAGTAATGACGTTCGTCCTTTTCCGGATCACATGTTGATTAATGACATCCATCGTCTGCTTTTTTGTTGTTGAGTACGTAAACCGTCGTTATATACAAAAGGTATTACAATATATTGTAATCAGCCAGTTATAACTTTTTATTTCTGTTGTATTTAATTTCAAATTTAACTTTGTGTCAAAAAAAAAAAAAAAAAGATAAACAAAACTAAAAAGATCGTTCACATAATTTCAGGTCAAAAATCTGTTATAAAATGTTAAAAAATTATTATGTAATTTTGTGTGCAAATTCGTTTTATGTGCTATGGACAATTTAATTCACATAATAAACTTTCTCATTATGTAAATTTTGCGTAAACAAACTTCTTCATCTAAACTAAATGCCGTCTTGTACATGAACCCAATTTTCTGCCACTTTTTCAATAGCGCGGTTCTACAGTATAAACAGAGTACTTCAAATAACAACTTCAGCAAGTAATAGTATAAAACGTCACAATATTTCCAAAATAGCATAGTTGTTACCAAATATTATATCGTTAGCTGTCTCAACGTAACTTAACAATTAAAACACATTTTATCTAAACATCATAGTCTATATCAGTTAAAGTTAAAGAAAAAATCACCAAATAACAAACGTTTCTCTAAATCTTCACAATATTAAGTACTTATGCTGAGATTAAACCTCAAGTAACTGTTACAAAAATAACTTCAATCAAAAATGCAAGTATGTGCTTAAAAACTCTGTCAAGTGCCAAAAATGTCTCTACACATAAATCAATTCACAATCACCACATAACAACTAATCTAAAACATTAAATCAATCACACATTTAAGGCTTGTATCTTTTTATTCATCCCTAAAATTACCAAGTTTAATAAGTATTGTATAACTCTTCTATCAAAAATATAGGGAAAAATTAGTTACATTTAAATTACAAAACCTCTCGCAATACACCCCAATTAAAATTTCAATTATATACCTTAAGCATAACCGCAATATATAATGTTTCACATATTTCGACGTGTGTTCCATAAGATTTCGAATATTTACGCATGTCAAAGTTGAAATTCTAATAAACTGTGTAAAGTGTACGAAACATATATACGGTGTACGAAATAAGAAGAAAGCTCTAATTTTTGCTTTAAAACGAACTCGAGGTCACTACGTCTCCCGATTCTCGAGTTATACATTTTAAATGTATAAGACCTATAGTTTCAGGTGGAATCCGAACCATCGTTAATGTGTTAAAATTCTAAGGATCTCTCACCGGGCATTAACCGCTAGACTGGCAAAGTGGGTTAAAATTAGGGATGACTAATTCCGAAATTTTTACTTTCCGGAATCCGGAAAGTAAAATCGGAAAAAATTCGGATTTTGGAAAAAATTCGGTCGGAAAAATTCAGGAATTCGGAAAAAACGGAATGTAGAAAATTCCTATTTTGAAAAAAGAGGATTTTTTCTGAATTGTGGAATTTTCTAAATTCCGGATTTTTCCAAATCTCTGAATTTTTCTGAATTCCGGAAAGTGAAATATCCTATTCCCGAAAATAAATTTTCCTGAATTCGGATTCTAGCAACCAGGGCCTAGAGTTGGATGGTATTCACCAAGTTATGGCATATGCTGATGATGTAAATTTAATAGGGGATGATAGGAGAACAATAGAAAGAAATGCAGAGATCTTATTAAACGCTTGCAGGGACATGGGTTTAGAAGTAAATGCAGAGAAAACTAAATACATGGAAGTGCGTCGGGACCGGAATACAGCAAATTATGAATGCGTTAAAATATTAAATAATACTTTTGATAAAGTGGATAATTTCAAATATCTAGGATCAATATTAACAAAGGAAAATCATATTCACGAAGAAATTAAATGTCGACTAAAAGCAGGGAATTCGTGTTACTATTCGGTTCAAAATCTCTTGTCATCGCGAATTCTGTCGAGGAATTTGAAGCTTAAAATATACAAAACGATAATCATGCCTGTTGTTCTGTATGGCTGCGAAACATGGTCACTTACTCTGAGGGAAGAACATAGACTGAAAGTATTTGAGAACAAGATCCTGAGACGAATATTCGGACCTAAGAGGAACGGGAATGGGGAATGGCGGAAACTTCATAATGAGGAACTACATAAGTTATATGGTTTACCCAACATTGTTAGGGTCGTCAAGTTTAGGAGGCTTAGGTGGGCGGGTCATGTAGCTAGAATGGAAGAAAGTAGAAACGCTTTCAAAGTCTTGACTGGAAGAGCAATAGGAAAACGACCATTAGCAAGACCTAGGCGTAGATGAGAGGACAATATTAAGATGGATCTCACAGAGATTGGAATACAAAGTAGAAACTGGATGCAGTTAGCTAAGGATAGAAGTCAGTGGAGAGCTTTTGTGAACGCGGCATTGAACCTCCGGGTTCCATAGGCCATAGAGTTAGTTAGAATTCGGATTCCGGAAAATTTTGGCCACCCCTTCTAAAATGTATTGTATCGTTGCCTGTCTACTGATCTCACACAATGACCTCATGTTTTGCTTTTATTTCTGATTTCTAACCTGGAGTGTATTTTTTAATTATTATTATTCTAGCCCAGCGAGTGTATCTGCATTGTTAATTATTTTATGTGTGGTGATACATGCAGAGGAAGGATGACCTTTGTGAGGAAGGGTAGTTTACAGTGAAAATACTATCTAGTCTTCAAATGCATACTGCACCATAATCTACTATTGCGGTTGGCAATTAATAAGTTTATTTTTTTAAAAAAAATTAAAGATATAATGACTTATGCAAACAGTACTAAATAAAGAAGATCAGTCTCTCAAAGGACAAATTCGTGAAATTACGTATAGAGTGCACAAATACTTGAATAAAATGGAGAGTTTAAAATGTCTGCTTCAATTCCGAATCGCATTGTAATCGTGGGTTTTCGCAAGATTTTGTTTTTCATCCTGTCTAATTTTTCATTCTTCTAATTATTTCTTTACCTGCCATTTTCATTTTCTGCTTCTTCTTTCGCCTAAAGTGAATGATAGTGGGCATGCAAGGGCGCCCATCAAAGGGGGCAAGATGGGGCGCTCTCTCCCTAGAGGAAATTGTACTTCGGAAGATCGAAAACCTAATAAAAGTTTTAGAATAGTTACAACAAAATTTGGAACTACAGTAGGAAGTCGAAAATCCGAACTAATAGGGACCACAGGTAGTTCGGATTTTCAAATTGTTCTGATTTCCGAAAATGACCAATAAAATGCCATTTAGGCTTAAATGTACTGTACGGTAATCTCTTTTATGTATACAGTGGTTATACAGTACATACAGTAATTACAAAACCGTACGTAAGGTTACTTACATTTAATGTTTCTAAAGAACCTCCTGGTACACTAAATTACACTGTTCTTGTAACTCACACTTAAAACTTAAGGGAAAATAAAAATAAAAATATGTATGACAAACAATTAAATATATGAATGAGTTTTTGTAGAAACACTGACTTTACACAACGCCGACGGACAACCCTATTCTTTGTTTATCGCTAACGCTAAGACCCAAAAAAAAAAAAAAAAAAAAAAAAGTAAAAAGCTTCTAGGGACCACGTTCGAATGAATTTTTGACGTTCGGATTATCGACGTCCTACTGCATATTTGAAATGTCGCTTATACTTGCCCCCCTCTGGAAACCACAACGTGGGCGCCCTTATGGGCATTTAAAGTATGAGCAACAACTCATACAACTTTTTCGTGTCAGAAATGATGACTAGACTCAATACCGTATTTCCCAGTTCTAAATAGCGGAAGTAATAGACCCTATGTGCTGCTTTTTAATTCCATTGCCATACTAAGAGAAGCAGAGAGAAGCCTCCCCTCAACGGGCCGTGGGCAAACGGAGATTTCTGAGTTGTTGGACTTATGAGCTTTGAGAAATGTTACTTCTTTAGATGCGATTTTCTATTCTTTCTTTTTTGGGGCTTCTAATTTTCAAGTTTACATCTCCATTTACTTATTTTTATTTTAACAATATTAAGATACATAAAAAAAAATCGCAGCACTACACGGATGAGCCATTTAACTCTTTGAAGCACGGTGGTTACTTATATCAGGGCGTAAACTTTTAAAGTCAGACACACTTGCCAATCCAAAAATGATGGTTGCCAGTATCTCTCACGTACAAATTATAAGAAGTCCCCTCTCCCAATCCGCGGCCTTTGGTTAAAAAAAAAAAAAAACATCAGGGCATAACATTTCAAAATTAGACAATTAAATTCAGGATAATCAATTTTGAGTTGGACAATTCATATGCATGCTAAAAGGTATTGCCTGAAGACTTCACCAGAGGTAAGTGCTCTGCCACTGAACCAGCATGTCCCCCTCCCAGACGAATATACACATTTTTATGACTCTTTAAGGGTTCGATTTTTTAAATAAGAGCTCAAATAACGTCAGTTTACTGGATGTTAAAAAAATAAAGTAAAAATAATCGATTTTATCGGAAACGCCTCTAATGATTTTGTCTATATATTTCCAAATCAATATTTAAGTAACAACCATTTGATGTGGTACGAGCATAACTTGTTTCTCTGAGAAATTTCGAAAAGAGCTTCGGGTGAAGTCTCCGGGCAGTTTTCTCAAGAATGGCTCGGTTGACTTTGTTCGTGTTTCATAATTGAATATATAATTAAAAACCGTTCTATATGGCGTAAGTCATTTCTAAAAAAATATATAAGACGAAGTAAATTTTCCCGAAAACAAATTACATATTTCATTGGTTGGATTAGAATATCCCTTTCCAGCAGTGAGGCTTAATTTAGAAAGGTTAGGAAAGACTCGGTTAGGAAAGAATCATTGTACAACATTCTTACAGAATTTGGAATACCAAAAAAGCTAATTAGGTTAATTAAGATATGTTTAAATGGATCGCAAAGTAAAGTCCGGGTAGGAAAACTTTTGTCTACGAGCTTTCACATCGAGAATGGCCTGAAACAAGGAGATTCGTTATCGCCATTACAATTTCATTTTGTCCTGAAGTACGCTATAAGGAAAATCAAAGATAGCGACCAGGACCTAGAGTTGAATGGTATTTATCAGGTTATGGCATATGCTGATGATGTAAATTTAATAGGGGATGATAGGAGAACAATAGAAAGAAATGCAGAGAAAACTAAATACATGGAATTTCGTCGGGATTACGACGGTAATATAGCAAATCATGGATGCGTTAAAATATCAAATAATACTTTTGACAAAATGGATACTTTCAAATATCTATGACCAATATTAGCAGGCGAAAAATATATTCATGAAGAAATTAAATGTCGACTAAAAGCAGGGAATTCGTGCTATTATTCAGTTCAAAATCTCTTGTCGCGAATTCTGTCGAGGAATTTGAAGCTTCAAATATATAAAACGATAATCATACCTGTTGTTCTGTATGGTTGCGAAACATGGTCGATTACTCTGAGGGAAGAACGTAAACTGAAAGTATTCCAGAACAAGATCCTGAGATAGGTCCCAAGAAGAACGGGAATGGGGAATAGCGGAAACTTTATAACGAGGAAGTACATAATTTATATGGTTTACCAAACATTGTTAAGATAGTCATCAATTCTAGGTTCAGGTGGGCAGGTCATGTAGCTAGGATGGAAGAAAGTAAGAAGGCTTTCCGAGTCTTAAGTGGATGACCAATCGGAAAACGACCATTAGGAAGATCTAGGTACAGATAGGAGGACAATATTAAGATGGATCTCGCAGAAACAGGAATACAAAGTCAAAACTAGATCCAGTTGGCTAAGGACAGAAGTCAATGGAGAGCTTTTTTGACCGCGGCATTGAACCTCCAGTTTCCATAGGCTGCAGTAGTTCTCAAAGTGGGGCCCGCGACGCCTAAAGATTGAAACGTGTTGTAATAAACTGGAACTCTCAGTTTTATGCAAGAAGTATCTTTTTCAGTTACTAAAAAGAAAACAATTAGAAATTATATCTACGTTTGTAGATGTAAATATTTTCCTACTTTACTAAATTTCTGCCCTGAAGCTGGTCAGCCGTTATATAGGACTATTTGAAGTGAGAGAATTTCCTTTTTTAATTACGGCACTTTTTGAAAAACAGTTGTACGAGGACTAGTCAAGAAAGACTTGGACTGATTTTTTTTCTAGGCAATTTATTATTACTCAGCAACAAGCACATGATCCTTTTCAAAGTAGTCCACGCCCATTTGAATGCACTTTTTCATTCGAGTCTTCCAATCCTCAAACACGTGTCGCATGCCATTCTTTGAGAGGTCCTTCAAAACCGCCTCCGATGCCTTCAGAACCTCGGAATTATCGGAGAAGCGGCGTCCACGCAGTCTGGATTTTAGGGCAGGGAATAGAAAAAAGTCGCACGGTGCGGTAGGCGTCTCCACCATCCTCAAACCTTTGCAACAGCTCCCTGCAAGTCTCCACTCGAACGGCCTTCTGCTCTGGTGTCAGGAGTCGCGGAATCCATCGCGCACACCCTCGGCTCATGTGGAGGTGGTCATGCAAAATTTTGAAGGCACTGCCATGAGATATGCGTAGTGCGGCTGCCAGATCGTCGATACTGATGCGGCGATCTTCTCTAACAATGACTGCTGCCGTGTTAATGTTCACCTCAGTAACAGCTGACGCTGATACACCTGGTCCACCAGCTTTCGTGATTGTCATTCGGCCCTCTTTAAACTCTTTGAACCACCAGAACACGGTACTTCGTGGCAGAGCGTCATCTTTGTAGGCTGCTCTCAACATTCCTAGAGTTTCTGTTGCACTTTTCCCCAGGCGATAGCAGAACCGTATAGCTGCAAATTGTTCATCTCGCAATGACTCCATT
The DNA here is from genome assembly GCF_964235325.1 of Thermobia domestica. Taxonomy (NCBI): domain Eukaryota; kingdom Metazoa; phylum Arthropoda; class Insecta; order Zygentoma; family Lepismatidae; genus Thermobia; species Thermobia domestica. The sequence goes on from NC_137466.1 coordinate 33,528,870, forward strand.
TCTTCTACAGGCGACTTCTAGAGGCGGCGCAGAACATCACCTGCAATAAAAAGTCGTGGTTACCAAACATGCAATGATTCCTTAACAACATTTTATATATATGCACAGCAAGACCCACCCTATTTGTATGCCAAACTATGAAGCTCCAGCGTTAACAGAACTGCCGGGAAAAAAATCAGTCCAAGTCTTTCTTGACTTGCCCTCGTACGTTAATTGTACGACGCCTCGGAATTCACTCGGGATTTCATCTTCATGTGGCGTAAAGCTCCCATTACTACCACCAATTCCAACCTTCTTCTTTTTATTTTCTTTTCTTTTTTCTTTTTTTTTTTTTAATTTTTTGGAAAGGAAGTAAATGTTAGTCATTCCTATGCTTATAAACATCTGGGACCCCCCCCCCCAAAAAAAAAGATGAGAACCCCGCAAATATGTTCGTAAATCCGCCGCTGCGAGTAACTCTTGACTCAAATTGGTTTGGACCTGAGATTGATGGTGACAAAAGTAATTCCAGATTCCAATGCAATTATGAAAAAAAAAAAAAAAAAAAAAAAAAAAAGAATTTCAGAATTTCATTCCTCACATTAGTGATCCCACGTTTGACAACATTGTTTATCAAATGGATTTCCATCTTTTTAAAAAAAATTGATGGATAGTCTTGAAAGTTACCGTATTTTCAATTGCAATTTCGTTCACTAGGAAACAATCACGTATCTTTAGGTAAATTACTATTGTATTATTTTTCTTGATCTTTTTCTTATCAGTGGTAATTCTAATTAGTATATAGTTTTAATACCACGTTAAATTTCAGGTAACATTACAAAGGGGTCTGCAGATCACTTCCCGAATGAACAGGAGGTCCGCTTTATCGGAAAGTTTGAGAGCCACTGGGCTATATAGTTAGTTAATCAGTTAGTTCCAGCAGTGAGACCATATGAGACGTGGATTTACAGTAAAAGATCGATCGAATCGAACCACCGTAATAGTTTCAAATTTGAAGGCTCTCACCGGGGACCCTGTGCATCAAATGGCGCTTGCACTAGCAAGGAGACCAGTGGAAAAGTTTTTTTTTTTTTTTTTTTTTTTAATAAATATTTCATTTTTAACTGAAGTTATGACATGGTCTAATTTAAGAAATTGAAGTGAGAATGTTATTACAGTGGTACATACATTTTAAATCAATGTATGAATATGTATAAATGAATCAATATTTGAATCACTTCCGTTATTCAAACAATTGTTCGAATATTTTTCGTTATTCAGTAATAATTCTCATAATAACGAATATTCGAAGAATCCCTTATTGAAACAATGAATTATACGATTTTTTTACAGTACGCTATATAAACATACAGTAGGATAATTTCATTTGATGGAAACGTAATATTATTTTATAAATAATACGTAATTGTATATACATTTAAAAAATATCATTGGATGCACGAAAACATGTGAAACTATTACGACATAACTAGTTAGACCTTTGAAAACCTTTGAAGCAAGTAAATACGGGAAGTTTACAGAAAGCGAGAAGTTTGCCGTGACTGAGCTGAAAACAAATTTCAAGCCACTTCTTGTTACACTTTTTGACACTAATTTCAAAAGAGAAGCCACATAACAGAAGAAGAATCCATTTTCGCCAACTTTCCACTGACCCATAGTGTAATTGAGGCGATGACTTTCTTTCTTTTTTTCTCGCTCTCCTAAGCGGTGTTGTTTTTGCGGAGAGGCGGTAACTTTTGGAGAACAAAAGAAATTCTGCGAGCGTTATGATAGCAAACAACTAGTTCAGTTGTTTACGTTGTATGAGGAGAGAGCCAGCGCCTAAAACTTCCCAACGATCGTATACACAGAATAAGACCTCGTTTTCCAGCAAACCAGGCACCAAAGAAAGCAAGTGTGGAAAGCGGAATGAGTAGTGTGGTATGGTTTGGTTAAAGAAGAGTTTTGCAGACAAGGCTTGTCGACATTTTGTGTGCGCATTTTGCTGGCTGTCAACTATTACACAAAAGCCTGCTAGGTTTCCGCTTCCGTGAACCTTTTGGCTAAAACGTTGACTCTGCCGTTGCTCTGTATAAACGCGTGAGAAGGGGTCCACATTTTTTTCTTTTTCTATAATGTTCCACATCTTGGGGACGATGATGGACGGGGTACAAAAAATAACAATATTAAAAGGCGAACCGAAGAGACAAAAATGTCGCGACGAAGCGTGACACTGACGCCATCTATTGTCCACTTCTTTTCTTTTCTCTTTTTTTTTATCCTCCGTCTGATGTCAATGCCAGTGTTTCGCTGAAACCAATCTCACACTTGGGCGATTCGCGTTTTATTCTATGTAAGTCGGTTTGATTGGTCGTCTGATGTCGTTGACGTGATGGATGGCTGAGGGGTTATTCTGGTTAAGTACCCTGATTCTATAGAACATTGGAGGGCAATTAGCAATGCAGTTAAGGGCTTTCAAAATAATGTTATAAGGACTTCAGTGTTCCCAGTTCTGCAAACTGTCACGGTTAATTGGATTCAATAGTAAGTCATCTGAATAGAAGGCACCGCGAAGCATTTTCTTTTTCTTTTCTCTTTCTTTCTTTCTTTCTTTTTTTTTCTGAAAGGGTTCAACCTTACATCTAAATGTTTTAAAATCATTAAGCAAAATCTTCATTTACGTTCACCAAAGGCATACGATTATTTTGCAGGCTAGAGCTTCTAATTTAGCTTTAAGTTGTTAGCGTTTCCGTCTTTCCAGCAAGATATCTAGCGTTACTGTAAAATGTGTATGAAATGAAACGTTTAAGTTTTACTTCCACGGTTATGCCGGTTAGGCTAAAGGAGACTGTGATGATGAGAAATGAATGAAATGGTGGAGTGAAGAAAGTGGGAGGAAACGGGAGAACTCCGAGAAAACCCACGAGCACGGTGTTTGTCCATCACAAAGTCCACACGGCGTGAGGTGGGATCGAACAACTGTAAAATGTGTATGTTACTGTCGAGTTCTAATTTGGAGGTGTTTCGCCAGAGGTACAACAATGAAATCTCATCAAACGGAAAAGAGTTTTAATTTAGAGTGTGGATTTAAGTGTCTACTAGTGAATTGTCTTATGCACTAGGAAAAGTCTAACACAGCCAAATTTCTCTAATTCATACCTGGTAGACCGTGATGACGAATATTTCAATTCCGTACTTTTGATTGTCGTTCAGCTCTAATCCTGATATAGTCTTGATTGATGGTGGATTATCTCAGAGACGAAGTAATGATGGTTAATAATCCTTTACTAGTCCTGTAACAGTTATGACGGACACTCTCCCTTTCAGCGGCGTTAAACTTGAAATGAATACAGTATTCATATATAGAAATATCAGTCTCTTTCTGCTATAATTTAAATCGAAGTCTGGTAAACGCAAAGTATAAAATTTAAGTTATGTCCATGATGACAAGGAACATAGATCTTGCGTCATTTATTTTCTGAGTACTACTCGATGCCATCTTTAAAATTACCTAAGATTTTATATCAAGATCTTTGCTGAGGTTAATAATCTAAAATCTCGTGGACGTTACGTAAAGCCACATGCAATGTGACATTTTTTGTGAGTCGGAGCTCCAGAAGTTTCAGAATAGATTTCGGAATTTCGGAAGTAAGAAATAATTCTGTGTCAGCTTTCCGTAATGCACTCTAATCATGTAAGTAAAACTGACATCAGTGCATAAGATAAATTCACGGACATGATTGTATAACAGAGTGTATTTCCTCATGATCCAATTCTTCACACACAATTATTTACAAGTAAACCTGTTCCGTATTTTCTGAGATTTCGTAAACATACACCACTAAAATGAAGAAGAAAAAAATGACTGCAAGTAAAATCTAACATTAGAACTGCACATTACTATACAAGGCTCCCTCAACTTTAGAATCAATCTTAAGGTAAGTAAAAAGGTTCATGCAACACCGACAGATGGCAGTACGTGCACTTTAGTTTTTTTTTTTTAAATTAACCTTGTAGTGAGCGAAAACTTTCAAAATAATTCAATCAAATTCATGAGACATCAAGTAAATATGAAGTTTCGTCCGTAGACAAGTTGAATCAATCATCAGAAAATAATCCGTACGATTTTTCGATATTTTTTTCTTTCATTGTTGACAGCACTTAATTTTACTTCTGAGAAACATGTTCCCAGGGCGAAACATGCACTACATGCACTACGTGTATTTGCACGAGGCAAGTTTTGAGGGGCGGCAAAATCTGTCATAGCTATATTATTTAAAATAAATAATTGCTGTTGGAAACTGACTTCATGATGATGATAGTTAAATGTACTAAGCTGACCTATTTGAATCATGTTCATGTTTACTCATGTTTAGTCATGTTCTTGTGTACTACATTCATGAATCATGTTTAGGTCGCATTAGTTTAAGGTCACATGGACAGTGCTGAAGCAAATGGTCAAACAAATCCCAGCATAAATTGCTTCATTGTTGTTAAATACAACGACTCAATTCTCGAACAATAGCGAACACCTGTTCCATTTAGTTAGTTATCACAGTTTTGATATGAAAACTAGTCTTGTCTTTGTCACAAACAAGTTGTTTATCATTGAAGACGGGAACAAGTTTTCTTCTTCTTATTTTTTAACAAAGTAGAAGGAAAATCAAAAAATGAAGATGAAAGAGCTAGTTGCACTGGAATTGCAAGCTGATATATTGAGGTTAAAGCTCGGTAGTTAATTCTACAAAAAGGATTATCATATTTCCCCTGCAGATGTGTTTGCTTTATTTTTCACTAACATAATAGATTATTATTTAAAGAAAAATAGACAAAAGAGATTGTATATGTAGTGTTTAGGACTTTCTGAGTGCGAATGCTGTTTCTCTTCCCTTCGTTGTTAATGGTGGGATAGCATAGTTAAAATCTGGCTTTTATGATTAGTTCTTTCTGGAGGAATGAGGGGGAAAATGATGGCCTTGCACAGGGCGGCAAATTGCCCTGATTACTTCCTATCATGAAACACCGTCAACAACGAAAAAAGCAATACCAGGATAGGCCTATATAAAATAAAAATAAAAAGTGCACGGATTATTTTCTAATTATTGTTTCAGCTTGACGATAATACAAATTTGGTTGGAAAGTATGCAACCAGCCAATCTACAGTGTAATGTGTGTTGCATAAGATGTGGAACATAGAACGTAGACGTGGAACGTAGCGTTTAGAAAAGAACTTGAAAAACTAAAATTTTAATTCGCGATTTATGTATTCTCTATGCTCAATCTGGTAAATATGAAGGATGCTCCAGTATAGTATTTTTCAGGCGAACATTTCGCTGAAACACGTGAGCGCAAATTTCCTTGTGGTAATTACAGTTTATTTTCCGGTGTGAGAATACGAAACAGGATCGTGTGTCCCAAATGTTTCGCATGCTAATATCTCCCAAAATGTTTCACGCAATAGCTTTGTCAATGCTTATGACTAGCTATCATTCGGACAATAAGGTATATAAAAGGTTACTCGTGGCTAAGCGGTTAGCGTACGCGCCTTTGACGTGGAAGATCCAGGTTTGATTCCCAGCGGGAATTAATGGTTCGGAAAAATGAAATGAAATCTTTAGGTTTTACGTCCCACGTTTATGCCGGCTATTCTAAAGGAAACGGTGATGATGACAAATGAATGAAATGGTGGAATGAAGTAAATGGGAGGAAACGGAAGAACCCCGAGGAAATCCACGGACACGGTGTTTGTCCACCACAAAATTCACTTGGCGCGAGCTGTGATCGAACCCAAGGACCCCATTCATCAGAGGTGAACGCTCTACCACTGAGCCGCCGTGGCCCCTATATGGTTCGGATACCATCTTAAGCTGTAGATCCACTTTTCATATAGCCTCGCTGCTGAAAGAAACGCTAAACTGATAGTTAAATAAAATCAAATAAGGCATATGATTCGAAAAATCAGGCTACATTTAAATATTTGTACATTTAAGTTTTCGAACTGGGATTCGTCTATGGTGTTCATCGTCTTCCATATTCTGACGTCTATTCGCTGAATGTTTTGTGCCATTCAAATAAAGATACACGAAGCACATAGTCTTTTCCCCTAAGCCTCAGTAAGCAACTGAATACATTCCGTTCGTGTTTGAGTAAATTTTACTAAAACTTTCAAAAAAAAAAAATAACTAATTAATATGGTGCTAAACTTTGAAACTCAGCATTATTTCTGTTCTGACACACAACAGAAAACATAATTGCGTCAAACAATGAGTCGCAATCAACTGAACAGCCACAAGCTCTGGTGTTTGAGATACAGATTTAGACATGTCCAAAGTCACTGCTCAGTGCTTACAATCTCCTCAGTGCTTTCTCCAAGACATTTAGTAATAAATCTCAACATCTGTATATCTGACTAGTTTGAAAGGAAGTAAGCACGACCATGTTTGTATTATCGATGTTTTCTTGGCTTACTACTGTTTACAAAGTACCATAAATGAACTATATTATTATTATTATTATTATTATTATTATTATTATTATTATTATTATTATTATTATTATTATTATTATTATTATTATTATTATTATTATTATATGGTATTAAATAATATTAGTTGGAACTCATTTTCGTCATTTAATCATTTCTAATCATGGAAGGATTCAAGACGTAGAAGTACATAAAAAAAATTGACGCTACGTATGTGCTATAGACGATGATAACACGTTTTTTAATTTAGCTATGTATCGTTATTAGATCTTGATAACTATGCTCTTTTTCGCATTATTCCTTCGCTCTCTTTCGCTCTTTATCATTCATCACTTTTTGAATATTAGTGGACAACTTAAAAGAACTAAAGAATATTAAATAGTAAAGAAAAGTAGCTACAGAACGTATGCATAATTAGTGGTTTTTGGATGTACAGTAATAATTGTTTCTAGATCGTTTCTTATTGATATGAAGCCTCTAAATGCAGTTTGTGACTCAAATTTGTCATAGCAAGGATTAAAAAAAAAAAAAAAAAATTGCTCAGTTCATTTCATTGCATTCAGTCATACCAATCCGTGGGGAAAATCCCATTTTTTGCGATTTTTTACATTGATTTTTCGAATAAGGATAAAGGAAATTTTCGTCAAAATTGATAGCACGTATAGGATTTTTGGCACATTTATTTTATCGACGCCAACAAGATTCTCTCTGAGCAGGAAGTAGACTAATGACAAATGAATGGCACGTGAATAAACATGAAATCAGTGTTAATTATCAAATTTTGTTGTTGAAAAGTGCATGTTAGCGTTAAAGTGATTTTTCCAGGAACTCATGAATCTAAAAAATAAAATAAAATAAAACAACGAAGGAAAGGAAATTTCAAAACGACAGGCAATTTCTAAAACGCTTCACATGAAATAACTGAAGAATCAACTTTGTCTACTTTCACAACATTCACTAGATTATTATGGCACAAAATCGTTATGGAAAAACTAAATTCTAGTAACCAAATGTATTTGTTTTCATTAACTATTTATAGTTTTCACAAATATTGAAGGAAGGAAGTGACACACAGTAGTTTTAATTTTCATATTTTATAAATTTTGATTTTTTTAGCGCTTGGGAATAGGGATGCGCACGAGACGAGTCGAGACAGAATTTTCGTGACAAAATTCGAGTCGAGACATCACTTTTACAACACACTTTCCAGACGAGACAGCCTCAAATCTTGTCTCGTGCGCATCCCTACTTGTGAAATTTAAGAGCAAAATGGGAGTTTCTATTTTTTGAGATGGGATTTTTTTAAGGTTTCAGGTTGGCATCATTGATTGCATTTTTGTAAGAATTACTTAAGTCATATTTCCTTTATTCTCATGTTTTTTGTTGTTATCGATATTTTTACGAAAAATGGGAGTATCTAAGTGATAAGGATCGAAGTGAAGATCCTCAAAGAATTACGATCTCTGGTTTGATCTCAACTCTCGCCAAGTGAGCTTTGTGATGGATGAGTACCATATGCGTGGGGGTTTTCTCGGATTTTTCCTGCTTTCACCTATTTTCTTCACATCACTATTCCCTTCTTTGTCATTTATCATCGTCCCCTTTAGCCTACACTGTATAACTGTGGGACATAACACTGAAACCCTTTCCGGTGGTCTATTGGCTACCACGTGCGCCTTTGGTGCACATTGTTCCGGGTTCGATTCCCGGTGGAAGAACGCAAAACTTCAATTTCAAAGCATTCACTTTCATTAATTATTTGTGTCCTTTTGCTTAAAGGGCGTATCTATGGCACATTAAACTAAAATATAATAATTTCATTTCCTTTTTTGTAACATTAAAATATTTAATTTCATTTCTTTATAGAATTGCACTCCCTCTTTACCGTTGAACTACCCTTTGCAGTTTATGTTCTTCATATATTTTACAAAACTAACGAGGATTTTCAGTAAATCTCAAGGATTCTTTGCATTGATGAAAAGGAATTTACAGAACGCACATACTGAATCATATTCGGGTATAATTCTCGAATTTCTTAAACATACAAGCATTCGAGATTATGAGGAGACACTCTTTGAACATGCGCAAAAGGCGTTGATCCATGCTACAGGACCAACGAATATACGTGCGTGTGCAACGTCGTGGTGGCCAAAAGGGGGCTTGGGGGCTCGGACGCGGGCCCATAAAGTTCATGTGGTCCCCCAGCATTATATCTATGAATATACAATATTTGGCATAATTTCAATGCAATTTGTCTCAAAATCCTCATAAATGCTTTCTGCATCTGAATGGGCCCCCCAAATTTACAGAAAAATCGGCGCCCTTGGTGGTGGTCACAGCAGATCAGTAATGCAGTACTTTCATAATCTGAATTTATTTTGTTGATATTCCTCGCATTTGTGCATATGCTTCAATTTTCACTCTATGCTTGCCCTTGCCGAAATCTTACTACGCCACTGAATATTGGTGACATAATAAATTACATATCTGTATATAGTGGTTTCAGAAAAAGTTATGCGAATACTGAACCACTGAGGGAAAAGGGATAAAGATGAAACAAAATTGAGAGAAAAGGATGAAATTAAGAAAGACAAGAGAAAAGTGAAAGAAACATGACAGCTAGAAGACAGACAAAATGCCTTTTGGTGGAGGGATTAAGCGAGTTGTAAAACTTCTTTCTTTCAAGAGATAATTAACGAAGACAATTAAGAAGGGCTTTCTGTTCATTAGAAAGTTTTATATACAAAAGAAATGCTAATGACCATCACGTCTTACTTTAAAATATTACTACTACTACTTTTACTGCTGGCAATTCAGCACAAGTATGTTAAGCAGAAGGAAGATTCTGGTATCATTTTTTATGATGAGGATTCTAATATATATGAAATGAAATGAAATGAAATTTCTAGTTTCAGTCCCACGTTTATGCTTTGTAGGCTATAGGAGACGAATTATTAATTAAAATGAATTACTAGGAAATAATTGAGAGGAAAGAAATTGGAGAACCCAGAGAATATCTACTGATACGTTGTTGTCCACAGGAAATTTACATAGCCTGGGGTCGAGCGAGGGATCCTCGCACTAGAAACGAGAACTTAGTCAGTAAGGCTCCGTGCTCCTTACTTAAAGATGAACATTGTGACCCTGCGTAGCGTGGTCGCTAACGCTCTCTCCGCTTTGCTGCGAAAGGTAATGGGTTCGATTTCCGGTGGAGGGACACTCGGCCGAAAAAGTGTAAAAACTGAGTGAAGTTCCCTGGGTTTACCTCACTACCACCAGGCAAATGCGGGATGGTACCTCACATAGTGATCCCATGCCGCTTCCTTCCTTTCTTCTTTCCCAATTTCCTTGGTATAAAGTAGGTTAGTTATGTACATGTAATGAAGAATAATAAAAAAAAAAGTCAAATAAGTAGATTAGGTTCCTTGCAACAGTCAAAAGTCAAAGTATGAAAATTCAATCTTCCTAGTTTTTTAACTACCAGTGTCTTGTGTATACTAGGGATGGCCACAAACTTCCGGTTACGGAGGAACCGGTTCTTGAAGATTCGGTTTTCAGAATCGGTTCCGGAACCGGTTCCAGACCTGGATCCGAAGACCCGGTTCCGGAACAGGATCCGTTCAGAGCTGGAAACCGGTTTCATCAGGAACCGGTTCCGCCCATCCCTAGTATATACCTCCTTAAGGAGATTGGTTTAAAATGCTTGAAATGTAATATCTTTTTTAACAGCTCAACAATGGAATTACCTTGTCGCTCTCTCCTCGTCAACAATTCTTCGCATTTCTTCATGCCAATCACTTCCCACGCTAAAAGTATGATGCTCTTACCAGAATCTGGAGGTGACATTACGAATTTAAATTACACGCCCTTTCCTGTCTCTTCCCTGCAATGGGAGGGGGCATGGTGGCTCAGTGCTAGATCACTTGTCCCATGTTCGATTCCCGGCCAAGTAACTTTGTGTTGGACAACATTGTGTCCGTGGGCTTTGTTCGGTACTTAAAATTTCCTCCCACTTTCTCATTCCACCAATTATTCCATCATCATTCACTTGCATTTATCATCGTCTCTCTTGGCCTAAAGGGGACGTTAAACTGAAATATTTAATTTCCTCGCACCTTCCATTCCTCACTCACTAATATTAGTATTGCCAAGCAACCGATTTTTAATATATTTAAGATTTACTAATGACGTGATGTTTTCTCAACTAATAGGACTATTGAAATCGTAAGTGATTATGGATTTCTATCATTTCTATAGGGTAGTTGTAAATTCAATATCAATTTTTAATTTAGATTATCATAGAAATTAGTATCAGCTGTAGCTAGCGTGTAATACTGTTTACTAATGTAAGGTTTACCATTTATGATTTCAGAAGTTGATCCAGTGAAAACCACAAAATGCCTGGTGCACACAGCGTAGAAGACAGAGCTAAGATTGCCACCAGGTATGAGGCTTGGAAGTCGGTGATGCAAATGCAGAGATGGTGGAAGCAAGAGCGATATAGGAATGTAATACTTAACCCTAAGACAATAAAAAACTGTCGTAAGAAACTAATGGCAAATGGTAGTGTTAGATGCTAGTCGATCCGGAAGGCCCTCAACATCCAAATCGGAAGACAATGTGCATGTTGTTCAGGACATGTTTGGAGGTAGCCCTTCAAAGTTCACCAGGCAAGCTGCTACGGAAATGATATTGTCATATCACACGGTAATGACCATTAAAAAGTGAGTTACATTTGTCACCTTGGAAGCCTTTTTGGTGAGGACTGCGACAGGTAAATGGAATTTTGTAAGATTATGCTTGGTTAGGGAGATGATTATCCAGATTTGTGCGACAATATCCTGTGATCTGATGAAGCGCTGGTTCAGGTCGGAGGTTTTGTGAACCGTCACAATTGTCATTATTGGTCACATTTCGATTTAAATGTAACGGTTGAAACAAAAATGCAATCAAGACCAAAGGTAAATGTCTTGTGTGGAATGACGTCTACCAGATTCATGGTCCATACGTGCTACGCAACACCACGAATGCTGAATGATACTTGGAGATGCTTCAAACACGTTTTTCAAGAATGGGAAAATGGAAGGGAATTGCTGTTCATGCAAGATGGAGCTCCGCCCCACTACGCAATTCCAATAAGAGCATGACTTATCAGTAGTTTGTCCATATAATCCGAACTCATATGCCAATGTTATGTATAACCCAAGGCAAATTGTGGAAAGTACTGCTTAAGTTTCTGTGTTACTTGCATCGCAATCGCACGTCACAGAGAGTTTTCTTTCGTCAACTGTTCCTATTCGTTGACGTAGTTTAGCCGTGAGTTTTGTACGGCTTCATTACCTTCTACACTGCCTCCCGAGACACATCCAATACATTTGATACTTTCATCACGCCCGTACCACTTAACTCAGCGACAACCATTTGCTCCCTTTGGAAATCAGAGAGGTAGTTCTCTGCTGAGTTTATTACATACTCCCATTCTACAGATTCTCACGTAGTAACTAGTTTGCCCTAACAAACTACCACCAATTTGCCCTTCGCTGCGGTCAACACTTGATCGTTACCAACTCAAAACATCTGACATGCTTTCAATTTTAGGTGTTTCCATCATTTTGGTCATCTTCTGTACATGTTGTAATGTGTTATGTTCCAGAGCCGTGAAATACATTTTGTATTATTCTTAAATTACTCTTTCCTTACTTATAATTTTCGTGCAATATATATATTTTCAATAAAGCGCGGAACCCTTGCAAAAGCTGAAATATTGTAGTTTCTCATAGGGGATTCAATGCTGAAAAGAATCTCTACATAAGGGTTCGAGAGAGGTAGATTCCGTTATTTAGTGGCAATGCGCAAGCAGTATGCTCCTTTTATTTTATCAAAAGATCCAATATATTGCAATCAAAAATGTTCTAGTAGGTCTTATATCTGGAGAACTACATATCGTGTAGCCATACCCAAACTCTCACTTAACTCAGTATGATGTTTATCCCGAAGAAAATACGAAAACTCGATTTAGGGGCCGTTTAAAAATTTTGTGGCCCCTGATAAAAAAAAACTAATTATTGGCCAAAATCGCAATCTGTTAATCCATTGTTGGTTTTCCTAAAATTCTTGTATATTGCACATGTTATTGTAATTCATAAATATGGAAAATGCTTGTTGGTAGACCTATGGATACACTTATTTTCTTGTTGTTAGACCTGTAGGAATTGGGAAGGTCAATTTTTCTTTTCTCTTTTTCTTTCTTTCTTTCTTTCTTTCTTTTTTTACTTTGGTACTGGAAGGCTGTTTTCTGCAAAAAGAATTGACACATAAAGCATATACATTTATATGACAACATTCTTCCATACACAGACAAATAATATGAGCTTCGTTGTAGTTGTATGGTAAGCATATACGTCTTTAGCATGGGAGACTCTGGTTCCCTGGTGGAACCCAGAGATGGAGTGGGTCAGTGTGTCGTGGGTCAAGATTTGTGAGTGGTTCGTGGGTCAATAGTACGTGACCCACTCTGACCTACCGACCCACTCTGCTCAGTGCATTGTACACAGCATCGTCTGAACATTGCTGAATTTGTCTACGTATTACTTTCAAGGCTTCCATTTCTCTTCCTTTTTTGTTTGTTTCTATTTACCTACCTGAGATGAGTATATCAAAGTGAAAAAAGAACTTCTGGATATTGATATTTGTAATTCTAATAATAGCGATAGGACTTACTTGTTGGCTTTCAAAATACAGTCGAATTTTACTTTTTTTTTCTCGTTAGCTTACTTTACCTTGATTTGAGACTTTCATCCTACTTTTCACTGAAAAGTCCTGTAATTCAACAAGGAAATAATTATATACGATAATTAAATTGAAATCCATCCTAATTTGGCCCATGACAAACAATTTACCATTTTATATCGTAAAGGTCAGATCAACCGGTATTATAACAGAGTGGTGCTCGAGCAATTGATTGTAGAAATTCAAACTCCAGTTAGTGATAATTTAGTCACTGAAGATAAGGGCATAAAGTTAATAACGATGGGTTTTGATGGATGGTAGGTCAGAGTGGGTCATGGTGGGTCGTGTGCCATGGTGCATCACCATGGGTCGTGGGTCATGGTGGGTACTAGGTCAATGGGTCAAGTTTTCATTGGCCCACGCCATTTCTGGTGGAATCTCATGTCATTCGGATCTCTCGTTAAGCTGTAGGTCCTAGCCTCATTTAGCTTCACTGCTGAAACACACGCCAGTAAGCTCTAATCAGTCAACCAACCAAGAGGCAAATAATATTATAATACATTAAGAACTCAAATCATATGTCTATTACTTTATTAAATGAAAGAAAGGTACATCATCAGGAAAATACAGTCGTGTGGATAAAATCAGTTATCACCTCCCGTTGTAACAGATGTTATATAACGGAATTAACATTTCCCAACACAAATCGAAGTTAGGTCTTTTGATTATCAAATCTTGAGATTCGCTCCACCTGGGTGTTAAAAAAAAACACCTCACAGTATATGAACAAAACAAGTTAGTATCAGGCAAATAAAAGAAAACTAAGATCATACTAATAACTAAATTTAAATTAGACCAACTATTAATATTAGTCACAACAAATTCTTTCAGTACACTATCACTTCCAACATACAGGGTGGCCCAAAATTAGGTATACACCTCTGCATTGATAACTTACATTCTAGTTTATGGGTTTATTTGCTTCTTCCTAGCTTAAGATATAAGTAAAAACACATTCAAAACAAATAGTAAAGAAACTAAGTCTACCCGATGGATAACAATAAGAAATGATATGAGCTGATCAATACGGTACTGTACGAGTATAGCTACTTTTGGGACATAATGTATATTGATTTCCACAGCATAATGAAATATTGTTATCACAAGTTCTAAATAATATTAGGCCCTAAACCAGCCACAAAGGTTTGAGGGGCCATGAATGTGTTAGGGGGCGGGGCAAGTCACAAAAATTCCCTTACAAATACGTAAATTGTGCATTAGTGGTGCCACGAGACGAGACATTTCCCGTGTCTCGTCTCGTGTCGTAAACGAGACGAGACACGAGACGAGCCAGAACCTTTTAGACGAGACACGAGACAAGACAGACTACTTGTCCCGTCTCGAAAACGAGACGAGACGGGACGTCTCTTCAAATGTCTCGTCTCGTCTCGTGTCTCGAAAATGAAAACGCTGGCGGAAATGGCCAAGATTGAAATTGCCAATAGTCATATAGATTGCAAAAGGAGAAGACATGTTTGTGTGAAAACATGTTGAAAGCCTTCATAGAAAAGTGTCCTCTGTCTATTGAATGAAACAATCGTGATACATGAGCTTCCAGGAATATCATCCTTAATGTCTTGTCCCCAATTCCCCTTGCTGTAAACTGAGGAATTCTCATTTTTTCATTTCTGGCTGGAATGATGACAAACAAAATCAAAGACAGGGAAGATTTTTACAAGGTCAAGAAACCGACCTACCACGACCATCTATTCAATTTGAAAACTGGATAAGGTCTACACTCATTACAGGCTGTAGTTGAAAGTTCTGGCTGAGGAAGAGAACAGAACACACTACACTTGTCTTTATTCTCTGGTGGCGGTATTATTTTTGCTATATGAACCGAAAACGGCAATTGAAGTATGTCATCTTGCAACTAAAATTTTGTCTTCTCTCTCTCTCTCTCTCACACACACACATACACATAAAAACACACTTTTGCCATTTTACCAATCGCTCGCTTATTATACAGCGGTCATGTTGTAAAATTCACCTCTTTGTTTGGAAGGCGGTCGAAGGACAAAAAAAAAAAAAAAGCAAAGATATTATCGACGATCCCTTCAAATTGTTTGCTTTCAGCAAATTTATGATACTAACAATAACACTTTAAGTGAAGAGGTTTTACAGGGGGACCTTCGTTTTGTTACGCGCAAATGTTTGATCTGACCAGAGTGCGAAATTGCCCTCTGCTTCCATGTTGAGAGGAAGGGAATACTTCCCTTTCCTAGTGAATAATATTCATTAGCACCTAAATTATCTTCAGAAATGGTTTCTTACAGAGTGTAAAGAACATTTGGTATAATATTCATGGAATTCCGTTGAAAGCAGAAAATATCATGAGAATGATCAAAATTTGAACATTGAAGAACATAATTAACAGAAAAGAAATAGGATACCCATAATTTTAAACCTGCTATAAAATGTATATCCTATATTTTTACTAATTTCTTACTCCCATGAAAGTATCCTGGGGAGGATATTCTCTCCAATTTTTTCAGACTGAAATCCTTTTATCCCGTACGATTTCGCCCCCTGACACAATACGAAAAATCAAATGCTGTTAAAATCCATACACATGACCCTCCCGGGACTCAACCCGGGGCCTTCAAGCCGATGGTCTATCGCCACAGACCGCTCGGCTTGGTATGAAGATGTACGTTGTATGATTGCGAATAGATCACGACAATATAAGAAACTTTAATCCAAAATGGCCAACCAAAAATCAACATTTTTTTAGAACACTAGCTAATCTGGGTGTACTGTCATGAGTTTGTTACACAAACGGGGCAACCACCACATAGTAGCACACACCCCGCGGTTATGGGAACAGATTTGTACCATGGAGGTGAAGACTGGCCCCAAGCATTCTTTGGTCCGATGTGTCTTTCAGCTACCATTACTATGGCACTTTAAGTAGAGCTTACTGTGCAGTAACATATAACATTTCAATCAAATACTTTCCATTACTCAATAAAATTATTTGGTTCCGAGCTTTTTTTATTAAAAAAAAAAAGAAGAATTGTAACAAATCTAAATATGCTAAAATGGAAAGTAGTTTTTGGATTGGTATGGAAACCTAAAGGCTGGAATATATGAAATCAAAGTGTACACACATATCTATCTCTCTATTTATCTATATACCTTTCCATCTCTCTCTCTCTCTCTCTCTCTCTCTATATATATATATATATATATATATATATATATATATATATATATATATATATACAGACACTATAAAGCAAGTGGGCTGCACTGGTGTACAAATTTTGATCAAGGTTGTGCTTATGTTGGTCTTTCGTCGGTTTCATAATGATTTGCACCCGCTGAACACGAGTATGACAGTTACTTTCCCGTAATATCAAAATTTGTAATGCTATAAGCATATTAGATTTTACTCAAACAGTAATATATTATACAATTGTGTCTTATAGGAACATGGAATTACAAACATAACACATTTTGGACATCAACTTTCTGGGTAACAAAAATCTACATAACAATACATAAATACTAAAATATATGAATATTACATTTCTTATAAAAATTATATACAAAAGTACTTGAGGTTGGAGGAAAGTGTTCATCAAGTACTGGAATTCCGTAGTCAAAAGTGAAAGTTAGTGGTTCTTTTTCTTTTGTAGGAAACGTTCACTTCGTCATTTACTAACCCCCAAATATAATCACCCATCATTGCACAGTCCCACCCTTCTTGGTATCTGCTTTTCATTACCTCAATGCCCTTATGGAAACGTTCCCCTGCTCTTCGCTAACATCTCCTTAATTCTCCCTAAAGAAATCCAAGTACGAATGTAGCATATGTAATTTTAAAGACATTCTACATCCCAATGCTCGATATTGATCAATGAGTGTCTTAACTTGGTGTTCAAATGCTTCACTTCGGTTCTGCACAAGAAATCCCGTCACCAATTTATGAAAGGCCCCCCAAGCGTTTCTTTCTAACTCCGTCATTTTTTGTTTAAGTGGACCACTATTAAGCATGACATGAATCTGAGGCCCTGTGAAAATGCCAGCCAGAACTTTTGCCTCTGATAAAGCTGGAAACATTTGTTTGATACATTGTAGGGCAGGTGAATTGCGACCCAGAGCTTTCACAAATTGTTTTGCCAATCCCAGCTTCATATGTAATTTTGGCATGAGAATATTCTCCCTGTGCACTAATGCTTCATTTATCACATTATGTGTTCCTGGAATAAGCTCCGTTCTGTCAGGCCACGTGGTTTGATCATAATGCTGGTTAGTTGTCCGACTGTTCCACAGACATAGAAAGCAGGAATATTTAGTATAACCACTTTGCAACCCAAGAAGAAAACCAGTAATTTTGAAATCCCCACACACGTCCCATTGATGTTCCTTATATTTTGTTTTCTCCAAAATCAGCTTCACACTTGAATAACTCTATTTAATCAATTTACATTTCTGCTATGTATCTTTAGAATCTATATTCTCTGTTTCGTACTCCGAACAATTATCTTTAATAACAAATGCGATACCACCTAGCGAGTATCGAAGTAAAAGGACGCAAATTACTCTGCATAAATCAGTATAGGAGATAAAGAAAACATGCTTATATCATTGAAAATATTGACACTACATAAAAATAAGTGGCAGATTCGTGTTCAGGGGGTCAAAATACATAAAAATTCATCAAGAAATAATAATAAGCAAAATTTTGTATACCAGTGTAGTATACGATAATATCGGGGATGGTGACACCTTTACATCGAATTTTGCTTGTAGTGTAAACATTATTTGACATTAGTGTCTTCATCTTCGACGTACCTATGAGAAATTTACTGTATATTCGTGTATTGAAACTGGTGAAACAAATTACAATGTTTCAGAATGTTAAAAAAAAAAAAAAAGCCAGGGTCGAGAAGCCTCATAACTAACAGCAGAGATATATTATCTTGTAAACTATTTTTCCTTGCCTCGTGAGCTTATTTGAATTTATTTTTAAGACCTTTAGGCAACTTTGGCCCACCCCGAATGGATGTTGATGGGAAAATTAGTGGAATGAAGAAAGTGGTAGGATACTAGACAACTTCGAGAAAACACACACATACGAAAAATGAAATGAAATGAAATGAAATCTTTGAGTTTTACGTTCCACGGTTATGCCGGTTAGGCTAAAGGAGACGGTGATGATGAGTAATGAATGAAATGGTGGAATGAAGAAAGTGGGAGAAAACGGGAGAACCCCGAGAAAACCCACGCACACGGTGTTTGTCCACCACAAAGTTCACTTGGCGGGGGCTGGGATCGAACCCGAGACTCCAAGCACCAGAAGTGAACGCTCTACCACTGACCTACCGCGGCCCCCACACACATTCGACGTTTGTCCACCACAAAGCTCACATTGCACTAACCGAGATCGAACCGACTACCACATACACCAGAGGTGAAGGCTTCACTGTGTAGCTACCGTGACATTTTTAGTCTTGTGTGTTCTGGGTAATACTTGTAACTTAGTTGTATCTTGATTAGCATGGTGCAGTCTGCTACATTTTACTTTCGTTCCATGGTATGCTGCTATATTTTTTACGAGACAAGACGAGACAAAACGAGACAAAACGAGACAAACGAGACGAGACGAGGCGAGACGGAACAGAACCTCTCGAGACGAGACACGAGACGGGACGAGCACATTTTTTCGAGACGAGACACGAGACGAGACATGCTTTACACGAGACGAGACGAGACAGCCTAAAGTCTCGTCTCGTGGCAACACTATTGTGCATTTTGTATTGAGGTCTGAAGGGGCCATGAAAAGTTTAGGAGGCCCCTATCCCCCATCTGATTGCGGACCTAAATAGTATTTAGTACAAGTGAGAATTGATTTTAAAAAATACTTTAATTTTATTAGTGAATTTCAAAATAATTGATAAATTATTATTTTACGAAGAGATAAATAAGAATTTCATTAGCAGTGGTCCCATTAAGTAAAGATTAGAGTACGCAGAATTTCATTACTCATTTGTTCCAGCTTCCAAATGCATATTATTTCACGATTTTCGTGTACATATCTAATCGATATCTCTTACTGTTTCAGCTTTGTGGAAATCTATTGAAACCGGAAGCAATGATAAATTTGAACCACTTCTGGTTTTAATAGAATATTGTGGATAGTCCTAGTATACTATTTTGATATGCTGAACCATTTGCAAAGAAAAAAAAAGACCTCTCGCTATATGTTACCATTCTGGTTCTTCGACGATAAACGTTAGAAATAGCTGATTTGAACTACTTCTGGTTTCAATAAAAGGTTAACAGAGGAAATAGATCCCCTTCTTAAGACACTGAATGAATTACCAAAAAAAAAAAAAAAAAAATTTCGATATCTTTCACCGCTTTTGCTCTGTCGACTGACGGACAAAGCCGTTTTATAAGATTTCCGACTCCTATACACAGCATAATCGGAAGTCTAAAACACAAATTATTATGGATCAGAATAAGAATTGACAGGTCTGAAAACACTCCCTCAAATTATGTATGTATAAGTTTAAAAGAGTAAGCAAAATAAATATAGGCTAATAATAATAATAGTAATGTATGCTCTCGGTGACGTAGCAATTGACGGAATTTCAAATGGTCGTAAACAATACCCCAGAAACAAACTATTCTTTATAACCCCAGTAGTACGTATCTCTTTAAATTCTCTAATTGAAGTATGTTCATTTTATTCTCTCATTTTGAATTTTGAGAATCCAGAAAATTCTCTCACAATTGTGCTCATCTGTTCAAGATTTACTCATTTGCTGTGAACGATTGTCAATTCTGTTTAATTCTAGAATTTGCTGATTAGGTTTATAGTACAATAAGTAGGAAAACCAAAATTTCTCGGGTGTTACAAACTCGGTTTTACACCGTTCTACATTAAATGCTGGATTTGTGTTATAACTCGAAAGAAGAAATAATATAACGATAAAAAGATTAAAAGCTTTCCTCGCTAGTTGTAGTGGTAGGTAGCGCCACCACATCGCCTCATATCTTCTTAAATATCTTTCTGGAGTTCCTCAGCCTTCCCGGCAGATGGCAGCACAAAGACCGGCCAAGGGGTTATATAATTTCAAGAAAGAGTTAGAGCTTCCTTCTTCTCTTTCCGGCAACCATTCCTAGTATACAGGAGAATCGGCTGCACCGAAGACCTGATGGATCAGCAGAGGCTATACCCAGACGACAGTGATGGAAATTACCGCATAAAGACTTTTCTTCAGTGTCACAATAACTAAGTAGACCACAAGAATGAAGAAGTGCGCCTGGCGTTGCGGGTGTTATGTTAAGTATTTGGCTTTTTCCCCTTACCTGTACAGTCATGAATCAGTGATATCTGTATATATTTTTTTAAATATATGAAACTTTTTTTTTTAATTTTGATTGTTAATTCCATAAACGAAACCACGCGCCATATACGCAATCGAGATAAGTGCACCCTCGAGCGCAAATGCGACGATAACATTGTAGTGACTAGCGTGCATGTCTTTGGCAAAGGAGGTCTCGGGTTCGATTCTTAGTATGAGAGAAAAAATGAAATGAAATCTTTCAGTTTACGTCCCAAGATTATGCCGGTTAGGCTAAAGGAGACGGTGATTATGAGAAATGAATTAAATGGTGGAATGAAGAAAGTGGATCAAAACGGGAGAACCCCGAGAAAACCCACGAGCACGGTGTTTGTCCATTAGTATGAGAGAATTGAACGCATTGCGATGATTCGGATGTAAGTTAATATAGCCTCGAAGCTGAAAAGGAATCTAAACTTCCACAAAGAAACGTAAATAAGAGAATGGAATGGCATTCTATTGAAAAAAAGAAAAAGAAAGAAAGAGGGGGTGCTGAAGTAGGAAGCCTTCTTATCATTGGAAGCCGTTTTTCTCAACAAAAACGTTCCAAGCATATTGGCAAAGATAACATCATTTCTAATACTAAATACAAATTTCTTTCCCGATTGTCCTGAATAGGGTGCGTTAACAATATAATCTGAAAATATTGAAATTTCTATTATGTTCCCATGAGATGGCAGGCGAAATAGTTTTCATTTTCAGTGAAATTTCTCTTTTTCACAATGAATTCAAACGTAAAAATTGCTTCTGTATTTGCAGAGAAAGAACCACAAGGTATTGTTTCTCTTTCAGAAATGGACAAGTTATAACTTGTGTTCACTTCTACAATTTTATGAATTTCTTGTAGTTTTTTTGCGGTTGATTCTCTGACAAAATAGTGGATGTTGGTCGATAGTTGATTTTTAGATGTCATTACCATTTTCTTTTTGGCGAGGTTCTGAGCCGGCCGGGACCTTATTAACTACCTGATCTTTTCAGCAATTCAGCTTTATTAGTATCTACCATTTAAAAAACTGGGAAACACACTCGGACCTGCATTTTGTGTGTAATCTATTTATAGAAAATGACCGTTTTCTATTTTTATCTTCACGCCGCAGCTGTCTTGTAAATCAGAATAGGAAATCACAGCTTTTATTTTGTTACTTGTATGCAGAAGTAAGTAAGGAAATGATTCTCTTGTTGTTGAAGGCCTTTGCTTCAATACAAAACAACGAATTGTCGTCAGAGTGAGAAAATGCTCTTTCAGAGAAAGATGAATGGGCAACTACTTCACATCTCGTAATTATTAAAAGTCATATTAAAGTGTACATCGACTATAAAATAAACTTCACGTCACTTATTTCTCTTTCGTTGTCGATCTTTTTTATGCATGTCTGAAATTGTTACCTTTTCTCGTCCGTTTTTGCTGTTGTTATGCGATGTTAGCAGCTTGAGCACAGAATACGCTTCGTACGATAGAGATAGAAGTGTTATTGAGCTATTCTTTCCATGTCTATTATCAAACCTACAGTACATTCAGAGTGATGAAAGACGCTAAACGAACAATGACGACTACACTTCGGTTGGACTGTTGCATTGAAATAACATACGTATAAATACACAATGAAGTTGAGTTGCCGAAAGATATATACATCTATCCAAATGTTGTTAATATTATACTGTATTTATCAAAGATGTTATAAAAGGGAGGATCTGCCCATACGTATCTTCATCATATGAACTCAATGAAGCCAAAAAACAACCGAGCATCGTCTGAACTGGCACGTCTGATTGGCTACTCTCGCTTCCGCCATGATTGTTAGCTCGAATGTTGTTAATATTATACTGTATTTATCAAGGATGTTATAAAAGGGAGGATCTGCCCATACGTATCTTCATTATATGAACTCACGATTTTCTTGTATGGGCAGATCCTCTATTTTATAAGATCCTTGGTACTTACTATTACAATATTATACGAGATAATATAGTCAGCTCTGGCTGCTTTTACCCCTAAGATTTCCTCAGATAGGTATACCCATTTC
This sequence comes from Thermobia domestica, assembly GCF_964235325.1. NCBI lineage: Eukaryota > Metazoa > Arthropoda > Insecta > Zygentoma > Lepismatidae > Thermobia > Thermobia domestica. Next base: position 33,551,504 of record NC_137466.1, read on the forward strand.
CGAGTTTGGTCTATCCCCTGGGACAGATTTTGGAAGATAATAAAGCAGATTAAACTCCTTCTCCGCCGCGGAGATTGAATCTAACTATTTATGGTTTACGAATATTTCATTCATAATGAATTCAATCAATATAGACCCTATAGTATATCCAGTGGCGTATTTAGGATTTTGTTCCGGGGGTATATGCGCAACATGTGAATAAGCACTTATATTTTTCCTTTTGGGTGCCGAGGTATGAGGGATGAAAACATTGAGTGAGAGTGGGCAGAAATAACTGAAAGGTAAGATAATACCTAAATTATCAAGAAAGAAATGCGCGGGGAGAGTTATGAAATTCGGTGGCAGCACATTTTAGAAGAAAATAAGTAACAAATCGTTTGAAATTAAATTCAGAGCCCGCGACAAGGAAACGAAATGTAAGTCATTTAAAGGAAAAGGTGAAATTTGAAGGAAATAATGAAAGAATAAAACAGTTATGAACAATAGAAGATTATTAATATTATTACATTATATTTTATGAAACAACATACAACATTTTGTTCTTACATAATTTTTCACAGACAGTTTAATAACTTTACAATTTTAATAACATCTCCTTGTGAACAGTATGGTGATTAGGACCTATATTAAGATACATACTTCCTTAGTTTTGGTGTTACTGATTACGGCCGACTTGAATCACAACTGACAATGGTCGATAAAGTATGATAGGCGAAATAAAAGAAAGTATCGTCAAGAAAAAGAAACAAAAAAGTAGAAAGGACGAAAGAAAGAAGAAAAGGACGAGGTTCTTACATGGAATGAAATTTGACAAATAAAGTATTATTTCTGAACAAAGAGTATAAGAAAATAGAAAGTCAATGAAATTCTTAGCAATGGTAATTAGGATTATTGTTGTACGTGGAATGCAAAAAACTAACAATATATTTCTTGGGAGGGGGGAATTGAGCCGGATAGCCCCCTAAATATGCCACTGAGTGTGTCCTATACTTTTCCAGACTAGGACCAGAAAATTGGAACCGCATATGCAAAAAGGGAACTTTTGCGTGCATATTATCCAAAATACATTTCTTAGGGTTCAACATAATGAACGTAATACTCGTTCAACTTGTCAAAAGATCTTGACGTTGGAACTCGTTGAATGTTCGCAACAAAATTAAACTAGGTTAATTTCTATTTTGTGAAATTCAAGCACTCAAGAGGAGAAAGATGTAGAAAATATACAGGGTGTCCGAGAAGTCCTTCCCTGATTACAGAAATTGATAACTCAGACTAGAAATAAGATAGAAATGTGAAACTGGTGTTGAATTGTTTACAAACTATAAAAGTTTTTGTGTGTGTTAGGTTTGTTCTGTTTTACCAAGTCTGAATTTCGTTTGTTTTAGGTTTGTAGTACGTAAGTAAGAAGGCCAAGAAGCCATGCCAACCAACCAGGAGAAGGCACAGTGTGTCCTGTGGTACCATGAGACACGATCACCAACCACGGTGCAGAGACAGTTCCAGACAACATTTGGGAGGACTCCACCTGATGTCAAGAGCATTAAAGCCTGGTATGAGAAGTTCAAGAACACAGGGTCGGTTGCTGACCTTCCGAGGTCTGGTCGACCAAGAACCTCAGCAGACACGGTGGAGGCTGTGCGGCAGTCTTTTCTGAGAAGTCCTAAGAAATCGGTGCGCAGGGCTTCACGTGAATTACAGATGCCAAAAAGCTCTATTCATGACATTTTACACAAACGTTTATTGTTTCGTGTTTACAAAGTGCAACTCGTTCAGGCCTTGTTGCCCGACGACGGTACACGTCGATATGACTTTGCGGTCGAAATGCTATCACGTATTGAGGACGATAAAGGTTATCTCAGACGAATTGCCTTTTCCGACGAAGCGACATTCTTTGTCAGTGGAGTAGTGAATCGCCATAATGTACGCATTTGGGGTTCAGAACCCCCAGGGAGGTCAGGGAGTTCACCAGAGGCAGTCCAAAGGTGAAGGGTGCTCATGTGGAAGTGTACTGATGTGACCAGGGTGCTACGTGCTACCAAGAGTGCTCATGTGGAAGTGTACTGATGTGACCAAAACTTTTATAGTTTGTAAACAATTCAACACCAGTTTCATATTTCTATGTTATTTCTAGCCTGAGTTATCAATTTCTGTAATCAGGGAAGGACTTCTCGGACACCCTGTATAGGGAAGATTATCAAAAGTGCTGAAAAAGCAGATACCGGTGATTTGGCGCACTGTCAATCAAGAGGCACATGTACCGTGTTGGTGTTTGGATAGAACCATCAAATTTGTGTCTATAGGTACTTCAAGATTTCAAGACAGAACTCCCCCTGACCATCTATATTTTTGGAACAAATTCTGTATGATTTATGCATCGACTGCACCGAAGACCTGATGGAGCTATTATCAGCAGAGGCTATACCCAGAAGAAAGCGATGGAAATTAGTGCATTAAGACTTTTCTTCAGTATTACAGTGACTAAGTAGACCACAAGAATGAAGAAGTGCGCCTGGCGTTACGGGCGTTATGTTAAGTATTTGGCTTTTTCCCCTTACCTATACAGTCATGAATAAGTGATACCTGTATATATATTTTTTAAACATATGAATTTTTAAAAAAATTTTTGATTGTTAATTCCATAAACGAAACCACCTATATATATATATATATATATATATATATATATATATATATGTATATCACACCACGCGCCATATATACAATCGAGATAAGTACACCCTCGAGCGCAAATACGACAGTGACATTGTAGTGAGTAGCATGCATGTCTTTGGTAAAGGAGGTCTCGGCTTCGATTCTTAGTATGAGAGAAAAAATGAAATGAAATCTTTCAGTTTTACGACCCAAGATTATGCCGGTTAGGCTAAAGGAGACGGTGATTATGAGAAATGAACTAAATGGTGGAATGAAGAAAGTGGATCAAAACGGGAGAACCCCGAGAAAACCCACGAGCACGGTGTTTGTCCATTAGCATGAGAGAATTGAACGCATTGCGATGATTCGGATGTAAGTTAATATAACCTCGAAGCTGAAAAGGAATCTAAACTTCCACAAAGAAACGTAAATAAGAGAATGGAATGGCATTCTATTGAAAAAAAAGAAAAAGAAAGAAAGAGGGGGTGCTGAAGTAGGAAGCCTTCTTATCATTGGAAGCGGTTTTTCTCAACAAAAACGTTCCAAGTATATTGACAAAGATAACACCATTTCTAATACAAAATACAAATTTCTTTCCCGATTTTCCTGAATAGTGTGCGTTAACAATATAATCTGAAAATATTGAAATTTCTATTATATTCCCATGAGATGGCAGGCGAAATAGTTTTCACTTTCAATGAAATTTCTCTTTTTCACAATGAATTCAAACGTAAAAATTGCTTCTGTATTTGCAGAGAAAGAACCACAAGGTATTGTTTCTCTTTCAGAAATGGACAAGTTATAACTTGTGTTCACTTCTACAATTTTATGAATTTCTTGTAGTTTTTTTGCGGTTGATTCTCTGACAAAATAGTGGATGTTGTTCGATAGTTGATTTTTGGATGTCATTACCATTTTCTTTTTGGCGATGTTCTGAGCCGGCCGGGACCTTATTAACTACCTGATCTTTTCAGCAATTCAGCTTTATTAGTATCTACCATTTAAAAAACTGGGAAACACACTCGGACCTGCATTTTGTGTGTAATCTATTTATAGAAAATGACCGTTTTCTATTTTTATCTTCACGCCGCAGCTGTCTTGTAAATCAGAATAGGAAATCACAGCTTTTATTTTGTTACTTGTATGCAGAAGTAAGTAAGGAAATGATTCTCTTGTTGTTGAAGGCCTTTGCTTCAATACAAAACAACGAATTGTCGTCAGAGTGAGAAAATGCTCTTTCAGGGAAAGATGAATGGGCAACTACTTCACATCTCGTAATCATTAAAAGTCATATTAAAATGTACATCGACTATAAAATAAACTTCACGTCACTTATTTCTCTTTCGTTGTCGATCTTTTTTATGCATGTCTGAAATTGTTACCTTTTCTCGTCCGTTTTTGCTGTTGTTATGCGATGTTAGCAGCTTGAGCACAGAATACGCTTCGTACGATAGAGATAGAAGTGTTATTGAGCTATTCTTTCCATGTCTATTATCAAACCTACAGTACATTCAGAGTGATGAAAGACGCTAAACGAACAATGACTATCTACACTTCGGTTGGACTGTTGCATTGAAATAACATACGTATAAATACACAATGAAGTTGAGTTGCCGAAAAGATATATACATCTATCCAAATGTTGTTAATATTATACTGTATTTATCAAGGATGTTATAAAAGGGAGGATCTGCCCATACGTATCTTCATCATATGAACTCAATGAAGCCAAAAAACAACCGAGCATAGTCTGAACTGGCACGTCTGATTGGCTACTCTCGCTTCTGCCATGATTGTTAGCTCGAATGTTGTTAATATTATACTGTATTTACCAAGGATGTTATAAAAGGGAGGATCTGCCCATACGTATCTTCATCATATGAACTCACGATTTTCTTGTATGGGCAGATCCTCTATTTTATAAGATCCTTGGTACTTACTATTACAATATTATACGAGATAATATAGTCAGCTCTGGCTGCTTTTACCCCTAAGATTTCCAAATGTTCTTAATATTATACTGTATTTATCAAGGATGTTATAAAAGGGAGGATCTGCCCATACGTATCTTCATCATATGAACTCAATAAAGCCAAAAAACAACCGAGCGTCGTCTAAACTGGCACGTCTGATTGGCTACTCTCGCTTCCGCCATGATTGTTAGCTCGAAACACTGCGATCTTAGTGGCGCGCAGTGGGCAGAGTAGGTGTGGCTAAGCTGTGACGTATGGCTTGACGATTTTTTGTATGGGCAGATCCTCTATTTTATAAGATCCTTTGTACTTACTATTACAATATTATACGAGATAATATAGTCA